>NC_042623.1:188859478-189201604 GCF_901001135.1 Rhinatrema bivittatum
TCGTAGGCCGCATACGGCATCCGCTACACCGATACCCGGCGAGCCATCGACGGAAGACGGGGCACCGGTTAAGAAACCCCGGCTCCAGGGTAAGGCTTCGGAGCCATCGACAAGGCGATCCTCGCCGATTCCGGCGGAAGGAACCGTGCCTCCTCAGGGCTCTGAGGATGTACTGATGTCGCCACCACTGCCTCCCCCCATGGGTGCTCTGTTCACACCATCCATGCGGGCGGAACTTGACGTTTACATACGCCAAGCGGTCAGGGATGCCTTCGTCGAAGCGATGCCGCGACCTGCTACACCAGTTCTACCATCGACACCGATCATAATAAGATCGTCGATTCCATCGCCAGTACCCTCGATGCCGATGCCGAGGAAATCACCGCAATCATCGATGACGTCTGTTCCAGCACCGGTGCCGTCCATGCCGCAACCAGCCATGCCGTCGATGCCGATGCCTCAGATTCCATCGATTCCAATGCGGCCACCGACCCTGATGACACCATCGGTGCCAACTCATGATTCGTCCATTTTTCAACCTTTGATGGACAGATTGGACTCACTTATCCATGCTTTCTCCTCTTCACCACAAGATCTAGGTTCTGGTCAACATCAGGAACCATTACCAGGTCCGTCAGGTGTCATACCACCCATCAGACCACAAACACCAGTCTCTGAGATCCCATTTAAGCCTCCTAGGCCAACAGGGCATCCTCTGGACACTAGTGACTCAGAATTTTCATCTGAGGAAGATATCCTCTCTGAGCCTTCACCACCAGAGGACAGGAGAAAATCACCACCGGAGGATCTTTCATTTTCTAATTTTATAAAGGAAATGTCTGAAACCATCCCTTTCTCCCTCCTCTCAGAGATAGACAGCAGACAAAAAACCTTGGAGGTACTTCAATTCGTAGATCCTCCTAAGGAAATTCTTGCCATTCCAGTTCACAAGGAATTGATGTACAGGATGTGGGAGCACCCTGGGTCTGTGGCGGCAGTCAATAAGCGTGCTGATGCCACTTATCTGGTTCAGCCCATCCCAGGTTTTCAAAAAACTCAATTGCCACATCAATCAGTAGTGGTCGAGTCGGCCCAGAAGAAGGCCAAGAGGTTAAAACAGCATGCCTCCACACCTCCTGGGAAAGATAACCGGTTCCTAGACAATCTTGGAAGGAAAATCTTCCAAGCTGCCATGCTGGTATCCAGAATAAATTCTTACCAGCTTTTCATGAATCAGTACCAGCGAGACCTGTGGAAACAGGTTGAAACACTGTCACACCAATTACCTGACCAACTTCAGGACGGATTGCTAAGACTCGTGCACAAAGGCCTAGAGGCGGGCAAACACGAGGTAAGGGCCACATATGATTCCTTTGAGACAGCCTCCCGGTTGTCAGCGTCAGGAATCACAGCTAGGAGATGGGCCTGGTTAAAATCATCGGAGCTGAGACCAGAGGTACAGGAACGCTTGGCAGACTTGCCTTGCCTGGGGGAAAACCTCTTTGGTGATAAAGTCAAAGAGGCGGTGGCGACCATCAAGGACCACACTGAAACCCTTAAACAGCTGTCTCAGCTGCCACAAGAATTACACCAACCTTCTAGGAGGCTTCCAAGAAGGGAACCAAGGAAACCATATTATCGTCCTAGGCGATATTATCCTCCAGCAACCAGACCCAGACAACAACGGCCTACTCAACGGTCACAACCTCGCCAGAGACCTGCTAGGCCTCAGCAGCCTCTGCCTGCGGCATCCACTTCTGGGTTTTGAAATCCAACCAGAGAGCAGGAGCCATTCCCAAAATCCTCATCCACAATTACCTGTAGGAGGCCGAATTTCTCATTACCATCAAACTTGGACCTCCATCACAGCGGACCAATGGGTACTCTCAATTACAACTCAAGGGTACCGCTTGGATTTCCTCACTGTACCAAACGAAAATCCTCCTATTCCATCTTGGACAGTGTCTCATCACTCCACAATTCTACAAGCAGAATTATCCACCCTACTGACTGCCAGGGCCATAGAAAGGGTTCCCAGGCCTCAGTGGGGCAGAGGATTCTACTCCCTATATTTCCTCATTCCAAAGAAAACCGGGGGCCTACGTCCTATCCTGGATCTCAGGAATCTCAACAAATTTCTAAAGAAAGAAAAATTCAGGATGGTGTCATTAGGCACCATGCTACCTCTTCTTCAAAAAGGAGATTGGCTCTGCTCTCTGGATCTTCAAGACGCTTACGCTCACATTCCCATTTTTCCTCCTCATCGACAATACCTGCGATTTCTGGTGGAAGGTCAACACTTCCAGTACCGAGTACTGCCTTTCGGCCTAGCCTCAGCACCTCGAGTGTTCACAAAGTGTCTTGCAGTAGCGGTGGCACATCTTCACAAGCAAAGAGTACATGTTTTTCCTTACTTGGACGATTGGCTCATCAGCAGTCAAACACAAAGCGGAGCTCTCTCTTCTCTCCATCTCACAATAAAATTGCTTCACTCCTTGGGGTTTCTCATCAACTACGAGAAATCCCATCTCACACCATCTCACCACTTGCAGTTCATAGGTGCAGATCTCAACACCACCACAGCGAAAGCCTTTCTTCCAAGAGACCGTGCTCAAGCGCTCGTTCTCCTAGCGCACTCTGTTCGCAATCAATCTCGAGTTACAGCTCATCAGTGCCTCACCCTGCTCGGACACATGGCCTCAACGGTTCATGTTACTCCCATGGCCAGGCTCACCATGCGACTAACGCAATGGACACTCAAATCTCAATGGATTCAAGCCATTCAACCATTGTCTACTCCCATTCGTATCACACAAGATCTAAGATCATCTCTTCTCTGGTGGACATCCACAATCAACTTGCTCAAAGGCCTGCCTTTCCAGCAACCAGCTCCACAAGTGACTTTAACTACAGATGCGTCCACCTTAGGGTGGGGAGCGCACATTGCTCACCTAAAGACACAAGGAACGTGGACAAGGCAAGAAGCCTCCTTTCAAATAAATTTTCTGGAACTTCGAGCTATACGCTATGCTCTACATGCGTTCAAGGACTGCCTTTCACACAAAACTGTTCTGATCCAAACGGACAACACAGTAGCCATGTGGTACATCAACAAGCAGGGAGGCACAGGCTCGTACCTCCTTTGTCAGGAAGCAGCTCAGATTTGGGACTGGGCCCTAGCACACTCAATTCTTCTGCGGGCCACCTACCTAGCAGGCATCCACAACACAGTAGCGGATCGCCTCAGTCGTCACTTCCAACCACACGAGTGGTCTCTGAACCCATCGCTAGCAACCAAGATTTTTCAGCGTTGGGGTCAACCAACAATAGATCTCTTTGCATCCCACCTGAACTACAAAGTGAACACTTACTGCTCCCTCCTCTGGCAGTCCAACAGCCTACCAAGGGACGCCTTTGCTCGCCACTGGAATTCAGGCCTGTTATACGCGTATCCTCCGATACCACTCATAACCAAAACACTAGTGAAGCTACAACAGGACAAGGGGACAATGATACTCATAGCCCCATATTGGCCTCGACAAGTATGGTTTCCCACACTGCTAGATCTATCAGTCAGGGATCCAATTCGCCTGGGAGTAGCTCCAAATCTGATAACTCAGGAACAGGGCCAGTTGCGCCATCCCAACCTTCAATCCCTGTCCCTGACAGCATGGATGTTGAGAGCTTGATCTTACAACCTCTCAACCTTCCAACCACTATATCTCAAGTACTTATAGCTTCACGAAAGCCTTCCACTAGAAAGAATTATTCTTACAAATGGAAAAGGTTTACACTGTGGTGCACTCAGAAAGATTTAGATCCTTTCACCTGCCCCACTACCTCGCTACTAGATTATCTTTACCATCTCTCAGACTCTGGTCTTAAGACGTCATCTGTAAGGGTACACTTAAGTGCAATCTCAGCTTACCATAACAAACTGGGAGATGCACCTATTTCTACACAGCCTCTCGTAAGCAGATTCATGAGAGGTCTAACTCACATTAAACCTCCAGTTCATTCCCCGAGCATACAATGGGATCTGAACGTAGTACTAACTAGGCTTATGCGTTCTCCATTTGAACCCATAAATACCTGTGACCTTAAATACCTTACTTGGAAAACGGTATTTCTCATAGCCATTACATCAGCTAGAAGGGTCAGTGAATTGCAAGCGCTAGTCACATACGAACCTTTCACAAAGTTCCTACATGATAGGGTAGTCCTCCGAACACACCCTAAATTCCTTCCTAAGGTTGTCACAGAATTTCACTTGAACCAATCCATTGTTTTACCAACATTCTTTCCTAGGCCTCATTCCCATCAAGGTGAAAGAGCCTTACACACTTTGGACTGTAAGCGTGCGTTATCCTTCTATTTAAACCGCACTGCAGCCCAAAGAAAATCCAGTCAGCTGTTTGTATCCTATGATCCAAACAAACCAGGTAGAGCAGTGGGTAAGCATACTCTGTCCAACTGGCTAGCAGATTGCATACAATTTTGTTATGAAAAGGCAGGCCTTACTCTTCAAGGGCGAGTAAAAGCACACTCAGTCAGAGCAATGTCAACTTCAGTAGCACACCTTCGCTCTGTACCTATTCTGGACATTTGTAAAGCAGCAACATGGAGTTCTCTTCACACCTTTGCAGCGCACTACTGTTTAGACAAAGAAGGAAGACAAGATTCAGCATATGGACAATCTGTCTTAAAGAACTTGTTTCCAGTATAACCCCAACTCCTTCTACATCCAACCTGCTGTGATTTCGGCTGATTCATTTCAACAACAATAGTTCACTGTTGCTTCACTACAAAATGACTCAGCCTCTAGCTTGCTAATCACCCATATGTGAGGACTAGCATCCTGCTTGTCCTGGGATAAAGCAAAATTGCTTACCTTGTAATAGGTGTTATCCCAGGACAGCAGGATGTAGTCCTCACGAAACCCACCCGCCACCCCGCGGAGTTGGGTCCGATACGTTTTATTATTTTATTTTGGCTAACGCTATTGCTACAAATCAAGACTAAAGGGAGACCCCTGTGGCAGGGAATATCATAGCATGCTGGGCATGCTCAGTAGGCACTCTGGTGCCAGTCAAAAGTTTCATAGAAACTTTTACAGAAGTTTTCCGTACATAGGGCTCCATTACTGATGTCACCCATATGTGAGGACTACATCCTGCTGTCCTGGGATAACACCTATTACAAGGTAAGCAATTTTGCTTTCTCCGATTAGTTTTAAATGTGCCACATGCTAACTTCATGGAGTGCTTCCTAGTCTTTCTATTATCTGAAAGAGTAAATAACCGATTCACATTAACCCATTCTAGACCTCTCATGATCTTAAAGACCTCTATCATATCCCCCCTCAGCCGTCTCTTCTCCAAGCTGAACAGTCACTATGTGATGTTTGATACTGTACAAAGCTGCTCTATATTCATACTTGGTGCATTGCCAGCTCCAGACTCTGATTTCCACCTATAATAGTCTTCTTGCATTGGTACATCAGATGCAAATTGATTCTTGTTACAGTTTCCCTTGGCATGACACGTAGAGTACTCCTGTTTCTTAGCCATTAAGAATAGCCTTTTCCAGTTTGGTAAAATTCAGAATTATTGAAATGGTCAGTAGCATTTACCTTTTCATTGAAACGTAGAAACATATAGAAACATAGAATTGACGGCAGAAAAAGACCAATCAGCCCATCCAGTCTGCCCAGCAAGCTCCCACACTTATTTTCCCATACTTAGCTGTTTCACCGACCACCAAATTCAGGGCCCTTGTTGGTAACTGTTTGATTCAAATTTCCTGCCATCCCCTGCCATTGATGCAGAGAGTAATGTTGGAGTTGCATCAAAGGTGAGCATAAGGCTTAATGGTTAAGGGTAGTAACCACTGCATCAAGCAAGTTAACCCGATGCTTGTTTACCCAGACTGCACAGATCAATGCCTTGTTGGATGTTGTCTGAATGTAAATCCTCTTTTCTACACTTCTCCCTGCTGTTGAAGCAGAGAGCATAAAAACAGCAATAGTGACTCAAATGCACTGTGTAATGGGTACAGAAAGATTGTGGGTCAAGGAATTAATTGCCTATAGGGAGAACCAGGAACATAGACAGTGGCATTCAAAGTGCTGGGAAAGATTCAAGGTTTGGTGGCACAATAAATCAGTACTCAGTAGGTTCGCAGGTTACCCTGGATCAAATCGATTAGATACTAGCTTATCCCTATTACTTTCTGTAGAGGCTTCGTCCACAAAACAAACTTACCAGACCACTCAGGCCAAAGACAGTCTCTGTTTGGCTGAAGGCCAGGAGTGCAGATGCAAGTCTTATGCCAGTGTTTGAGGTGTCCTGGCCAAACTGTGTGGAAGTATAGAATTGGAATACTAGAAGGGAGTTATGTGCTGAAGGGGGCTTCTGGGAGCCCTTTATTAAATTCTTTAATAGAGTCAGTGTAGCAGAGCTGGTTAAGCAACTAAGTTCTAATGCAAAGAAATGCAGAAACATGCATTCAGAATATAGAAAGCCAAAGGGGGCAATACACAGTGGGTGGTGAGATACTGTAAAGTTGGTGGAGGGAGGGAGGGAGATACCGGAAGGTAAAGATGCAGATCAAATGAGTAATGGTTTTGCAACAACAGACTAGATGGGTCGTACAGCCACCATCTGCAGTCATATTCTATAAAGAAATTGGTAGTACATCACTGCCAAGAGGTGCAGCAAATTAGAATTTGGAGACTTTTCTAAAGCTGTGGGGAGCATAAAATAGCAGAGCACTTGTTTAGGGCTGAGCTGATTGGGTTAAAAAAAAACTGAAGGCATGTGTACAAAACACCTGACTTGATCCCATGCTGCTTGGCGGCATGTAAATTTACAAGAAGTTGGAAAAACTACTGCATGAAATGATTTGGTGCTTGGTAATGCATGCCTGTGTGAATGACAGGAGGAAAACATACCCTAAGGTTCTGATGACAAGGGCTTGCTTCCTGACTGTAGGAAAGGAAATGTGCAATGGTGCTTTCAGCTTACCTATAATTTATTCACTTAATAAGAAATTAATCTCCAGTTGGTTAAAATAAAAAAAAAAAGCTTTAGAAGAAAATTGGAAAAATTTTGTGAATGACATGAACAAAAGGCAAAAAAAAGTGTCAGAAATTCATAGTTGTGTCGTAATTAATAGACTTCCAACAAAGTGCCTATATGAATAAACATGAAAACTAATATATGATTATATCTGTAGGTGGATCCAGAGCCAGCGGGTTATGCACCTCCTCCAGCAGATGGAGACGGAGCAAAGCTGACATCACGTTATATATACCCCTGTAGTGACATCAGCCCGCCAGTAATTTCCATCTCCAGCAGATGGTAGACATGCATCTCCCTACTGGGGATTGCCTTAAAAGTTTTTTCTCTTGGACAAGCAGGATGGTAGTCCTCATATGTGGGTGACATCATCAGATGTCACCCACATATGACTTGGTACACTGAGCATGTCCATGCGGGGTCTCTCTTCACTCTTTTTCCGTGAAGTATTGCCTCGCAGTAGTGGAACTCTGCTCTTTTGTTTTTTTTCAAAGTTCTTCTGTCTTTTTATTGGTAGTCTCTGTGCCAGGTCCCTCTTCCCCAGCGGTCAATGTCTTCCTGCAGCATAGTAGATTGAAATGTTTTCCCTTCTTGCGGTCGATTCCCGGCATGTCAGTGGCTGCTGGCCATTGACTGCTTGCTGGTTGTTTTTCATGGCCTCAACCGGTTTTTGTCACATGAATTCTGGTGGTGCGCTCTCTGCGATCAAATGACCCCCCCAACTGCATTCACACCCGGCTGGATAAGATGGAAAAGCTTTTTGGGCTGAAAATGTCTGACCCATCTACTCTAGCATCGGGAGCTTCAACTGCAAGAGGCCGTGTGGAGCTGGATGTGCCATCCCTCTCTACTTCTCCATCGGGACCCGAGAGAGAGAGAGAGAGGGGCCTGTATCTTCACTTTCCAAGGCACCAGGATCTTTGTCCTTCTCGGTGCCAGGGAGACTGGGCCAAGCACCAAGGGAAGTCCCGAAAACATCTGCACCGGTCGCCATCTCTGCATCGATCTGATGTGCTGGCATCGAAGCGACCCCATGGAGAGGAGGCCTTGGCCTCTATCAAACCCGGGAGTCCCAGACGTACCCTACCAGTGTCTGTGCTGGGCATCGAGCTCCTCGGGGCTCAGAGGAGGCTCTGGTGATGCCGCCTCCTCAATCAGTTCTTTCCTCAGCAGATTTCAAGAGAGAGTTCAGCTAGTGGTGCTACGAGCCTTGCGGGGTATCAAGCCACCATTGGCCATCGTTTCTCATGCTAATGCTGTAGCCTGCGCCGTCTCTCTTGGCACTCCTCGAGTTTCTAGACATCCTTCTGGGCATGCTTACAACGCAGCCAATGCCCAGGGCACCATTAGTGCCCCAGCAGCTACTGATGCCCTACTCTGGAGCGATTCCCATCATCGAGAAGAAATGTTGCAGCCTACTACACCCGCAGGGGCGCTAGTTCAGTGGCCGCAATTCCACGATTCCAACCCCTGGCCATCGGGGGTTGTGGTGCTGTTGGTGCCCTCGATGTCATTGATGCCCTCTGTGCTCAAACCTAGAGGCTTGGGTAGGGACCCTCAGCATCGGCCCCCAGGGGACTTTAGCGAAGAGGAGCCCCCTTATGATCCATGGGGGGATGATAGCTCCAAGTTCTCTTCAGACAACTTAGGCGACCTTTTCTCAGAACTGTCTCCACTGGACGAGAGGCATTGGTCCCTCCCTGAAAACCTTTTCTTTGCGGGGGGGACCAACGTTTCAGCTTCTCGCTGAGGAGGATGCCCGGCACAAAATGTTGGAAGCCATTCAGTTTGTGGATGCCCCAAAGGAAATAGTGGCACTCCCAGTCCATGACATTTCCAAAGAGCTACTTCTTAGGATCTGGGAACACTCCGTGACCTTTCCTACAGTCAATTGGAAAGCAGAAGCCATCTATTTGGTACAACAAGCATTGGGGTTTGAGAGGCAACACCTCCCACATCAATCTGTGGTGGTAGAGTCCACCCTCAAAAAACAAAGCTCTCTCACACCCAAGCCTCTGCTCCTCCAGTCTAGGGGCATCGGGCGTTGGACGCTCTGGGTAGGAAGGTCTACCAAGGCACTATGCTCATCGGTCGCATTGCCTCCTACCAACTGTATATGACCCAGTACAACTGGAACTTGTGGATGCAAGTACAGGAACTGTTGGAGCACCTGCCTTAACAGCAACAGGATGCTTTTTCGGTGGTGGTACAGCAGGGTCTGGAGGCGAGTAAACATGAGGTCCACTTACAATGTTTTTGAGATGGCGGCCAGGGTGGCTGCAGTGGGCATTGACACCCGAAGGATGGCCGTGCCTCGAGAAACTGCCAGATCTGCCCTGCATGGGGAGAATCTCTTCAGAAATAAGGTCAGAGACGCGGTGGCCCAGCTGAAGGACCACCATGAGACCCTTCAGCACCTTTCCACCAGTACCTCTGACTTGCTGTTCTCAGTCAAATCCTCGCGACAGGGTTCTAGGAAGTCCTGTCACCAGAGGAAATATTACCCACACATGCCATGCGCTGTTTCCTGGAGTCGCTCCAGGCAACAGAGGGCCCCCAGGACTCAGCCAGCCCCCCAGCAGATCCTCGCTACAAGATTTTCACTGGGGAGCGGAGGAGCATGAGCCAGACTGCCTTACCCTTGGTGCCCTACCCTCCAGTTGGGGACCAGTGGGTTCTCTCCATCATTCACCAAGGGTACTGGCTAAACTTCCGGATGTTCCTGCAGACTCTTCCCCCATGTCCATCATGGACCTCATCTGCTCATCAGAAAATACTTTCGACAGAAGGTGAATGAGCTTCAGGCGCTGGTTACGTATCCGCCCTACACAAAATTCTTTCATGATAGGGTGGTTCTGCGTACCCATCCTAAGTTCTTGCCCATGGTGGTGACTGATTTTTATCTCAATCAGCCAATCATTCTGCCCACCTTCTTTCTGAGGCCTCATTCACACCAGGGCAAACGGGCATTGCATAGTTTGGATTGGAAAAAGGCCTTACCTTTATACCTAGAATGCACAGCAGGCCACAGGCAGTCCATACAACTCTTCATATCCTTCAACAAAAATAGATTGGGAATTGCGGGAGGCAAGCAAACTGTCCAAATGGGTTGGCAGATTGTATCTCCTTCTACTATGCACAGGCAGGCCTTCAGCTTGGATGCCGTATAAAGGCTTATTCTGTGAGAGTTATGGCGGTGTCGGTAGCCCACTTGCGGGTGGTTTCCAATGCTAAAATCTGCAGGGCTGCGACGTGGAGCTCCTTACACGTGTTTGCTGCCCTCTATTGCTTGGACAAGGATGGTCCGCACAACAGTAACTTTGGCTTTTTGCATAGAATGATCGGATGACTCTAAATAAAGTGGCATATTGCACTGCATCTTGGGCCTCTGACTTTTCATTTTAAAGCATACTAGGATAGGTAGTTCTGCTTTTTCCCTTGAGAAAACAACCGGTTTACTAACTACTTGTAAGTATTGGGCAGCTATTAGAACCTGCAGTACTCATGGGCAATCACTCGATGCTGTAGAAGTGACTGTAACCCATGTGCAGATGTTGGTCACAATATTATCAGTCTTGTAAAAGCAAAATAAAAGGATGTTCTCTCTGCTAAATATGTCATAGGAGGATATGTATTATAAAGTTTATTTAACTGCCTGCAAAATCTTGTACTGAGGGACTGCAGGGAACAAAATTACAAATTTAGATACTATAGCATATTATGAGCACAGGAGGGTACCAAAGGTTTAGAAATTTAGATATAATAGAATATTATGCACATAAGAGGGTACCAAAGGTTTAGAAATTTAGATATAATAGAATATTATGCACATAAGAGGGTACCAAAGGTTTAGAAATTACCTCATGTAAAAGGAAGTTTTATTTAGACTCATAGACATATTCATGCAAGGGTAATCTTCGAAGGAACAACCCTTACTTTTTTGCACCAGGTTCGGAGCCTGGGCTTTGACCAGGACTCTAATCTCTCTACGAAAGCCTAGATACTTTCTGTAACTAAGTCCACTTTCTTCCAGCTACATCAGTTGCCCCATCTCCTCCCCTTCTTTGATGGACTGGCCTTTGCAATGGTAATCCAGGCCTGTGTAATCTCCCACCTAGAATACTTCAACACCCTTTACATGGGACTGCCCAAAAAACTCAACTACTACCTGCAACTCATAAAAAAAATAAAAAATGCAGCTGCAATAAATGCCAGAAAATGTGACCATATCAGCCCATTCTCAGAACCCTACATTGGCTCCTTATAGTGGCATATTCAAAACCCAGATTTTGGCCTCGAACCACCCTATCTGAATAACCAACTCACCCTTTATATTACTGCATGACCTCTGTGCTCACTATCACAAGCCCGCTTAGTAGTACCAATCCCAAGGAAATGAGACTCTCAGGCACCAGGAAAAGAACCTTTAAGTGCCATTCCCACCCTTTGGAACTCGTTGCCAATGGAGAGACCAGGCTCACCTTATGTGTTCTGGAAACAACTGAAAACATGGTTGTACCAGTTTATGATTCACAGCCTGTTTCCTGAACCCACAGTCGTCAGGCCTCTGAAACTCCACGTGGGCCTAAAAAAACCAAAAAGGGGTTTTCAACCCTGCGGAGACTTCAAGCTTTTGCAGCCAAGGTGAAGGAATATAAAATTACATCAAAATTATTGCATGTTTTCTTGTAAATGACAAATGTTCTACAAGAACCAGCATCCGGCACTCTGTGTTAGCAAGTTGGGCAAAGGGCTGTACTGTTTAGCCTGCCTAGAGAACAGCATTATATAGCCAGCAGAGGAGGAAGCCAAAGGAATGCTGGGAGACCATTTAAGGAAGAAATGGTGCAAATTGGCTGGTTCTGTCTGTGTGTGTGAGGAGAGGGGACAGCCAGGATTTGGAGCCAGGAAGAGAGGAGTCTATCTAGCAGCTCTGCAATTAGTTCTTCTGAAGAACTAATTATCAAGAAGGAGAACAGAAGTCTGCGTTCTGAGGAAATAGCGGTTCTTGCTTCATAGCCAAGCTATATGTAAAATCCCAAGAAGGGACAGAGGAGCCAGGAGCTGACAGACTGAGAGACTTCCTTTCTAAAAATATCTAGGCCCAGGAGCATATGGCTGGATCACCCTCCTATGAGACTGAGATTAAGTAATCGAAACTTTGCATAGAGAATATCTTAGCAGAGGAGGGAGAAGGTTTATTTCCTTAGCTTTTGTCACAAATTCAGTATCTCATCTTAACTGCTTCAGCCTTTCAGCCAAAGTCAAACATAAACCCTTACAACCTTTTCACGAGATAGGGCAGGGATAGAGAAATTGATGGTCTTTTTATAAGAGACAAACCAGGCCCGCTTTTTATTTAATACCAAGTAAACCATTTGGGAAAGCTTCCCAGGAGATATAGACCTTCCACACACTGCAGTGCTCATCTATTTCGTTTGTCATGTAGTCAGCTCCACCATAAAGAGGGACGACTTCATTTTTTTGATTGTTTTTTTTTCCACACTAATTTGTATTTGGGACAGGGTGCACACATTTAAAAACTCATGCATTGAGGTGGATCTGTTCCTATCATCCCCTTTTTGAGTACTCAGGGGTAAAGACAATTTTTGAAAACGGTATACTTCACTGGCTTTCCATCCCCTCCTTTTTTTTTTTTTTATTACTATCCATATGAGTATGTTGGTTGCCCTGGTTAACAGGACATACCTAGTGTTATTTTTGCATTGCTTGATATAAAATAAGAAAACTGCAAATTTATATTACTCTTCACTACTGTACTTTACCCATGTAAAAAGGTTAATTACTGTTTATGCTGGTGTAATGATTTTACTTGGGCTGTGGTGCCATGAGAGGATGTTTGGGAAGGGCAGAGAATTGTGATATCGGGGTGACCAAGACCCTGTCTCATCTCCCACCTAGGCTGCAAACCTGAAGGTAAATCATATTAGTAAATATAATTTCTCATGTGGTACTCCCCACCCCAAGCATAGGGGTAATTCATATGCCATACTGAGTCAGACTAAGGGTCCATCAAGACCAGTATCCTATTTCCAGCCGTGGCCAATCCAAGTCACCAAGTACCTGGCAAGTACCCAAACATTCGATAGATCACAAGCTACTATTGCTTATTAATTACCAGTAAGTTTACTTTTATTACACTTTATTACACTTTATTTCCCTTTATTCCACTTTGTTTTCGCTTTGTTTCACTTTTTTTTGTTTCGCCCCTTCGCCCTTTCCCTCCCCCCCCTCCCGCCCAGCGCCTTGCTTTCGGGAGGGAGAGGGGGAACCATCCACTTCCTGGTACCTGTCATTTCAAATGACATTTGGAATGACAGGTACCAGCGCACCCATGATACGGTATAGAGCGCTGCTTACATTTGCATGAGATTATAGTACAGGTATAGAGACGCTGCTTACATTTGCATGAGATTATAGTACGGTATAGAGACGCTGCTTACATTTGCATGAGATTATAGTACAGGATCGAGCGGTAGGTGAGCCGGACTGGGCGTGCGGCAACCGCGGGTGCGCCCGGCACTAACGCAGCTCTTCCTACCTGCCCTTACTGGATCGAGCTGTTAGTAAGTTGAGCATATGCAGCATTTCCTGACCAGGAGTTCAGGGTTGATTGATTGCTCTATTGGTGTCAGTACTGACCCATGAATTTATTTATTTTTAAAATTTATTTATTTGTGTCAGTACTGACCCATGAATTTATTTATTGGTGTCAGTACTGACCCATGAATTTACCATACTGCCAGCAATTTGCTGCCATGGAACATCTGTCGTCCATGAACAGTAATGGACAGGACAAGACTTACCCCTAGAACCATAATTTGAGTTAACCGTGAACCCGGGGCATTGGATCTACAAAGCAATAACAAAAAAACATTGTGGCGTCACCTCTGTGTGATATTTCTGAATTAGCAATTAGAAGAATGTGCTAATCTGGGCATTTGCCAGATAGATTATCCCATCCTCCTACAGCACATGTTCAGTCCAAGTACGCTATGGAGCAGCGCTTTCTCAAAGCAGGAGAAACCATTACTATTAGCTAAATCCATGTCTTTGGGGGATATTTAATTATAACAGGTTTCCAACAGTAAAAGTTTACATCGTCATCTCAAGCAGCAGGAATGAGAAAATTCACAGATACACAAACAGACATAAATGACTTTTTAAAGAAATTACAGTGTAACTTGTGTACTGTGTGCATGAAGGGGGCTATTTATTTTGCTTTTGATACAGCAATGTCTTGCATTGAGTAACAGTGTAGTAGAGGAGTCTTTGGTCAAAAAATCATATGAACATTTCTAGCAGAGAGCATATGAAGTGAGTAACAAAATCTCTGTGGTCTTTCTCACGTGGGATTCTGACAGACACTTTCATGAGATGGAAGCCTGTGAATGCATCAGTGTGCGAATTTGCACAGCACAAGGTAGCCAGTTAACAGCTCTGGTACAGGACGACTGCATGAAGCAATGCAGAACATATGTTTGCGGATTCTGAAAACCCGATCTGCATGTCTGCGGGAGTGGTAAAAGAGCGAGATGCTATCATTGGCAATAGACTTTCCATGACATGATGGGAATTCTGAAGTGGGTGTTCCCTAGGGTGAAACACAAGGCAGTGTGACGGCATTGGGGTTCTCCTGCTTCTTTATTCAACCCTCGTGTCCTGCAGTAATGAAAGGAATGGATTAAAAGAGACATGCATGAAACATTGCATGGTATTCTCTCGTTCGGGTCAATCATTACAGTAAGGAGATGTGAAACTGCTGAGTTTCATGAACTCTAGCTGAATTAGATTTGTCTGAATGGCTTGGGGGGAACAGTAAATAGGTTTTCACAATGATGGACAACGTTTTAGAAAACTTGGGCACCAGCCAGCATTTTTAGGAGTCTTGCCAAATCTTTTTGTTCCTTGCAATGTTTAGATTTTGTTTTGCATTTGGCTCTGTTTATCACTAGTTTCAATTACTAGTCTTTACCTTTCTTTGCTTTCTCCTTCTCTCCCTCCAGCTGCTCTCCCCCTTCATCTCCTTCCAGTCTCTCTTTTTGCAATTTTTCCAGCTTCTTCCCTTATCTCCTCCCCACTTTCATCCCCTCCTGCCCATCTTCTCCTCCTCTTCTGGATGATTTGCTGGCAGCGAGCAGTGCAAAGCTGTGGTGGCTCCCCTAGGGCCTGAGCCCAGCTGCAGCTGTGTGATGGCTTTTCTTCAGCCCAGCAGCAGCTGTCTCTTTTGGTCCCAGGCCTGGTGACTTCTCTCAGGTTGGGTCAGTTGCAGCAGAAACTCTTCTTGGGTCTGGGAGTAACACCAGATGTCAAATCTTAGGCATCTGGGTATCCTGGCTCCTAGGATTTTTCCACCTTGTTTTTCATATATTCAGGCCAATGCAGAGCTGAGTGTTATACCTGTATGCTGAAATTCAGCACAAGCTAATTTTTTAAAACTCTCGATGAAGTAAACAAATAATATGCTAATATATCAGGAGTTTGGAAAAAAAAAAAGTGCACAAACCCAAAAATGTGTGCAAAGAAAACGCTTAACCCACAACAAAACATAATTTGTGTATAGAACTCATATTTTGATGCATAAATATGCAGAAAGCATTTTTTGTGTATGGAAAACATTTTGTATGTAGAAAATGAGTTATGTGCACAAAATATGTTTTCAACACAGAAAGCATGTTCTGTGCCCTTAAAATACTGAGTTCAAATGCCAGCACTGGAACTCCCGCTTCTGCCAGTCACTAACATTAGCCCCAGAAATGTTTGCTCTCCACCTCCGACTGAGAGTTAAATCTCCAGCGCTAAATAAACACAAGGTAAGCTGGCGCACCTCTCTGCACTGGGGGTAATAGCAAATGCCATCATTAGCATGGAATTTCCATGCGAGGGCGCTAATTTAAATGCACATTGTGGATGCACATTTTTTGTGTGCAGAATTCCTTGCTGCATCGGCAGTAAAGTTTGTGCACAAAAAGTGTGCATAACTGTGGGTTGAACTGCACGCTTTACTGAATGTACCTTATTGAATCAGCTGCATTGTGGGTGGTCGACATATGGACTGACACAACACCCCTTATGCATCAATACTGTTGTATTGATGCATAAGGGGTGTTGTATTGATACAATTGACAAATATCTGGGAGTATAAAACACAGCCAAATAACATTACAAGAAATTACAAAGACAAATACCAAACATTAGGTAAAGCAACAGAGTAACCAACAGTAAATCTGCAGTAGAGAAGGTGTAGCATTTAGTGCCCTACCAAGCCACTTCCTAGCCCTTACTGACCCAGAAAAGCTTGGGAGAAAAGATAAGTTTGAGCTGCTTCCAAAACCAAAGCAGATCATTATCTGATCTGATTGATATGGGTGATTAGTATTCTGTAACCTATCATTTAAAACAGCCACAATATCTGAAATGTTATAGGGTAGCCAATGTAACATTGATTTTTAAAAAGGGATCCAGGAAACTATAGAATGGTGAGCCTGATATTGGTGCGTGGCAAATGATAAAAGCTATATTAAAAACAGAGGTCCATATTCAGATACAGTCCAGCAAAGTTAGCTGGATAAACTTATCTAGCTAACTATAGCTGGCTAACTTTAGGTCAGCTATTTGACCCAAAAAGACTTAGCCGGCTAAGTCATCCAGCCAGCTCCAAATATCAGGCGGTTAACTTAGCTGGCCAACTCAACTTCTCCCAGTTATAATTCTGGAACACTCCTAACTAATCCGGCTAAATTCTAGCCACCTAATTCATTAGCTGACTAGAATTTAACTGGCTCTGTTCCCAAATATTCATTTAGCTGGCTAACTACTCAGCCAATTAGATGCTTTTGAATTTGGACCTCAAAATCACTAACCATATAAATAGAGATGGCTTAATGAAGAAGAGTCCAAATACCAGCACACGAGCTGGGACTGCACTCAGCAATAGTACATATATCACAAGTGCAGAGAAATGTACACTGGTCCAATGGTTTTCATTCACAGAAGTTTTAATAATTCAATGAACGGCAACTCCACTGTATTCTAGGTACTTGTTTAAAGGGTCCCCCGACACGGACCCCCATGTTTTGCCAACAGGCTGCGTCGGGAGGGACAACACTTTTAAGACACCATTCAATTCTGTCGGTGATGACAACATAAAATTATTTAAAGTTGTTAAAACAGCAGACTAGGCATTTGAATGGCAAATCAGATTAATTTTTTTATTTATGTATTATTCAATTATAACATTTATAAAATGATACAATTAGGTAATCCAAAATACAAATCAAGAATTACATCCATCATTCCATCATTTCCTTTAACATAACATCTGGAACTAGCTCACATCTAGAGGAGGATGAGGAATACAGTACAAACGTGCGTCTTAATTTCTAAACAACCTTAAAACTCCTTAAACCTATCTAAGTAATCTGGGTCTTATCCCTTAAGAAACGTTCCAAGTGTGTGGGATCAAGAAAAATAAATTTATTTGTTTGATATGTTATCTGACACTTATATGGGAATTAAAAAAAAAAAAAAAAAAAAGTAGCACCTATATCTAGGGCTGTTTGCTTCAAAGAAAGAAACAGTTTCCGTCGTGCCTGTGTTGCATGGGAAACATCTGGAAAGACCTGTATCTTTTGCCCACAAACGTTAAGATTTTTATTTTGAAAATATTTAGAATAGATCTTTATCTTTTTACAATGAAAAAATAACAAGCAATGTAGCTCTAGAAGCTATATTATCCAGAGAGTCCTCTAAAAAAGTTGAGACCCCTGGACTTTCCAATGTATCTATGCCACCCTCACAAACTTGCAATGTTCTTCTTTTAGGAAAATAATACAACTTAGATATAATTGGGATTTTCTCCACCTCATAAAGTATTTCTACTACATATTTTTTAAACAATTCAATTTCTGACATTAACCTGGAAATTGGAAAATTCAATAAACGTAAATTAAGTGATCTCACTTCATTCTCCAATAGTTCAATTCTGCTATGTAGTATCATATTGTCTTTAATGGTAGATATACTAGTGGCCTGCAAATTTTTTACCATAGGGTTCAAATTTGCTACTGCCCGCTCCATTTTATCAGTCCTGCCCTCCAAAACCTCAAATTTTTCCCTTGTTTCAACTGAGAAAGTATGCACTTTAGAAATAGTATTAGACAATTTATCTATTTTCTCTGTTAAGCTCCAAACATCCAACGGTGAAACATTTTCAGGTAGTACATTATCCTCCTCCCCTTCATTACCCAATTCAAGAATTACTGCTGGGCAACGAACTTTAGTGCTGCTACCAGTAGCCTCGCCACCCTCAGATATTACATTCAAATGTATATTTCCCTCTGCTATATCCCCTCCTCGACTGGTGGGGGATTCAATCACAGAGGGCTCTATAACAGTATTAGCCTCTAGTAAACCTTCCCTCATAGGTTGTGTGGACCTGGGGGCTTAAGGTAACCCCTAATTGAGAGTTACCTTCTACAATTTCCCCAACATAGGACTTACCCATATGTGTTATGTGAGAGCTCCATGGGTCCAATTCTCCTTGACACAGGGGTGTTGGCGAAGAGGTAAAGTTCTTAGATTTTCGTTTTCTTTCCATAATAATTTCCTTACCCAGGGGCATGCCCCTTTGTCGCCGGCAGCTGCGCTCTGCAGGGGCCCCGATTTTATGCAGTCCCGGAGGCGCCTTCCAATGATGTCACTTTGGGTCCCGCCCACTCGGTCCGGGCCTCCTCACCTCGGTACAAGGTAATTTCAGCTCTGAAATTTACTTCAAAGTAATAGCCAGAGTCAAGCTCTCCCCAGCACGCCAACCACACTCCTCAGCTCCCCAGCAAATCAAATTTAATGTGGAAAAGTGTAAAGTGATCCCAACCATGGGTTCACAATGCTGGATTGAGAGTCACCACCTAAGAAAAGAGTGGACAAAAAATCCTCAGCTTAGTGTGTGGTGGCAGTCAAAAAAGCAATCTGAATGCTAGGAATGATCCAACAAGAAATGGAAAATAAAATGGAAAATATTATATTGCCTCTGTATTGTTCTATAGTGCAACCACAGCTTGAGTATTTTGTTCAGTTCCAGACCCATCTCAAGAAAGGCATAGCAGAACAAAAGATGCAGAGGAAGATGATAAAAATGATAAAGGGAATGGAATGCTGCTTCTCTGATGAGAGGCTACACAGGTTAGGCTCTTCAGGTTGGGAAAGAGACTAATGGAATGGAAATGCTTTGGCCTTAAATGTATGAAAGGCAACTCTTTTGTGAGTGGAAGGATGGCCTCTCTCAAAATGGTTTGACTAATCTGGCATCCAGGAGTAAGCGCTTGCCAATTGCTTTTGAAACTAGAAATTTAAGAATGATTTTAGACCCAAATTGACGTCTAAGGCACAAATAAAGCATGTTGCTAAAATAGCATTTTATAAATTGAGGCACATCATCTGGACTTGGGTGAAGAGGATCCAAAAAGTCAGCTGAATAAGGCACAAAACAGGTCCAAGATGAACAGTAACCTGAACTAGAGAAACTGGAAAGCTATGAGCACAAATGCTCGTAGTCTGGGCAATAAAATCCCAGACCTGCAAGCCCTAATGGCGGAGGCGGACTTGGACATTGTTACTATTACAAAGACATGGTTCACGGATTCTCATGATTGGGATACTACCATACCGGGCTATAACTTGTTAAGGAAGGACAGAGAGGACAGGAAAGGGGGAGGAGTAGCTCTTTATGTCAAAAAAAAATATCCAAGCAACTGAACTGCAAGGAATTGTGGGGTAGAGAAGAACTCTATGCCATGAAAGAGTTGGCGGCTCACCTTAAAGCTGAATTAGCTTTATCAGCAGCACCAAGATATCCTCACCCACTTTACAGTATTCAGGAATCGTTTCCCCATTACCACAGAAAATTTAAAAGCCCAGAAAAAAGTGGTTTACAGTGGGCTCAGATTAAGACTGGTGACCCAAAGATACCCATTCTTCACAAGTGTGCAGCCCTCATGTCACACCCCCCCCCCCCCCCACTTACAGGAACCTGAGAACAAATGGATTGCAGTGGGCTCTGATAGAATAAGACCTGTGATGCGGAAGCACACGCTCCCTCAAGTGACACAAGTACGAAATGGCTTCATATTAAATAATGAAGAAGCTCTAGCGATGGAGATGAAAGTGGTATCTGAAAAGAAAGAAGAAACCCAATGCACGCAGAAATTCCATCATACAATCAATAACTATAAGAAAAAGCTCATTGCAGAGGATGACTCATTCATCAGAGGCACTAAATTGGGAAATCTTTTCAAAGGAAACACTGTAGTTAAAAGTTTTCCAGGATCATTGGCTGGTAGAAATGCCATTCAAATAGTCAATGCAATCAAAGAAGAAAGCAAAGACTCTGAAGTTGATATTATCATCCATCTGGGAACCAACGACCTTGCTAGAAACAACATCCAAGTGGCACAGAGAGATTTCCAGTCTTTGGTGAAGCAGATTAATCACATGGCGAAGACTATTGCCTGTTCATTGAAAGGAGAAAGAGAGGCTAAGCCATATACATAACTTTAATGCATGGCTCAAAACTTGTAGTAACAGACAAAGTTTTGGGTATATTGGAGGCTAGGGCCATTTATGGAACAGTAAAAAGCTCTATGTCAAAGATGGCTTACATCTATCTGCCAAAACACACAAAAAAAGGTGAGCTTTAACCATTGAAACTAACAATATAGATAACAGCACCAAAGCCTTATAGTAAATAAATCATTAAACACAATTCTTCAAATAATTACACCTCAACAGCCGAACTGCTGCGGGGAAAACACTATCATCATGGGAATTGTTTTTGTTAAAGTCCAAAGATTTTATATATATATATATATATATATTTTTTTTTTTTTTTTGTTGCAAATAGAAATTGTTTAATTCGAATCTGTCATTAATTATATCCAAAATCACATAGCTCTTTTGTAGGCGAGAAGCTCAACCGACAACCTGATGCTGACAGCGTTTCAAGAGCGTACTCAACTGCTCTCTGCTTCAGGGCAACTCGCAATCTTCACATTATTTGTGTTTTTTATATTTTTATTTTATTTATAGTGATTCCACCATAAGGGACTATGGTTAAATGGTTTTGTTATTAATACCCTTGAAGAAGCTGTTGTGGCAAAACATGTTGGGACAATAAAGGAGTTTGCAAGAATTGAGAAGTGGGCTGAAGTAGTTCGCTCATTGCACTTCACCCTCTCTGGGATTTAAGTCATCTTTGCATTAGTGATTTCTGTTGTGATTAATTTACTAATTTTCTGAGGAACTTTGTATTATAACTTCTCTTTGAAGATTGCGACCTGCATTGAACAGCCTTTCTTGGGATTAGCTATTATATGAATATCCATTATCCTGAACAATGGTGGAGACTAGCTATACTCAATTTGATTAACTCCACAGTATGATTGTCTAAAAAATTACAGGCATCGATTTCCTTATTATTTTGCACATATAGGGCCAGATTTTCAAAGGCCTACGTGCACTGGGACTATTTTCAAAGGCCCGGCCAGGCGCGTAAATTCCTGGGATGCGTGTATGTCCCGGGGCTTTAGGAAAGGGGTGGGGAGGGGCAAGGCGGGGCTAGAGGCCCCAGGCACAGCGGATCGCGTACCGGCAGGGTGCCAGCGCGCGCAACCTGCACCTGCCCCAAGGCAGGTGCAAGAGGTAAGACGAAGATTTGGGGGGGGGGGGGGGGGGTTAGGATAGGGCTAGGGGGCGAGAAAGGTTAGAATAGGGAGTAGGGTAGTTCCCTCCCAGGCTGCTCTTAAATTGGAGCGGCATGCACATATTATAAAATCAGGCATCCATGTGTGCGCACGTGCTCATTTGAAAATCTACGCCATATTTTTTTGTGAAATGGTGCCTTTTAGATTTTTCTGTTGCGGATTTGGTGATATGATTTATGAGGTATGAATGGTTGTATGATGATTTGTCCTGTGGTGTGAATATTTGACATATTGGGTTAATTATATTAATTTGTTTGTAAGGCTTTTCAAATTAATGATGTAAAACTATTTGCTAAAATAGACTATTGCAGTGCTCTCCTTCTGGGTCTCCCCAGCTCATCCACTAAGCCCCTACAGCTGATACAGAATGCCGTGGCAAGAATTCTGACTAACACCAACCGCGGAAAAAACATATCACCCATTCTCCATAACCTACACTGGCTCCCGGTGAAATACAGAATCCTTCACAAATCACTCACTTTAATTCACAAATCCATCTACAATCATCTGCATCTGGACCTCAAATTCCCTCTCAATCTCCATATTACCAACAGACCGACCAGAGAAGTATATAAAGGAACCCTACAGGCCCCACCTACAAAAGCTACTCGCCTCACCTCGACCAAAGATCGATCCTTTTCAACAGCAGGCCCAGCTATCTGGAACAACATCCCATACGACCTCAGACTGGAGCCCTGCCTATTAACATTTAGAAAAAAACTCAAGACCTGGCTTTTCCGCCAGGCCTTCACAAATCCCTCAGACACACATTTGACGACTAAATACCCTTTTTGAACAAAGGATCTCCATTCTAACTTCAAGTTCTGAATAAGAGCCTACCCTGACTCATTAACTGTTGTTAATATCCTAATCACTACGTTCCTTACACTTTTTTGCTTTCTAGCAGTCTTTGCTTCCAAGTTTACTACCCCTGTTGAATGTAACTTTGTTCTTCCTATTTTTACCTACAGTTCTTGTTACAGTTCCCCCTTTCGATGTAAACCGATCTGATATGGTCCTATAGAAAAGTGTTAAATAAATAAATAAAACTAGATTTTGGAAAATAAATATTAAGAGTATTGAAAATATGTTTTGTACTTTGTCCCATACAATTTCCCTGCCTGGGGTTTATATGTATCGATCAATGGATATGGTTTCCTCTTATTTGCTTCCTCATTACCTTGCACTATTAATGGTGTCAGGCTTCAGCAATTATTAATTATCTATTCCCAGTTGCATTTATTTACTCATTTCCTGTTGTGACGCCATGTGGGCTGATAAAGCCACACTAATTTCATTGTGGCGGGAGGAAAGGTCACTGAAGCCGAGATGGCACTAAGTTTTTACCTCTTGTACTGTATGGTGCGGTTTTTTGTTTTTTTTTTTTCTTCCTTGAGCGGATGGTATCCTTGGCACAAAGAATGAGTTGCCCCGGTAACCACACTGGTATAATGCTAATCCATTTATAGTATCACAGCTTGGGCTTTATTAAATTAGCATGCGCATGACGTCAATGATTGGCTGGGTGATGCTAGCGAGCCTGCTCTTCTGGGGCTTCTGGCCCTTTCGCTACATGATCAGACCCTGTGTGAGAAGTGTACTGAAACAGAAAGCTGCAGACAGCTGCCTCACTTGTTCTCCAAAGCACGTCCTGCTGCTTGGAGGTAGGGGGAAGAGTTATCTGAATGCAGACTGCCGCCTCACATTTCGCCGGCATGCCCGTTGCAGAATTCCCTGCACGGCATGACTGAGTGAAATGTGTTGTTCCTTTTGGGGGTGTTTTTTTTTTTTTTACTTACCTTTTTTTGTCGGTCTGCCTTGCCATGCAGGGAAAAGCATCCTCAGTCATATAAAGGTTGAATCTTGAGCTTCCTTGAGGGAAGGTTTACAGATTGTTTTGGCATCGTCCCCCCTCCCCACTATTGCGCACATATGCATACTTCCATGCACACACACACCAACAGCCTGTGGTTATTTCTTTAAGAGTGCCGTGAATTCATTGAGCACTTTCTCAGTAATCCTGGCATTTGGGAGGCTGCAGTGGTTTCTGTATCCTTTCTTTAAGATCGAGCAGGAACATATTAAAGGGGAGACCCTTCTGTTTCCCTGCCCTATCTGTCTGTTTAGCCTGTGTTTGGGGGGGGGGGGGGGGGGGAACAAGTAAAATGCAGCGCAGGAGAATTATGAACTACAAATTACAACCAATTAAAGCAGCATTGGATGCTGGGTGGGTCAGTGCATTGGTCTAGGGGGTATGCAGCCTTTCATATCTAGGTCAAGGGATCAAATCCAAATCAGGTCAATTGTGTCCAAATGACATTTCTTCTGACAGATGTTAGGTCTACATGAATGATTTGGTTGCCTGTGCCTTGTCGCAATAAGTAGGCTTCCCTATCACGTCAATAAAACCATCATAATTGACACGAATCTGTCAACAGAGACCTGAGTAGGTGCAGAAACTGAAGCGCTCTGTCATTCTCAGAGGTGATCACTCAAGAACGGGGCTAAAGCCCGCTGGAATAATAGCAGACTATGATTCCATGTGCCCCTTAGCAGGCACCAACCGCGTGCATTAAATTCACTAAAAGTTACGTAAAAAAACAACCTTTCGATGACTAGACTGAAATGCACTTTCACAAGCGTAAAGCACTGTAACTGTGCATAGGGCTACCCTATCTTTGAAGGAAAGAATTTCCTTGAACCAACAAGAAGTGTCTGTTATGTGAGTCTTGCGTGCTTTTTTTATCAATCTTGCCGAACTTCTAATGTTCTTCCCAAGTCATGTTAGAAAAGCAAAGACCCAGGAAGATTCTTCTGCTGAGACCAGGTCAGTGGGCATACTGGAGCAGAAATTTACAAGTCAAATTATAAGGTAGTAATTTAATTAGTTCCTTCTATACCCTCTTGTGCATATTGCTATATAACAGCACAGTTATACGGAGTTATTTACCAGAGAATGAGCATTTCATTAAACGCAGCTAACGCCTTAGCCAACTATGTTGAAATGCTGCTTTCATTAAAACTCAGCAAGATGCGAGGTGTGTATGGCGGGGGCGCGCTGTGAGTGTCATATTTTTTTTGTACTAAATTATCAGTTTTTCAAGTACAGCATGTGCAATGGGAATCTATTATAATTTACAAAGAAGATCCCGTGTCGTACCTTGTCCATGTGGTGAGGTATATGTTGATGGGATATAAGATGTCAAAACTAGGAAATCAAAGATACTGGTACTAGATCTTGGCTCCCTATCACAATATGCTAAGTTACTTTTGTGGCAAGTAGTGCTGGATGAATTGAATGTGTCCTTTGTGGGCTGGGATGGTTCTGTTGTAATTGGTTGCTGGCCAAATTCTGCAGAATAAGCTAGGATGTGATGGTGCACAAGGCCCTGGTAGGATATTCTGATTAGAACCAGATGACAAAAGTTGCAGAAGGAACTGTTGAGGGGAAATATTTTTTTAAGGTAAAATATATCAACAAATAATTAGAAGATGTAATTTACAGCATCAGTAATTGCAGACCACAACAACAATTGTCTTGTATCCAGTACACCCGCAACTAATTGATTGTTGCCATGGTGCCATGACCAGATAGCGCCAGAGAAAAATTTCCTCCTGGGTCTTAATGCTAGCAGTTTCTTATATTTGTTGTTCAATATGCATAAGAACACAATATCTAACTCACTGAGGCTTTGTTTTCCCCTTTGTGTATGAGGAAAAGCTTAGGTCTGCTACATAGAAGACCTTCATGCATTGTAAAAGCCTGACTTGGCCTAAACTGGCTGTATGACATATTTGGCTTGAATTCATAGGACCAGATGTACTAGGCATTTTCTCAGTAGGCACAAAATAGGAGAATTCCTCATTACCTCTTGTTGGTATCTGATTTTCCATTTCCCTTATTGAGGCCATATACCATACTGATTGAGATATATTTTATCAAGCAAGATTAGCATCCTGTTTACCATGTGTGTGAGTTAGCTATAGAAATATTTCAATCTGTGATGCATTGTATAACTTTTGATTTTACTATCATTCAATAAATTAGCTTAGTTTGGTTTATCTATTATAATTACTAGTCACTGGCATTAGCCATTAAAGATTAGTAGACATGACTACCCACCATGTCTGTAGGCATTTGGGATGATGTAGTTTAATATCATATCTAAGTAATTCAGGCAATTTTGCTATTTTAATTGCAAAATACAGTAGAGGACTAGAATATTTCATGTATGATACATTTTATATATATATATATATATATATATATATATATATATATATATATTATAGTCTCTGGTATCCCTAATCTGGCAACTAACAAAGCCTCGTTCATAGCTTCTCTAAGTTGTAGATTATTCATGCAACTATAGTTGTAGACTATTCATGCAAGGTAGAGAACCACATTATCCAAGGACTAGACCTGGTGTAGCAGAATATAGCATCTCTGAAGGAGAGCTCCTTAAAACTAGACCCTGTCAGCAAAGTAACAGTAGCCAATCTGGCTGAAGAATACTGTGTGGCAATGGCAAATGACAAGGAATAATGGTTGGCAATACTGTCCAGTTGGTAGACATTACTGGATGCAGACGTTCTAATCTTCAACTGCATTTGTCAACTCCTGAGTATAACTATAGAAAATCATGAATTTTGCAGTCCGGTTCTTGGCAAAAAGATTAGCATTAATAAACATAAGTCCAGCAAGGTTGAGAGACTGTGTGATGGCAAGTAGATCTGTACCAAAATCAAGCTACTGCTAAAACATTGCTGCTTGAGAAGTTAGAAGTCAACACTTGGAAAACTTGCTTGTCTGGTACAGGAAATGAAAGATATGAAAGCAGTAATTCCACTGACAGAAACTTTGAGGAAGGAAGCAGGAGAGTTCACCACAACAGTACCATTACTAGAGAATAATACAAAGTCATCTAATCAGGAAATGAAAATAGTAGCTTTCCTCTTACATCAGATCACATTGGGAAGTTTACGATACTACCACCCTTGCTCTGAATGGATGATAGTACTAAAGCTTAAAGATAAACTTCACAACACCCTTTTGGCACCAAATGATGTGTAATTCTACAAATAACTGGAAAAGTCTTAAAAGGGAATAATGAAAAATATGGGCACATCTGCTGGAGTTGATTTAATGATAAAGTGAGATGCCAAAAATACAAAGGCATTATGGGGCCATTTGGTTTAGGAGAAAGAAATAGCAATAAAGAAAGATTAATGGAATTATGTTGTACATATCTTTTTATGCTCAATACATGATTTGAGCAAAACATTGGCTATACATATATGAATTATCACCATGACTAAAGATTTTAAATAATGATATTAAAATGTGTAAAATGTAGACTGGAAAAGAAGCAAGTATAGCTAATCACCAAAATGCTAAATAAATAAATAATAACCTTAAACCAGTCCGAGGCATGGTCAGAAATTCAAACTGCAAGGGCTAGTCTGGTGGCTTCATTGACTATGCTGAAAAGTGCAATGCAGAGGGACCTGGGTTTGCTTTCTAGCTCGTCTACTTCATGAGTCGACTGGGGCTGGGGATGCTATGGAGACAATATTCACAACCCCTGGAGTTCGGGGGAGGGAGTCATAGTCATAGAGCTAGATTTAGGTCCCATAATTGCAGGGTTTCAAAAAGAGCCAAATGTGTGATCCCGGCGAAAGGCAGGTCACAGTAATGACTAATGGAAGTTGGGAAGAAATATAAAACAGGGGAAAAATCCCATGTAGTGACTGAAGAGTCATGGCACCAGTCCCATTGACCTCGAAGCACAAAGGAGGGAATTACTGAGTCAAAAAAAAGGGAAATTCAAACGACAAGGAAAAGATAAATTCAAAATTTTGCAACAAAATGAAAGATATTTTCAACTAAATGTGAAGAACTCCATAACCCCATGCTATTTAAAAAAATTAGAAAACATAAGACATGTAGAGCATAATTAGGAGTGAAAGACTAGGAAGGTAATTTTTTACAGACAAAAGAAAACAAATAAATATGGAGTGTATCAGAAAAGAACTCTGCAATGATGACCAACATTCAAAACCTTTCATACCAACTGATAGAGAAAGCACAGATTAGTGAGATAAGAATTTACAAAAAAAAAAAACCTGAGGATGACAATATACCTGTGGAATGTCTGCCGAATATAAATGTCAGGTTGATGGCCCCTGCAGCACAGATACCCATGTATTGTGTGTCTACATTTTTTTTTTAACACTTCCTGATGTATGCATTGCAGGTAGACTTAACAGATAACTCACAGTTTGGGTAAGGCTTAATTCCAGTCCAAGTATTCAGTCTGGGTCATTTCACAATAGATTCTCTTCATAGACAGCACACAAACATGACTATAGATAAGACTTCCACTTACAGATGGGACAGAAAACTGCCAGACAATATCACAGGATAACAATACACATCAGGAGAACAGCTCACAGGTCTTCTTCCAGGATCCCAAACCTAACTCTAAATGCTGGGAATACCTTCCAGGTGTTCAGCATTGCTTTTGAATCCCCTGAGAACCAATTCAGATCCTCAGAGGTGGAGCTATACAGCAGACTAACTGTAGTCTAAAGCTGGCTTTCTCTGAGCCAATCTGTGGTTCTGTGCATATGACACCAGCCTCAAAGGCCAACAATAACACTTTTTCCCCTAATACATGAGGAAGGAAATAAATTTCTCACAAGTTTGATAAATCAGATATACAACACTGGAGAATACCCAAAAGACTTATTAGTACCACTGTTCACAATTCCAAAATCAATAGAGCACTGGCATGTAGAGATCAAACGGCAATGCATTTTTTATATCACACACATACAATTTTATTTATTTATTTATTTTTTACAAGTGATCGTTAACAGAATCACATCAGTTGATAAATGACATCTAGATGAGAGACAAATAGGTTTTAAAATGAACAAGAGATTGAACAAGAGATGATATTCCTCAGAGGGCAAGCAGGATGCGATATTCTCATATGTGGGGGCAATTTAATCTGACAGAGCCTGATGCAGAAAGATCATTCAAAAGCTTCTAGAAGCTTTTGGCATGCCCAGCTGAGCATGTGTAGCACAGTACTCACAGGTACCCCCTCCTCAGTTCTTGTTTTTCCACAGAGCCTAATAGTCACATTTCTACTTCTCACTGTGAGAAACTTCACATTTTTTTTAGGATTTTTCAATCAGGGCCTCATGATTCTTTCAATCTCACGATCAGATTAAACTTTCTAAATTTTTCAACTATGTGTAGCGATAATTGGGATTTTGAAAACTTAAGCATTTTGATTTCACCTCACGTAATTTTTGGCCAATGTCCCAAAAAGTGAAAAAGGCCATCAGCTTCAATAGGTGCCCCTAATGCAAATACATGTCTGTAACAGATCCCTATGATAGATATGTCTTGCCTAGGGGAAGACCACAATGTCTCTACTCATGGAATGATAATCCCCAAAGGACATCATTCCCGTTGGGAGCTGGATGTAAATATTTTTGAGAAAATAAAGTATAGCCTATTGACATCAAAGGACCCAGGAGCTGAACAGAACACTGATGGTGTATCACTCCTCCTTAGCATCAAGCACCCACTGAGGCCAAGGAGATAGGCCATTGTTCCTCCTACCCGAAGAAATCAGAGTTCTGCCTTTTAAGTTCTAGTATTGAAGAGTAGTGATGGCAAGCATTGATCAAAGACTAAGATGCACTGACATCTTTTTCCATTAGTGCACAATGCTGGGAGCAGAGAAATTTTGGCTGCTGCCATAAATTCCCCATAGAGGACAGCTCATCCTCGCATCACTTTCTGGAATTGCAACAGACTACAAGGGTCCAGATGCCAGCCTTCAATCTTCCTCAAGTAATCCAGAAAGATGTGACCTATCCTTATGCTTCCCATGCTGTATTGATATTGGCGGCTTTTGAGGAGGAGTTGACTAGATGGATCCAGGATGCCTTGGACTGTGAGATAGCAGGCATTGGTGCACCGGCATCAACAATATCAGTAGCCTTGCAAAATGAGGTCCAATCTCTATTGAAAACTCTGAGTGCCAATTTCTGGAGGGGCATTACTATCAGGTTACCACTACACCAGTGTTAATTTCTAGTGCACTGAGGAAGGAAACTTCCCAGAAGCACTGAAATTCATTAGGATCTAGACCCCAATAGACAAGAGCTGCCCTCAATGAGGCCTTGTATGCTAGCCAGATGCAGGCTAAGACCACACAGTCAACATATGATTTTGGCTCAGACGCTTGAGTTTTCTGGGAATGTGCTCATAGATATGAGGACTTCTTTGAACAAGAGGAATCACTAGGCCTCCTCTTGGACCCCTCTCCTCCTCAAGAAAGGAGAAGGTTTCCTCCAGGAGACCTATTTGCTGATTTTGTAAAGAGAATGATAGATTGCATTCCATTTGATTTTTCAGGAGGAGGAAGAGTCAAGAGCAAAGATGTTTGACATCTTCCATTGTATTTATTCCCCTCAAAGGAAATCAAGGCAGGGCCCATCCACGAAATCATTTAGGTGAGAATATGGGCAAACTTGCTCTGTGTTACCAGTGAATGAGAAGGCAGATTTAATATTCCCAGATTCAAGAAGCAGCAACTGCCTCCTCGGTCACTTACAGTAGCCAGAAAGACTTGTGTATTTCAGAAGGCTAGAGCCATTATCCTTTCAGGTTTATGCTGTCTCGAATGGCTCCTACAACTAAGTAGACATTTCTGCCTTAAATATCTGAGATCTAGCAGAAAAGTTGTCTATATTTGCATTGTTGTGTGCCTTTTTGAGGGGGCTGCTCAAATTTAAACACTGAGAGCATAAAGTGCAGATTTTAGATGATGTTAGCTGTACAAAACATAAAGGGGAAAAAATTCACCTTAGTATACCGTGGATTAGACAAGATCCCAATAACTAACTGTATGTGAAGCAAAATGGTTTGTTGCTGTTAATTTCAACTGTTTAAAAACCTTCCTTCCTACCCCCTTTCCTCACCCACCCACCTCAGTGCTTTCTCTTCAAATATCATGTTGCTAGGGTACATAAATTAGTTGGTAACAAGGCACATAGCAAATCTGTATCATATTAAAGGTTTTGATATCTGCATTATCTGTGCATGGTTTGAAATCTCTTTATATTTTTCCTAGTTACATAGAATTTTAAGAATCCTTACTAGTCTAAGTAACTATATTTTTATTAAAGTGATAATGGGGAAAAAAGTGCTTCAAGAGTTGTTTGTTCCCTCCCATCCCTTTGGTATTTTCTTCTTAAATAGTTCTTCCAAGGAGCAAGGACTTGAATTAGTCATGTAACAAACTTATACTTTGTTATTCAATATTAGCACAATGTCATTTATTCAGTGTAACAATTGTAGTGCTTATGTCCCAAGCCCTATTGTCCAATATGCCTTCAGTTGTCTGCAATGAAAAAAGAGCTCCCTCCATGGTTAGAGCAATTATATTTTATTTCTATTTTACTTATTTTAAAATTTGTTACTTATTTTATTATTTATTTTGCCTGATCTAATGTACTTTTATTATGTTTTTATTTATAATTTGGTATTGTTTTATTGTACTCCATTAAGATTGTCTACAGATTGACGGTATAAAAAAAGCAATAAATAACTCATCTGAAAGAAGAATTGTCCAGGTTTAAAAAAAACCTCCCCTTCTTTGCAGCATCCAGAATATCTGCCCCACCTCCTACAGAGGGTTCACAAATCTGGTAATAATTAGTTTACAGTGGGTTCCAATAGAACAAGACCTGTGAAAGAAAAGACACCCAATTTACCCAACTGTGCAGCATTCTGTATATCATCCCCTACTCCTGCAGAGGAGTCTCACATTAGGATACAGGAACCAAGGAATAAATGGATTACAGTGGGCTCTGGCAGAATAAGGCCTGTGAGAATAGATACGCTCTCCCCACTGTTACCTTTGTATAATGCTTTTTCTGATTTGGAAAACAAAGAAGCTCCAGCAACAGAATATGTGATATAAGTAATGTTTTAGAGAGATGTAGTCACCCAGTGCACCCAGATACCATTAAACAATGTCAAATATCATAGAAGAAAACTTCTTCTGCTGGGAGACTCTGTCATCAGAGGAACCAATTTGGGAACTCATTTTGATAAAGACACAAAAGTTAAATGCCTTCCAGGATCCTTAGCTAATAGAAATGCAAATCAGGTAGTCCAAGCTATGATAGAAGAAAGTAGAGACACTATCAGTGTTATCATCCATCTGGGAGCCAATGACCTTGCTCAAAATGATATCCATACAGTTCAGAGAGATTTCCAGAATCTATGGAAGATTAGACACATGACAAAGACTATCATTCCAACATTTACCCCAGGCCATGGAAGTACAAGCATTGCACAGTTCGAATTATAAAGGACCATTAACTTTCTATCTGGAGTGGACTGAAGCTCTTAGAAAGTCCACACAACATTTTGTTTCTTTTGACTCCAATAAACTTGGAACTGCCATCACCAAGCACACCTTTTCTAATTGGATAGCATATTGCAGCCCTCTGTTATGACCAGGCAGGCTTGAGTATCTAAGCTTATGTCAAGGCTTATCGTGTTGGAGCCCACTTGAGATGGGCCTCCATGGAAAAGCTTTGCAAGGCTGGACATGGAATTCTATGCACGTGTTCACGTGTCATTTTTGTTTGGACAGGGACTCCCAACGTGACAGTAGATTTGGTTAGTCTGTCCTGTGAAGTCTTTTTGAAGTTTAGAAATTAACTCCATTACCCCTAGGGCCCATTGTTTTCTAGACTGTTCAAAAAAAAAAAAAAAGACTTTAAATCCTGCTTGCCCTCAGAGAAAGTGAAAGTTGTTTACTTGTAGCAGGTGTTCTAGGCCAACATTGGTGTATGTCCCCTTGGAGTAGGTTTGTTACGTTTAACATATAAATAGCTATGTTAAGAATTGAGGAAGCCCTGCATGATGCAATGATGTGAGTCATGCTGCCCATGCTCAGCTGTGAGCCACTCCCATGTTTCTCTTAACGATAGTAATTGCCGCTCCATGCAGTTATCTCCAAGCCTAATGATAACCCATAAAAATTTCTGCCAGCAACAATTTTTACTAGGTGGTGAACTTTCTTGAAAATTTGGAGTGTGCTTTGCTTATGGACTTGGCTGTAGAAGCAGTCCTGTGCCTATTCACTTATGTCTGCATATCAGTACCCCAGACTGTAGAAATCAGGGCCCTCTTGGTTGTTGTCTGAATCCAATTCCTCTTTCCCCCCCCCTGTCATCGAAGCAGGGAGCAATGTTGCAGTTGCATTAAAAGTATCAAGGCTTATTTGTTAAGGGTAGTAATCTCTGTGCCTTCTGCTAAGGATAGTAACTGGCACACCCGCAAGTCGTCCCCCCTGGAGATCATTTAATGATCCCTAGTTCAATTTCCTTTCCAGTGGAAAAGGTACAAAGTTCAAGCATCATTAAAACTTTTTAGATATCTGAAGGTCTGTATCATATCTCCCCTGCACCTCCCCTCTTCCAGGGTATACATGTTCAGCTTTTTCAGCCTCAAGTCTTCCGATACAGACCCCACACTATTTAAGTTTCCCTTCTCTGGATTGCCTCCATCCGATCTCTATTCTTTTTGAGATACAGTCTCCAGAACTGAACACACTACTCCAGGCTAGACCTCACCAAAGATCTGAACAAGGGCATTATCATCTCATTTTTCTTACTGGTTATTTCTCTTTCTTTGCAGACCAGCATTCTTCTGACTTTAGCTATTTCCGTGTCACATTGCTTCACCATCTTCAGATCACCAGACACTATTATCCCAAGATCCATCTATTGGTCTGTGCTTATCAGTCTTGCACCCCCCATCACATAACAGTTCTTTTGGATTACCGCATTCCAGATCCATGACTCTGCACTTCTTGACATTGAATTCCAGCTGCCAAATCTTTGACCATTCTTCAAGCTTTCTTATATCACTTTTCATTTTCTCTACTCCTTCTGGCATTTCCACTCAGTTGCAGGTCTTAGAATCATCTGCAAATAGACAAACTTTACCTTCTATCCCTTCCGCAGTGTCGCTCACAAAGATATCGAACAGAACCAGTCCTAATACTGATCCCTTTGGCACGCCACAACACTGATCTCTCTTCAGAGTAGGTTCCATTTACCATTCCACACTGACTCCTATCAGTCAACCAGTTTGTAATCCACTCCACCACCTTGGCGTTCAGTCCCAAGCTTCTCATTTTATTCACAACCTTCCAATGTGGGACTTATAAAAAAACTTTGCTGAAATCCAAGTAGATCCAATTCTCTAGTCAAGTGGTCAAAAAAATCAATCAGATTTGTCTGACAGGACCTTCCCCTGGTGAATCCCTGCTTCCTCATGTCCAACAACCCACCAGATTGTAGCTAGTTCACAATCCTTTCTTTCAGCAGAGTATCTATTAATTTTTCCACCACCGAGTTGAGGCTACCCGACTTTGTGAAGCAGGACCACCACCGCTCTTCTACCAGCATATCTCTGAGCTCCCTCAGTATCCTGGGATGTATCTCATCTGGCCCCATAGCCTTGTCTACTTTGTTTGCCTAGCTCTTCCCATACATTCTGTTCTGTAAACGGAGTTTCATCTATCCTATCCCCTTTTTCGGTCTTGTCAACCAGCAGAAACATTGCATGAGTCAATGAAAGATCCCTGACGGAGGATCCGGTCAAGAGGAAAATGAAATTTGTTGGTCATACATTGAGGATCTGGTAGAAACTAGCTAATTTAGTAGTGGAGGGCGTGATAGAGAACATGAGGAACAGATGAAAATAGAGAACAATATGGTGTGATCCCAAAAAAGTCACGATCTGGAAACGGGCAAAAAAAAAGAGTAAAATAGTTTTTTTGTTGATAGTATTACTGGTGACTGTTTTTAGTTCATATGTTTTTTGAGATTTCTATGATGTGCATCTTATCTAGTTATCTTTTTTAGGTCTGTTATTATTTTGTTTTCATGTTGCATATTTTATATGTTTAAACTGCTTGCATTATTTTTTATGTTTTTGTATTTGACCAGAGCCCTTGTTGGAGAAATGGTTTTATAAATATAAGACATAAAGAAAGAGGAAAGCTGAGCACAGAGACAATTGGTATAATATAATTCCTAGCCTTCATATCGAGGATGGCACTTGATTGCGATAATTGAAAATCAGAAACATGTCATGTATTAGTGACCCAATAATCTGAGGGTTATAATGAGGTTTAATCTGAAAATAATTTGGATAGCTTAAAAATACAAATTGTATTTCTTGTAGCCTCAACAAAGTTTATCTTCATATATATAGAAACATAGAAATGATGGCAGAAGAAGACCAAACGGCCCATCCAGTCTGCCCAGCAAGCTTCGCACTTTTTTTCCCTCATACTTATCTGTTACTCTTGGCTCTTAGTAACCTTTTGGTTCTATTTCCCTTCCACCCCCACCATTAATGTAGAGAGCAGTGTTGGAACTGCATCTAAGTGAAATATCTAGCTTAATTAGTTAGGGGTAGTAACCGCAGCAATAAGCAAGCTACACCCATGCTTATTTGTTTACCCAGACTAGTAATTCAGTCCTTGTTGATTGTTGTCTGTATATAGATCCTCTTTTCTTCATTCCCCCTGCCGTTGAAGCAGAGAGCTATGCTGGATATGCATTGAAAGTGAAGTATCAGACTTATTTGGTTTGGGGTAGTAACCGCCATAACAAGCAAGCAAGCTACTCCCCGCTTTTTGTGAATGCAAATCCTTTTTCCCACATTTCCTTTTGCCGTTGAAGCTTAGAGCAATGTTGGAGTCTTAGAGCAATATTGGAGTTGCATTAACTGTGTGTATGTTTATTGAATAAGGGTATTATCTCCAGGTAGCAGCCGTCATTCCCGCGAGCCACCCACTCTTCATTCACGTCCTCTAGACTTTATGGATCCACAGTGTTTATCCTACGCCCCTTTGAAGTCCTTCACAGTTTTGGTCTTCACCACTTCCTCCGGAAGGGCATTCCAGGCATCCACCACCCTCTCTGTGAAGAAATACTTCCTGAGATTGGTTCTGAGTCTTCCTCCCTGGAGCTTCAAATCGTGACCCCTGGTTCTGCTGATTTTTTTCCGACGGATAAAATGCCATTCTTCACTTTGTGGTCAGAGCAGTGACATCTGGCATTGTATTTATTTATTTATCTGATTTTATATTCCACTTTCTGGCACTTCAGAGTGGATTAATTACATTCAAGTGCTGTAGGTATTGTGTGTAGACTGCATATCAATCCATTTGTGTGACTATTTATACAGTATGCTCTGTTTACAGTATTTAACTCTGACTCCTCTATTCTTTATCTGTGCCTTCTATGGTGATATCCATGGGAAATGATAAAAAATGACTGTACCTGAATGCAATCCACTTTAAATGGCTGAAAGGCAGAATATAAAATAAATTTTAAAAATACAACATGTTCTCACTATAGGAGTTACCTTTGCAACAAAGAAACACAAGGTTTGAAGAAGATCACATGTAGGCAGAATATTCTAAAAATAGAAATTATTTCTATAGAAAAGTACACATTGAGCCTATGAAAAGAATTTCTTAGAGGCTGGATATAGAGTTTTGGAAATGCAATATCTACAAGAAGCATCATATATTTTTTAAAGAAATATTCTTTTAAATTGAATATCATCTTAGCAGGAATTACCTTTCTATAGGAAGAGTACATATAGGAACCATGGAATATCTTTTTTTTTTTTTATCATAAATGGAATGTACTTATCAAAACTTTAGTTATCTATTTATAATGTTTGGTTTCGTTGTATAGAAATATAGTTAAAGAAACAAATTGGGAGCTTAGCATTAAATTCTAGTTACGAGTGGAATGTTCAAGCAAACTTAAAAGTCTGCTTCTTCAAGCTCCACACGATAAAGAAAGTGAAACCCCTTTTACATCTCAATGACTTTCGGACAATACTCCAATCCTTCATACTGTCAAAAATTGACTACTGCAACGCCATTCTTCTGGGCCTTCCCAAAAATGCTACCCAACCCTCTTCAAATGCACCAAAATGCCGCCGCCCGGATCCTCACTAATACCCACAGAAATGACCATATTACACCTGTTCTCAAACATCTACATTGACTACCAATCACATCACGGATCCCTCTACAAGACTCACGCTCATCCATAAATCTCTTCACAACCAAAATATGAACTGGTTCAAAGAGTACCTCACTTTTCGCACCCCTGCCAGATCCACCAGAAACCAATATCTGGCTACATTACACAAACCTTCACCTAAACTTACCAAACTCATGTCCACCAAAGACTGTGCACTCTCCATAGCCGGTCCTTCCCTATGGAACAATATGCCCTCCACTCTCCGCCAGGAACCATGCCCAAAAAAATTCAAACAGAACCTCAAGACCTGGCTTTTTAAGCAGGCTTACACATGAACAACCTTTCCTTACCCACTTAGTCTCCCTTCTACACCCCCTCCCCCCGTCTGCCTGATCACCTCTCTCCCTTCTTAGTCGCTGTTTCGGTAATTAGGTCTTCTCCAAAAGCTATTACCTATAATCTTCCTTTCACTGAATTTTCTCGATATTAATTCCAATCATATCCTCAAGTATGCTTAGTTGACACTTCCTCCTTGGCCCTACAATTGTATTTCCCCCTTATCCATCCTTTATACAACCCATCTGCCTATCTTCTCCTTGTTGCTACCCTCAATGACTTGATCCATCTGTTTTCAATGACTTAGATCATTATATGCATACATTTACATAGTTTTGCATATTACTTACTTTATTATATGTATAAAACTGCTTAGTTCTTCACCTTCTCGGTGCCATTTTAGCCCTTAATTTGATACTTCAGTTCCTTCTTTTATGTAAAGCTTGTTTGCTGTTTTTTGTTTCATGTAAACCGATGAAATGTTTCCAAGCAAAGGGAACCAGTTTCGTTCATCGCATACTTTCCCTATAAATACAAGGCAAATAAGTGTTTCATTCTTCCGAAGGAAGCTTAGCAGATTTCCTTTCCTTGATAAAGCAGTGGCAGGACCAGTCTCCCCCTACCCCCTATTCCACTAGCACGTTTTGGTATTTGACAGTATTTTTTTTCTCAAGGCAGAAATTTTTCTTTCATTGATTTATTTAAATATTTTATATACCGTCTGTATATAAAATATTTAAATATATAAATAAAACTTAATCTTCTCTGTCTTGAGAAAAAAAATACTGTCAAATACCAAAACGTGCTAGTGGAATAGGGGGGGGGGGGGGAGACTGGTCCTGCCACTGCTTTATCAAGGAAAGGAAATCTGCTAAGCTTCCTTCGGAAGAATGAAACACTTTTATTTGCCTTCTATTTATAGGGAAAGTATCCAGTGAACGAAACTGCTTCCCTTTGCTTGATTTCAGACGGGGAAATCCCAGCAGAAGTCCCTCTTAGAGATTACCCAGAAATATTAACTTCTTCCAAGCTACCAATTTGGTAACCAAATTAACATGAGAATGGAAATGATTGTTTGTAAATTCCCATTATTATTAAAACAGACATGCCGAACCCTCTGATAGCAACTCAGCTGCAGTGCCTGCGTCTTTTTCTCATAATTTCATTACTCAGCTTATGGGGGAAATACTTGGCTTCCTGTAGTACAACAGGCCACAGTGTGGTTTCACTTTTCACACCAACTTTTATTTTGTTTCTCTCCCCCCCCCCCCCCCAATTCTCGGGAAGGGGGTTTGGGGGGGGGGCAGAGAGGGATCCACCATCAGGCAGTTTCTCAGAGGGCTGTGCTTCCCACAAACATCTCTTGCTGCTTGTTCTGTGGCTAGAATTTAAAAAGCGAAGTGTACTTCTGTTTCATTCTGTGTCTATGAGAAAAACAAAAACTCCTCAGTCCCCTTGTGTCCACAAATCTTTTTCTTTTTTTTTAATCATAGCAATAAAAAAAACCAGTCTGCTTTCTTGTAAAAGGAATTCAGGCAAAGTGTGTTTGTGATATTGGATAGCTCAGTAGAATAAAGGTCCTTTCCTAACCTGCCGATCCCCTGTTTTATCTTGTAAGATTTCCCTTTTATTTTGCTTTCAGTGCACCTTTTTATTCTTCCGTTACATATTCTCTCTTTGCCACTATCTGGCTTAAAAGCAGAAGGGAATGTTCAGTCAGTCAGATAGATTGCTCATACCCATGCCTCTTATCCCTGCCATAATGTCTCACTGAGTGCAGTAAACATTTTTCCTGTCCTGAGGAAGTGTGTGACTTTCATTTTCTCCCCATCCCTCTAGCCTTTTTTTTTTTTTTTTTTTACATTTTCTCCCTTTCAGGACGATTGCCAGATGACTTTAGTTTTGGATGTTGATTAAGGACTACCAGAGAAAACATTTTCTGTGAGGCTGAATATTGTAATACCACTCCAGCACCAGCAGGGGTCTCTGCTGTATAATGAGTCATCATTGGTCCTCTCCTTTGACCCCCAAATCTTTGGGCCTGACTGTATCAACATCCTTATGTATCCATATTATGTTGATATTAATGGGCGGGCAGGAGAACCTCAGTCAGGTTTCCCACTAGTGATTAATTAATTAATTGCTTCCTCGGTACAACAGATGGGCCAGGGGATTTCTATGTGTGATAGAGCAGGGCTTTCCAAACCTCCCCTGGTGACCCCGCAGCCAGTCAGGTTTTCAGGATGTCTATAATGCACATGCCTGAGATAACTATGCATACGCTGCAGAACCAATCGGCCGAATTTTAAATGCCCGGTGTGTGTAAAAAATCGGTACTTATGCACATGGCCGAGCCCTGTGCACACTACCACTGTCCCGGGGAAGTATGCACCAGCAACCAGCTGGCGCACGTAAATTACTTCTGGGGGGGAGGAGAGGGGAAGGGGAAGGTTAGGTAGGAGGTAGGGAAGTTCCAATTGCATTGCTGCACGGACTTTGCAAAAGTACACCCCCCCTCCTTGTACATGCTGCACGCACATGCGTGCGCGAATTATAAAATTCCTCACACATGTGCGCGCAGCCACCCGATTTTATAACATGCGCACACCGCGTGTGCATGCCGGGAACCTCGCACGCACAGACGCTTGTATAAAATCTACCCCAGTATGTGCAAATTCGTCTCATGCATATTAATTGTGGAAATCCTGAAAACCCAGCTAGATGTAGTTTGCAAAGCTTTGAGACACAGGATTTCTTCCAACAGAATTTGTTACTCCATCCCAGGCTTGGATCCCCAGTCCTGACTGTAATCATACAATGCTGCTGCGCAAGAAAGAACCGAGTCTGTGTGAGTTTCTCTCTAACCCACAATGACTTGTAACCCCTCTTTTGCGTGATCTCCATTGGCTACCCATTTCCTCAGCATCCAGTTTAAGGTTGTTTTTTTGGCTTTTAAGGCTGGCCAACCTCTTAATCCCATACGTTCCAGGACGTGCTCTTTGCTTTTCCCAAAATGACTTAGTTGGCATCCCCATTTTCAAAGAAATTATTTGAGGGGCACCCTTGAAATCTCGTTTGCTTTTCTGGCTCCCACATTGTGGAACTCTTTACCTCTCACAATTCGACTTGAGAAATAGTATTTTAGATTTAATAAACATTTGAAGACCTTTCTGTTTTGCAAGTCCTTTCCTCTTTGAGTTGCTTATCTTTTTTTTGTAAAATTTTATCCTGCTGATTAGTTTATATTTCAAGTTTGTGTTTTTATGAATGTTGTTTTTGTTTTGCTCATTTTGATTTTATTGTAAATCGCTTTTAATTTTTCTTAAGAAAAACAATCCATCAAATGCAATAAACTAATTATTAGCCCACTAATGTTGTGCAGGATTCAGTAATAAATCGCCTGTAACAACTCCAATATCACTTAACTCCCTTCAACCATCACGCTGCTCTAGTTATAGCATTAACAGCCACCTCTCACAATGTTATTATTTACATTTATAATTATCTGATCTTCTTTTTCCTTCTTAATCCAAGTTATTGTTTCCCTGTTATGTGTAACTGCTTTTCTGCACTATAGTTCAAATTGTAATGTTTATTATATTTACACCCCTGTTCTTTGTGAACCAGCATGATGGGACTTCTGTCTTGAATGTTGGTATATAAAAAAACTTAAATAAAATAAATAATAAATAAGAAAGGCATATAGGACACAGAGAGAGAATAAGACTGCCTGAGGCACTACAGACCTTGCTGATGTTTATTGGTATATGATGTTCTTTTGCTATCCATTTAAAAAGATTAGAGCCCCCGTGTGCCCAAGACTTGTTTAGAGTTTGAGAGCATTAGGTAAGTTCAGCAGGACCTGCGCATCCTATTCATTCGTAGCTCCTATGCCACATGGTATGTGTTTTTGAGCCTTAATGATGGTGCCTGCAGAGATGTGAGTACACTTTACTCAGAGGGAGTGTGTTCAGTTATTCTGGTGTGAATTTTAATCTGTGAAGCAGTGTCTGAGAGTAGCTGCCTGCCTGGAGCTGAAACAGAGAAAATTCCAGAAGAGACTGCAGTAGCGTAAAAGCCATTCTCCTAGTAAAGCCCAGCGTTTCTTGGCAGAGTATGTAGTCCTACCTATAACAGTGTCTGATCAGTAAGAACTTGAAACAGCAAAAAGGAAACTTCTCTACACACTCTAAGGAGTATCCTAGGCCCTGTCCTAAGATACTGTTGGATCCACCCGAACCCAGCCTACCCTCTCAACAGCGCCTGATCCCAGAATTTGCCGTTCCAGCTCTGAATTTGGGGACGACAATCCCAGCTGGTGGAACAGAGAGAGGAGCTCTGTTCCCACCAGGGGAAATAACTGAGTCCCCCGATTCCTTGACAACTGCTGCTAGCTTCCCCCTTAAGACCTACCGTGGACGCTGGAGGAGCGGAAGGGACTCCCTCCCCAGCTACCTTCAGGAGGAAGGAGCCTGCGGTGGGGAGCCTGAGAGAGCCAGAACCTCAACCCCAGACCAGAGTTTGACTGGCCGGAGAGGCCCTGCCGGAAGCGGTGGTTGGAAGAAATTGAGAACCTGGAGCTAGAGGGGTGAGTCGACCCTCTGTAGGGATTAAAAAACCAGCTATTGTAACTCTAGAATCCCTTTGGGATTTAGTGGCAGCACTTTCAGCTGCCTTCCAGGAACATTCTCAACCTTTACAAGAAGGGTCCTTAAAATTAGATACTGTGGCCCAGGACCACCAACGTATTCTGACCGAACAGTATGTGGCTATTCATTCTTTGCTTGAAGAGGTAAAAAATTTTAAATGCACAACAGAGATGATCACATGAGAGCGATTGGCCTCAGTTAAGAGAATAGAATTCCTAGAAAATTCTATACGTCACCTCAACCTCAGAATCTTACATTTTCCCAAAATTAAAGATGAACTTACTTCGGTTTCCTTAAAAAAAAAAAAAAAAAATATCTAGGGAAAATTTTGAAGATTCCCTTAGAAAAGATTCATGCAGTGAAGAAAATAGTGCATTTGTCACAGAAGCAAAGTTCACCGTTTGTAAACCAGCTGGAAAACTTTTCAAATTTGACCCAAATCCTGGAAGAATCTCAGGTGGAAGTCACGGGCAGAGTGACACTGCAGGCGAAATTTCACTCAGAACAGGACTTGAATGATGTGATGTGGTCTTATTTTAAAAACACGAGTACGCGATTTCTTGGGAGACCGGTTAGAATCCTTCCAGATCTAGCCAGGTCTACCCAAATTCGCCGGAGGGCTTTTCTTGAGTTAAAAACCTGAGGTAGTCTCTCTAGGGGTAAATTTCCTGTTAAAGTACCCATGTAAATGTGTGGTGACGTTACTGGGGAAACACGTATATATTTCTTTACTGGGGAAACACGTATATATTTCTTAATGTGGTACAGTTAAGAGAATTCTTGGCAGCTAGAAGGCAAGGTACTGTCATTAATATAAGTGGAGGAGGATCCAATTGAGATAAAGGGCGGGAATCTCTAGCCAGCTATATTGTTTCTTATGTATAATTATGATTTAAAAATTCTCCTTGTGATTTCCTGTTTCCCTCCACTCCCCCCCCCCCCCCCCCCCCCCCCCCCCAGTATTTCCTCTATGATGATGAAAGTGTGGAACAATTATGCTGATTTCCAAATTTTGTATGTTTTTCTTATTTTCTATTGTTTCTTTGTTATGGAATTTTTTTCTTGTGTGACACAACATTTCTTTACAAGGTGTGATTACTTTGTTATTTATATAAAAGTTCAATAAAAAGAAAATAAAAAAAAAGATTTTGTTGAAGCAGAGAGGATTCGCAAGGCTTAAAAAGGGGAAGTGTTCCATAGTGAATGAGTCATAAAATCTTTTCCTTCGGTAAGCTGGGGAGAAGTCACATACTTTAAAATCCCAGGGCTTTACTCTGAGTAGCATATCTGAAGTTGGAAAGAAGAAGATGTAGCAATGATTTTTTCCATCAAGTAGAATTGAATTAGACCTGATCTATGGGTGACGTCATCAGATGGCATTGAATGGAACTGTCTCTCCAAGCTAGTAGAGCTGTGAGCTTTACTGAGGATGTGAAGGAGTTCCTGTGTGGGCATTGCCTCAGAGTCTCCTCAATCTGTTTTTGTTTGCGCTTTGCACAGTTTTCTTCTCTCTCTTTTTTTTTCAGTGATCTTTTGTTTAAAAAGACATCAAAAATTTTTCTTCTCACAAATATTTAGAATGACTTCAAAAAATTCCCCAGTGTCTTCAAGGCCTGTACCTGTGGTCAGATAAAGCCCAAAACAGACAGACATAATCTGTGCTAACAATGCACTGAACATGACCAACCTAATTGTTCGGTGTGAGGACAGATGTCTCCCAGGTCCCAAAGGTCCAGAGCAGCAAAAATAGCTAATTTAAGGTTCTAGAAGTCACTATTCTTCCTTATCAAAAAGTAGCCATAGTATATCTTTCAGGGCTACTTCATCTCACCAGGATGACCCTGATTGGATAGTCACCGTTCATTGAGTCCGAAACAGTAATTGTCATTGGAGTCAGTGAAAGTGCCTATTAAGGCAAAGTACCATAACTCTTCAATGCACTCGCTGCAGTCAGCTCTAGTGCCATCAAATAAAAATGAAAGTGTTGATGCAACATCAAGGAAAACCTGTTGCACAACCAAATGCATGGGCACTGTCGAAGCACTTGATGCATGGAGCGTCAAAGTCTCAAAAGTTACCTGATATATCGAGTAAGAAAGGGACACACCGAGCGCACCTCCAACCGTCATCAATGAATCCCTCAGATTCATGATAAATTTCCAGAAATCAATTCTGGACCCCACACAATGAATCCAGTTCATCGGAGCCATCATAGATACTAATTCAAGCCTTCTTACTCTTGGAAATAATACAGAAATTATACAGGGTGGCCCATGGAAAAGTAGCCTGCCTCTAATAACTGGCAGGCACTGGCACCCTGTATAAAGCTGCCAGTGCATTACTAAAATCGACATTATAACAGCCTGTCAAGTTCTCATGTTTTCAAGCCACTTAACCGCAGTAAATCATATAGTTCCATTTACATGCTTACAAATGCGATAAACTTCAGTGGAGGCTGAGAACTTAGTGGAACCAACTCCTATAGGCACTTCAAATGAAAGTAACTTAGATCAGAGATGAAGGAAGAGAGATGCTGGTGGTTACAACCTTCCATAATACAGGAAGGTGCTCCCCTCCAACTAGTACTATATCAAGTGATACTAATCAAAGATGCCTCCACTGTGGGTTGGGGAGCCCACACCAGACATTTCAAAACACAAGGAATTTGGTCGACTCTGGAAAAACACAAATCAAAAAACTAGAACTCAGAGTGATGTGCAGTGCCCTTCATGCATTCAAACACATCCTCAAAGGGAAAAACATAATGATACAAATGAACAAGAAAGTAGCCATGTTCTACATGAACAAACAAGGTGGAACCGGATCATGGATCCTATGTCAAGAGGCCCTACACATATGGCACTGGATGACAGAAAACAAAGCAATTCTTCAGGCTTCCTAATTGCCAGGTATTCAGAACCAATCTACCAAAAGAGCCCAAGATTTCCACTGATATCAATAACTACCATGCAAAGGAAATCTACAGCAAAACTTAATACTCTCGTCTTGCAATAACTATTTTATCTATAACGCATCAGCAAGCCTGACAGGGTACCCTTTCAAAACTGGGTTGCCCGGACTGCTACATCATTTGCAATAAGGTGTCTTTTTTCAATACTTTTCTTTTATGCAATTAAAACTATTTATATCCATGACTATTAATCTCCGTAACATTAATTGTTAGTGATCATAGCTCAACAACGGCTGATGTTTCACAAATAGCTTCTTCAGGAGCCCCATGATCACTTGAAATCAATAAAATCTTGCAACTGAGTTCACCTCAAATGTTGTCTTTTAAATAGGTCTCCATGGGTCTCCTGAAGAAGCTATTTGCGAAACATCGGCCAGCTTGGGGCTCCCCACAGGTCAGGTCTAATCCAAACCCTGCTTATTGACTGAAAAAGCAAGTTTGCTTACCATAAATGGTGTTTTCTGTAAATATCAGAATGAATTAAACATATGATGCCCACCTCCACCCCCTTTCCTGGAAAGCAGACTAGGTTTGGAACAGAGAGGGTATTCTGAGGAAGATACCTCCATGGGAACCCCCAAACATACTGCTTAGAACTCAGTTCTGTACAGTACTGCCTTGTGACATCACCCACAGATCAGGTCTAATTCATCCTGCTGACTATGGAAAACAAACTTGCTTTACTATTGAACGTCAAATCTGAAGTTTTAAGTGAAAGCCAATACAAGGAGGATGTTTATCATGGCGAGAGAATCGTATGATCCATTCCATCATCTCAGGAAGGTTGGGAGATGCAGCATACTTTTGATATCTTTAGGTTTTTCCATGAGAATACTATCTAGAAAGGGAATAGGGAGCAACATAAACTATTTCATCTCTATATTGGAACTTTAAGAACCACTTGGTCAGCACCAAACAATATAAAAGTGTGTACACTCAGATTGTGTCTGTGGAAGCGGCATTGTACTATATGTCTGTGTAAATAAAAGTCCAATGTTGGATCATGATTTAGGGGAGCTCCACAGTTATGTCTGGTACTGGCTATAACTGTCTGTGCTGCCACGGGATTTGGTCACCCTTTCATTCAAGTGCTTTCACCCCACAGTCCACTAGGACACTCTATCAACCACTTTCGAAAGATTGTCAAGAATTGTCCCTTCCTAAAGAAATACACATTTAGGCATATAACACCTGCTTTTATGTGCAAAAATAGTATTTTGACCATGTAAAATTGCATGTAAAAGCAATTTTGCACATCCTTTTACACACGCGGCATTCCATGGGATGAAGCTGGGGCAAGGATAGAACATGCACACATTTTTTTCGATTTTTGAAAACGTGTACATGAGTATACATACATAAAATTATACTTGCTCCTGAGTGCATGTATATCAGCACTCGTTACATGCTCACCTATGATTTTTCAAAGCAGAGTTTTTTGAGCTAAAATTTATGGGTAAAACTTACCTGCAGCCTTTAGCCTACGCTGACCGTTACCTTCTTAATTTGCATTGCTTTCTTAATACAAGTACTGATTTTTTTTTTTTGACCCAATAGTTTCCTTGTGCTTCTTTTGCACTTGTAGCTCAGTCAGAATAGGGCAAGGATCTGGTGCTATGAGCCTTCATTCTCAATTTCCTAGGAATTTCGCCCCCTATTTTATATTTCCTCCTGATTTGTTTGCTTCAGTCATTGTAATGACAGTTATGGATCCTTCTGGAACCCTGGAATCATAGGCTCTGAATCTGGTAGTAGGTGTCGCCCTTAGGCAATGACCTTAGCACCCTTTTCCCTGGGGCTCTAAGGTCAAGTTTACCGTAACAGCATTACGGTAAACTTGACTCCTGATTCTCAAAGACCCATTATATTTCCAGTGTAGTTAAGAAATGTATTTCTACCTTAGATTCATCCACTGTTGCCACCTGTTATTTATTCCGAGACATTTGCTGTCTCCAAATTAAGTGGTTACAAATACTCCAGAACACTGCTGCAAGAATCATTTTTGGCCTCAGGAAATTTGATCATATTTCTCCTGTATTATACCATTTAGATTGTTTACCCATTAATTTCCATGTCAGATTTATGGTCACATTTCGTGCTTTTCGCTCTGGCTTCCCAGTGTACCTTTCTAAACTCTTGATTCCCTGTTCTCCTGTTCATGCTCTTTGATTTGCTCAGATGGCTTACCTTCATCTTCTGTCTCCTTCAGTTATCTGTCTCGATATTACTAGAGAAACGTCATTCAGTTTTCGAGCTCCTGCTCTTTGAAAATTCTCTTCCCCTAGACATCAGGGTTGAATCTGATTACCTAAAATTTAGGAAGGCAGTGAAGGCGTGGTTTTTCAACCAGGCTTTCAGTAGTTTAAATTAACAGCAGCTAGTTTTCATTCAAGTGGTCATTAGTTCAAGTGGTATCTTAAGGCAGAGCCTTCAGGTTTCCGCATGATATGATTCTACCTACCTATCTAGCATTCCCATTTTGGTTTGCTTAATCATTGTTGATCTTATTGTCGTCTTGTTGCATGTTATTTTATGTAGTGACAGTTTTGTGTTTCTTGGATGGATTATATGCATTTCATTGTTCGTCTGCTTGGATAACAAGTTTTGTAGGTAGGATATAACATTTTATAAGTAAAATGAAACGAACACTGCCTCTGCAGTATCCCCAGTCCTGATCAATCTGGGAAGCGGAAGATCTGATCTGAGGATCGGACTTTCCACATGGCAGTGCACAGGTTAAAGCTGAAGGCCAGGTGATTGAGGTACAGGATCTGAAGATATATGAGAGCAGGAATAAACAGAGCACCAAATGTAATCAGAAAAGATTGTGATTTATGAAAGGTCAGTGGAAAGAAATATAAATGAAGAAAATTGTTAGCCATTGCTGAATTAGTCTTGGTAGTCCACTTTTTAAAGTGTATAGTTGGCTTTTTTTAATTTATTGCAAGATTGGGGAGAAATAAAATTTTTGTAAGAAATTTGGTGTTCAACTGATACAGCACATAAGGGTGATCAAGTTTAAATTTTAACATTAGTCATATTTTAATAAATTGTTTATCTTTGGAAAAAGGAGCAAATTACTATAGGGGACATGGGATAAAATCAAGTTCTCTGACCCAGATTTTACATGGTGAGTGATTTTTACCATACCAGGTCCACATGTGCGGTGGTTGTCTTGGTGTGTCCATCACAAGCTGTCTCTTTGCATATTCTCTTCTGTATGCTACAGTACAGACCGTCTCACTAGGTTAAAAATTACAGGATCCTGTACTGCCATTCCCACTGCTGGCTACTATTTCCTGCAAAGTGTTTTTTGCACCAAATAAACTGTCATCACATCGGCACAACTGATCTCATGTCACTGCTTTTGCTACAGGTTGGGCAGACTCCTTCGGTGTCGTCAAACAAGATTGTTATAAAACAGGGGTCAGGAACCTTTTTGGCTGAGAGAGCCATAAACGCCACATATTTTAAAATGTAATTCCATGAGAGCCATATAATATGTTTAAAACTAAATACAAGTAAATGTGTGCATTTTATGTAAGATCACACTTTTAAAGTACAATAAGTCTCTGAAAATATTACACCAGGCCTTAAGACACCAATACATCTCCTATTAGGAAAACGGACCAAGTCAGGCTGCTATAGAGTCCTACACAGAAACTACACGCCAGCAGAAAACCTCACCTGAATCACGTGCTGTCCCTCACCTAACATAGAATAAAGAGACCAAAACGCATAACAAGAAGCATGCAGACAAAAACTGAATTGGAAACTGCAACAAGCCAGAGTCTCTGTATGCAGTGTAACAAAGGAAAAAAGAAACATCACACATCCTTATAAAACAAATCAAGAAATATAAAATCATCAGCAGTAAAACTGTACTAACAAAAAGAACATATTTCGAAACAGCTGATGAGTGGAATATCCAATAATTAAAAACTCATATAAAACATTTCCAGATACCAACAAAATATTTCAAAATAGCAGACACAAAGATCCAGTAATGAAAAATAATAAGGATACAAAAATTTTTTTGCTCTGCATACCTGGGAACGTTTGATATCCAGGTGTCCTGAGATTGTTCTGAATTAGCAGGAGGTGGGGTGGTTTGCTTGGAACTTTCTCCTCTCTCAGTCACATACCAGCGCTCTCTCTCACACTGGCTCTCAATGACACACCTATACACACATGCTCTCAGTCACTCACATATACAAATGTTTTTTCTCTCTCACTTATATAGGCTCTTAATTACACATTTACACACATGCTGTCTATCTTTTCACGCTTACACACACACAGGCTTTCAATCACATAAATACATGCTGTCTTTTTCTCTCACACACAGACTCTCATTCACATGCTTACAAACATGTCCTCTCTTTCTCTCATTTACACACAGGCTCTCAATCACATACTCACATGCTCCCTCACCTAAATCAGCTCTCAATCACACACAGACACACATGGTCTCTCTCTCTCATTTAAACACAGGCTCTCAATCACATACTCACATGCTCCCTCACCTAAATCAGCTCTCAATCACACAGACACACATGGTCTCTCTCTCTCATTTAAACACAGGCTCTCAATCACATACTCACATGCTCCATCACCTAAACCAGCTGTCAATCAGACACAGACACACATGATCTCTCTCTTACTTATACACACAGGCTCTTAATCATACATACACATGATCTCTCTCACACACAAAGGATCTCAATCATACACACATACTCTTTCAAACAAACAGGTTTTCAATTACAAACTTACACATACAGGGTCCCAATGGTAAACTTACATTCATGCTCTCTCTCTCACAGGCAGGATCTCAATCACAGACATACTCTCTTTCACATATACAGGCTCTCAATCATTCACATACATGCAATCTCTCACTCACACACACAGGATCTCAAACACACATGCTTGCTCGCTCATTCACTCTCTCTCTCCCCCTTCCCCCCCCCGGGAACTCGCGGCAGCAGCAGCCACCTCCCAACGCTAACCTCCTTCATTTTCAGCCCTCGCGGAGGCGAAGGCGGAGTCCCATCGGCCGCGGTTGAAGATTTTCATTTTCCTCCGAGCCGCGCTGCAGTCTTCTTCCCGTCGGACACGCACCCGATGCTCTCCACTTCCTCTTCCGGGCCGCGGGAAGAAGAGAGCACGCCGGTGCTCTCTTCTTCCCGCGGCCCGGAAGAGGAAGTGGAGAGCATCGGGTGCCTGCGCGGGAAGACCCGCGCAGGCACCCGGCTGACACCCGATGACTCCCGCGCAGGCACCCGGATGACTCCAGTCGGCGTGCTCTCTTCTTCTCCCCCCCGCGGCCCGGAAGAGGAAGTGGTGAGCATCGGGTGCCTGCGCGGAAGAAGAGACCACGCTAGTGTGGTCTCTTCTTCCCGCGCAGGCACCCGATGCTCTCCACTTCCCCTTCCGGGGGGGGGGGGGGGGAGAAGAGAGCACGCCGGTGCCGCTGACTCCAGCTGTCCTGCCGCGTTCCGCCCGGGCTGACAGCATTTTAAGCCCGGGCGGCGGAGGACCGGGGAGCAGCTGGGTCAGCGGGGAACCGCGAAGTATGGCGACACTTGTCTGCGAGCCAGATGCAGCCCTCAAAAGAGCCATATCTGGCTCGCGAGCCATGGGTTCCCGACCCCTGTTATAAAAGGTAGTCCTCCTTACCTGTCCCAACAGCATATAAAGCGCTCTTATCCAGCACTTTACTAGCTGGAATGCTCTGTTAACGAACATCAATCCTACCTAGGCAGTAGCTTTGGTGGGGAAAACTGAATAGAGGAGAGGGTTCAGTTAGGGAACAGAGTAGTTTTGATCTCTTTTCTGTCCCCTCCCGTTCTGTGAAAGGAACATGAGGAGAATGAAGCTTAGGAATGGAAGGGGTTAAATTAGGGAGCAGAATAGCTTTTCTCTGCTCTGTCCATGCCAGCCTCAACCCCTCCTCTCCTGTTCCCTGCACACTGCTGCCAGAGAGGCTGATGCAGTATAAAAACTGGCCTTCGTATTGAGCTGTGTCTGTGTGCGGGTTAGGAAAGTGGACTCTTAATATGAGTGACTGTTTTATCCCGCATCAGCTAATTGACTGGAACAATATATATATGCATAATATACACGGCCTGGAGCGTGTTTATTATATGTCCTGAGATTTTTATTTTGTCCAGGAAGCCTTTTTAATTTTGCACGGTGCTGCTTTCTTCAGTTCCTCCTCCTTAGTATCACAATGATACTAAGTAGGAGGAGCCACTGAAAAGCAGTATTTTTTTGCTTTTAAATTGAGCCCTTGACTCTTGGCAAGACTTTATGCCTGCTCCGAGGAAGGTGTCAAATTTTCCATGTTAAAAAGTGCGCGTCTGGCGCACTACAGTTTTTTGCATCGGGGTAATAGCTAATAGCCTCATCTACATGGCATTTTACATGTGATGAGTGCTTATTTGAACGCGCATTTTGGATGCGCTGATCCTATTACTGCATCAGGAGTTATCCTGGGGCGTCCAGCCACTCGTCAAGCTGTGTGCTAGGCTGAGCGCACTATATTGCATCGGCCCTTGAGAAGGGAGGGAGCAGAAAACAAATAGCTGTCAGATAAAGAAATATTTGATTAAATGGCTCTCCCCTATTCCTCATGGATGCCGGATAATGTAGTGTATATACAGAGTATATATAAAACTTGAGTTTGACAATCTGCGGGCATGTTGACAGTTCCATATGAAGTACTAATGTGATCCATGCCTTTGGACCTCCACAGTGCCTGGAGCTTGTTGGCGATCTGTACATTGTGAATAAGTGTTTACTAATTGGAGAAGGTATTTTCTCTTTGATGTTAATTCAAAGAAACCATGTTCAAAAACAAAAAAAAAGATTTTTCTTATCCTTTATTCATCGGGAACATGGGTATTTGTTATCCCAAACCAGGTTGCTGGCTGTATCTAGCAGTGCTTTTAAGGGGATAAAGAAAAACGTCCATCTCATGCCGCAGAGTGCACCGCAGTGTCACTCTGACCTGTTTGGATGCATTCCCCCCCCCAGGCCCGCACAGAGGAAATGATGCGTTTTCTTTGTAAATGTCACGTAGTCTCCCTCGCTTTCTCTGTTCTTTTCTTTTTCTCTCCCATGAAAATAATTGAAAATGTTTCTGCCAGCATACGGCTTTAGCCGACATTCCTTCTGTTTGACTATAAACCAGAGAAATGGGAGTAGCAGGCTGTAAACTTTCTCCGTCATTCAACGTGAATTGTGTTAGTAAAAATAGACTGTGGAGGGTGAAGGCTTGTGGGATTCTGCTTTGCTGTTTATCCGTATCTTGCACTGCAGATAGATCTGTTGTGCCTCTTGTTTTCCCTTTAATGAAACTGTTTGAGCAATTATGAAATCCCCCACAAAATATAAAGGAGCCAATCTGCTTATACCACGGGGAAGATTTCCATTAACTTCAAACTAGGGGGTTTTCTTTTTCCCTTTTCCAAAACCTTCAATACTAGAAGGGTAGAAGGAAATGACCTCAGAATGCCCACTCTTTTATTGCTGGGATCAAACGGACTTTCCTGTACTCTGCAATTGCACATATTGATAATAGCTTATTTGTGGGACCAGTTTATGCTACTTGTTAGAAAGAGGGACATGGTCATTCCACTTGCAAAGATATCACGATAGTTTTGCATTTGGCTGTTTCAGTACTTTGGAGAAAGGAGTCTCGTGGTTATTATACAGAACGTTCAGATGGCTGAGATTGATTTTCAAAACTAAAAAAAAATGAAGTGATGAAGTAGGAAATGAGTTTTCACTGCTTGAGCTTGTCTCTAATTAAGCCTAACTTTAATTATGTTCTTTAAACACAGTTTTGCTCAGAGCTGGTCGTGGGTGAAAATAATTTTTTTTTTCTAGCACACACAAACAGTTTTGCAGTAATTTAAAAAGTCTAATCATCCCAGGATTCTTCCCACTTTCATGGGTTTCTGCTTTTGGCTCCCCTGCAATACTCAGCCCAGGTTGGAGTGGAGATTGCGAAAATTCACCGGGGGGAGAAATTGTCTGGTCCTGAAACGTGTTCTGTGTACGCTCTCTGTGCTGGATGCAGAACAGTTAAAAGGAGCCACATCTTTCCACAGCGATGTTATACTAAACTGCTTATTTACATCTGGCTTTTCAGCCTTGCCTTCCATGAAATCAATAACATCCAAAATTGGTTAGTCTGTCATTTGAAGGACTTTTATTCACCATCCCATCCTCTTTAGCTTTCTCTGGAACCTTGATCTCGGTCCCCTGTTACAATCCATGGGAGGGGAAGGGGGGAAGAGCACTGCTTGTAAGGGAAATTAAAATTCTTAGCATGCATGCATTCAGCAGCCCCAAAAGTAGAGAGAAAATTGAAAAAAGTTATTAGCTCCACAGAAGGAACTATTTTATTGCTCTACAGCATACATCTGGACTCTCGTGTGGGACCAGTTCCATGCTGCCAGATGATTGGCTTTTTGTATTTGTAGTGCTTACTATAAACTGTGTTCTCCGAAGACAGGATAAATGAGCCATGACACAAGGGTGATGTCATCCAAGAACATAAGATATGCCATACTGTATCACACCAAGGTCCATCAAGCCCAGCATCCTGTTTCCAACAGTGGCCAATCCAAGTCACAAGTACCTGGCAAGTACCTAAACATTAGATAAATCACAAGCTACTATTGCTTTTTAATTACCTTAATAGCAGTTTATGGATTTTTCCTCTAGGAACTTATCCAAACCTTTTTTAAACCCAGTTAAACTAACTGCTGTAACCACATCCTCTGGCAATGAATTCCAGAGCTTAACTATGTGCCGAGTAAAGAAGAATTTTCTTTGATTTGTTTTAAATGAGCTACTTGCTAACTTCATGGAGTGCCCATTGGTCCTTCTATTATCTGAGAGAGTAAATAACTGATTTACATTAACATGTTCAAGTCCTTTCATGATATCTTAGACTTCTCTCATATCCCCTTTCAGTCGTCTCTTCTCCAAACTGAACAGTAACTTCTTTAGCCTTTCCTCATAGGGCAGCTGTTCCATGCCCCTTATCATTTTAGTCGCCTTTCTCTGCACTTTATCCAGTGCAGCTATATCCTTTTTAAAATGCAGTGACCAGAATCGCACACAGTATTCAAGGTGTGGTCTCCCCATGGAGAGATACAGAAGCATTATGACATCCTCCGTTTTATTTGCCATTCCTAATAATTCCTAAAATTCAGTTTGCTTTTTTGATCACCACAGCACACAGAGCTGACAGTTTTAATGTATTATTTACTATGAATCCTAGATCTCTTTCCTGGGTGGTAACTCCCAAGATAGAACCTAACATTGTGTAACTATATCAAGGGTTATTTTTCCCTATGAGCATCACTTTGCACTTGTCCACATTAAATTTCATTTGCCATCTGGAAGCCCAATCTTTCATTCGCACATGGTCCTCCTGCAATTCATCACAATCTGCTTGAGATTTAACTACGCTGCATAATTTAGTGTTATCCGCAAATTTGATCACCTCACTCATTGTACCCCTTTCCAGATCATTTATAAATATATTAAAAAGCACCGGTCCAAATACAGATCCCTGAGGCACTCCACTGTTTACATTTTTCCAATGTGAAAGCCGACCATTTAATCCTAATCTCTGTTTCCTGTCTTTTAACCAACTTGCTATCCACAAAAGGACATCACCTCTTATCCCATTACTTTTTAGTTTTCTTAGAAGCCTCTCATGCTGGACTTTGTCGAACGCCTTCTGAAAATCCAAATATACCACATCTACTAGTTCACCTTTTGTCCACATTTTTATTCACCCCTTCAAAAAAATATAGGAGATTTGTGAGGCAAGAAGTCCCTTGGGTAATTCCATGTTGGCTGTGTCCTTTCAAAGCATGTCTATCTAAATGTTTTTGGTTTTATTCTTTTTCCCAGCACTGAAGTCAGGCTCAGCAGTCTACAGTTTTCCGGATCACCCCTGGATCCCTTTTTAAATATCGGGGTTACATTAGCCATCTTCCAAACTTCAGGTACAATGGATGATTTTAATGATAGGTTACAAATGAATTGAAATAGGTCTGAAATTTCATTTTTTTTAGTTCTTTCAGAGTCATGGGATGTATACCATCCAGTCCAGGTGATTTACTACTCTTCAGTTTTCAATCAGGCCTACCACATCTTCCAGGTTCACCGTGAATCACCCATGAAATCCGATGGCACCAATTGCATCCATTTCTCTTAACACATAGAATGTTTGCTTTACTAAGCATATGTGGGCGTTTCATTTGGGCATTGCCTCGTGAGCACCTCAGTTGATTGTAAAGATGAGCTTTAGGTAAGTAGTCAACTCTTCAGGGAAGTGGACGAGTATTAACCATGGCTGATTTTTATTTATTTATTTATTTAAAAGTGCTTATATACTGCATCCTCCAAGGTTCAGAGCGGTTTACAAAAGAATATACATAAAATTATCAATAAACCAGATCATTAAAATAAACCAAATAATTAAAATACATAAATGATATCCTAATAATAAAAATATACAATAAACATAAACAAAAATTTAAACAATACTAAAATAAAATGGGAAAAAGCAATCGGCAGAGAAGGTTAAGAATGAGAGAGAATTCTATAAGGAAAAAGTTGGTAAGATTAGAAGTCAGACAATTCTGAGAAAGCAGATTTGAAGAGGTGTGTTTTTACTGCCTTTTTAAATTTTTGGTATCAGTAATGAGCTGGATTTGAGCAGGGAGAGTATTCCAGATGATAGGGCCTGCAGTAGAAAAAGATCTTTCACTGGTAATGATTAGCCTGGTGAATTTTGGTGACAGTACTTGTAATAGCATTTGATTTTTAGACCTTAGAATACGAGAAGGGATGTATAAGTGTAAGGTAGAAGAAAGCCAACAGTTTTTATTGTGAATTAGGTTGTGAATAATGGTGAGCAACTGGATGTACCAGTTAATGCAATAGTGGAGATTATATAGGACAGGGGTCATATGATCAAATGACTTGGATCCGGAGAGTAGCCTAGCAGCGGTGTTTTGTATGAGTTGAAGCGATGAAGTAGGAAGACCGGTACAAAGAGCATTACAGTAATCTAAGCAAGAAAGGACAATAGATTGTAAAACTGTGTGAAAAGTTTCATGTTCCAAGAGTGGTTTGATATGTTTTAATAAACAAATTTTGTAAAAGGAGGTTTTAACCACTGATTGGATGTGAGATTGCATGTTAAGTTTTGAGCCAAAGTATACGCCAAGGTTCCGGTCTTTATTGGTGATATTGATCTTGTCGACTGAAATATGTGTTGGTATGTTATCAAACAAAGGATTTCCTAAAATCATAATTTCTGTTTCTGATAAGTTTAAGCTCAATTTATGGTGAAGCAACCATGTTTTGATATATGTTAAACAAAGAGTAAGAAATTGTATTGTTGATCCCCAGTCATGACATGTAGGAAAGAAAAACTGTATGTCATCAGCATATATACGGTAAGAAACACCAAGGGTGGACAGAAGTTGACATATGGGAGATAGGTAAATATCCTTCTATCTCTGAAGAGCACCATTTAAGGTTAAGCAAATTTGCTTTCTCCGTCGACAAGCAGGACTGAATTAGCCATGACATGTGGGGAGTCCCACACTGAGGGTTGCAGCAGATCACTTACTGAAAAAGGACTGGACGCCACCATGGAGAGTGGTCTACCTGGTGAACAGGCTTGCAAAACTGCTTGTCCATATTTACTGTCACTTCTTATAGATTGTCCAGACAGTAATAGAACATGAAGATGTGAACTGATGACCAAGTTGCAACTTTGCAGATACTTTTGATAGTATGATTGGCAGAAGAGCCTTGGATGTAGCCATGGCTCTCACTTAATGAGCCTGAGCAATCTGTAATCTGGAGGCCAGTTAAAGCAAAAAATTCTCGATACAATCTGTTAGCCACTTGGACAAAGTATGCTTGGCAACTGTTATGCACAAGTGGTTAGGATCATAAGATATGAATAGCTGTGAAGTCTGATGATGTAATTGCATTCTCTTTTGGTTGTAAACACTCTTGCAGTCCAGTACATAAAGGGTCTTTTTTCCTTCATGTGCATGTAGCCGTGAAAAGAACTTGGTTAAAATGATGGCTTGATTTATATGAAAAGCCAACACTATTTTGACAAGAAACATGGGGTGCACGCTCTGCACCTACTCTGTTGTGGAAGAATTCCATATACGACGAGTAAGGTACCATTGTCTGAAGCTCACTGACTCTTTTAACCAAAGTAATCGCAACTAAGAATAACACTTTTCATGTGAGAAATTTCAAGGAAGCTGACTCCAGTGGTTTTAAGGGTGTCTTCATAAGCCATACCAGTACTGCTTTGAGATCCCATAGTTCTGGTGGTTTGGCTACCGGAGGCCTCATATGCCATTAGCATTTCATGAACTTTGACACTAAAGGATGAGTGGATATTAATTTCCCCTCAAGTTGGACATGATTAGCCACTATGACACTGAAATGCAACTTGATTGATGAGGTACTGAAACCCAAGGAGGAAAGGGAGTGTGTCAATGTTGCACCGACTTGAGGAATATCTGTGTTGTTAGCACCAAGGTATTGTGTACTGAAAGTGCCGATCCATGGCCCGGGGTAGTGTGGGCTCCCAGTCCTGATGTGTCAATGGTACCAGAGCTTGATGCACCAGGGCAGATTCTGAACATTGCTTCAGTGATACCAAATGCATCACCAGCTCTTCCTTGTATGCATAGAAGTGGGGAGAACTCTACTCAAGGAGTTCCTGCTCAGCTTGGTACCAGGGGAGCTAGAAAAGTCTCCACTCTGGGAAGAGGATTGGTTATGACTCTTTACAGACCTGCGTAACTCCTCCATCTCTGGATCCACAGTGATACCTAGCCACAGTGGTAACAATTAGGCCCAGTAGCAAATATTGTGGCCGTTGGTGATGAACTTCTTTTTGCAATACATACAATCCTTGAAGCTGCTGAGGGCGGCCTTTGTAGAGCCAGCCATATTTTGTTATGGGTTTTCTTTTGTTTTTTTGAGTACTGAAAAGTACTGTTGAGGGGTTGCCGAGGCAGCAAGATAACACAAGGGTTGAAAAATTAAAGGATTAACAAAAACGTATACCAAGATACCAAAAATTAAAACGGAGAAAGAATACACATCCATGCGGTAGCTCAGATGAAAAAAAAAACTGAAAGGCTCACAAAGTAGCCTGGAAGGGAACTCTCAAACATGCTCAGGAGAGCTAGCTCAGCGAGATGGGTCATAAGAACATAAGATAATGCCATACTGGGTCAGACCAAGGGTCCATCAAGCCCAGTATCCCATGTCCAACAGTGGCCAACCAAGTTACAAGCACCTGGCAAGCACCCAAACATCAAATGAATAGATCCCAAGCTACTAATCCTCATCAATCAATAGCAGTTCACGGATCTCTGCTCTAGGAACCCATCCAAACCCCCTTCAAACCCAGCCACACCAACTGCCACAACCACATCCTCTGGTAATGAACTCCAGAGCCCAACCATGTGTTGAGTGAAAAGGAATCCTCTCCGACCTGCCTCAAATGAGCCACCGATCAACCTCATAGAGTGCCTCCCAGTCTTGAACCATCCGAAAGAGTAAACACTGATTTATATCCACGCGTTCAAGTCCCCTCTCTAGACCTCCACCACATCCCCCCTCAGACGTCTCCTCCCCAAGCCAAACAGCCCTAACCTCTTTAGCCTTTCCTCGTACTCTCTCCAGTGCAACTACATCTTCCCTGAGATGCAGCAATGTTAGGGTTTTGTGAACCCAATGGTAGTGCAACAGCCTTACCTGCAGTGGCCCGGGAAGGAAGGTAGCACTGGCGTTCCCGGCGACAAGCCGATGTCCGCAGAGGAAGAGGCACAGGTATAGCACCCTAGGGTAGTCGCACCCAGAAGACAGGCAGCAGACGAGGGTAATCTAGAAGCCGGTCCAGGTAGTAGGCAGGCAGCAAAGAAGGGTAATCCAAAACACAATCCAGGTAGTAGGCAAGCAGCAGACAAGGGTAATCCAAAGGCAGTCCAAGTAGTAGGCAGGTGGCAAACAAGGGCAATCTGAAACACAATCCCAAACAGTGGCAAGATATGAACTCGGAAGACAGCACCAGCACAAGTGAGCCTGTAGCTGAGGCATGGAACTTGTGCTGGACTGTCAGATTAAATACCGTAGTTTCCCGCTCAAGACGCGGGTGCTGCCTGGAGGGACGAAAAGGGGAGGAGCAAGGCTGCATCGGCTTGAACGCTGCACGGCAGCGCTGCACCATAGCGCAGGACCACGCCAGGGACAGCCCTCATCGTGGCGATAGCGCGGGAGCACAGGTTTGTTTCCTAACAGGCAATCAGAAAAGCACATGGTACTCAAGGTGTGTGGTCTCACCATGGAGCGATACAGAGGCATTATGACATTTTCCGTTTTATTAACCATTCCCTTCCTAATAATTCCTAACATTCTGTTTGCTTTTTTGACTGTTGCAGCACACTGAGCCGACGATTTTAAAGTATTATCCACTACGATGCCTAGATCTTTTTCCTGGGTGGTAGCTCCTAATATGGAACCTAACATCGTGTAACTACAGCAAGGGTTATTTTTCCCTATATGCATCACCTTGCACTTGTCCTGATGGCACCATTGGATGACATAACTGCCAGGTCATGGCTAATTCAGCCCTGCTTGCTGACGAACCTTTTGTTTTCTCAATTTGTTTATTCACACAGCAAGTCTCTTAGTATAACTAGTAGTGCTGCTGAGGTAGGGATGGCTTAATAACAATACCATCAATGTTTAAATCCTTGCACTAAAATTTTCATTTTTTTTAGCATGGCTGCTGCATATGATTTGAATGCTTAATATCCAATTTTCTTTAGCATTGCAAACAGAATGCGTGCAGAGAACATCCTTAGCTGTTTTAATGCACTTTATAAAATAGTCATAAAGGAACATGGTAGATCTGTGAAAAAGTAGCATGGAACATACAGGGATTTCGGGAATGTCGCCACTGCAGTTTGGCCCACTGGTTTGTAATTTTCAATTAGAAACATGGTATCCTCTCCATTATCATTTTACAATCCCGAAACGGAATCTGGAGTTCTTCTCTTTAATTCTGCCCAGGGTTAGAACCAACTACCACTACTAATTTAACCTCTTTGATGGCGCCATTCAAATGTTGGCAAGTGATGTATGTAGATCTCAGGTCTGCAAAATTCCTGAGCCAAATAAACAGCTGAATAGCTGCTTTCCTTTGATTGCAAGAAAAGATATTTGGGCTTACTTAAGGGATATTGGAAACTTTTCAGCTGAGATTTATTCCTGTTCATAATTTTTGCATAGTTCTGATTTCTCCAGAATTCAGGCCTTAATGTTTCCCCTAAGAACATAAGAACATGCCATATTGAGTGAGACCAAGGGTCCATCAAGCCCAGCGTCCTGTTTCCAGCAGTGGCCAATCCAAGTCACAAATACCTGTCAAGTACCCAAACATTAGATAGATCACAAGCTACTATTGCTTATTAATTACTATCATAGCAGTGTATGGATTTTTGCTCTAGGAACTTATCCAAACCTTTTTAAACTCAGTTACATTAACTGCTGTAACCACATCCTCTGCCAATGAATTCCAGAACTTAACTATGCGCTAAGTTAAAAAGAATTTTCTTAGCTTTGTTTTAAATGAGCTACTTGCTAACTTCATGGAATGCACAATGGTCCTTCTATTACCTGAGAGAGTAAATAACCAATTTACAACTTGTTCATGTCCTTTCATGATTTTGTAGACTATCTTATCCCCCCTGCCTTACTCGTCTCTTCTCTAAACTGAATAGCCCTAACCTCTTTAGCCTTTCCTCATAGGGCCAGCCATCCCATGCCACTTATCATTTTGTTCGCCCTTCTCTGCACTTTCTCCAGTGCAGCTATATCCTTTTTGAGATGCAGTGACCAGAATTGCACACAGTATTCAAGGTGCGGTCTCACCATGCAGCGATACAAAGGCATTATGAAATCCACCGTTTTTATTTACAATTCCCTTCCTAATAATTCCTAACATTGTTTGCTTTTTTGATTGCCGCAGCACACTAAGCCGATGATTTCAATATATTATCCACTATGATGCCTAGATCTCTTTCCTGGGTGGTAACTCATAATATGGAACCTAACATTGTGTAACTACAGCAAGGGTTATTTTTCCCTATAGGCTTTACTTTGCACTTGCCCACGTTATATTTCACCTGCTGTTTGGAAGCCCAGTCTTCCGGTTTTACAAGGTCCTCCTGCAATTCATCATAATCTGCTTGAGATTCAACTACTTTGCATAATTTTGTGTCATCTGCAAATTTGATCACCTCACTCGTTATATCCTCTTTCCAGATCATTTATAAATATATTAAAAAGCACAATCCAATTACAGATCCCTGAGGCACTCCACTGTTTACCCTTTTCCATTCAGAAAATTGACCATTTAATCCTACTCTCTGTTCCCTGTCTTTTAACCATTTTGCAATCCACAAAAGGACATCGCCTCCTATCTCATGACTTTTTAGTTTTCTTAGAAGCCTCTTATGAGGGACTTTGTCAAACGCCTTCTGAAAATCCAAATACACTACATCTACCGGTTCACCTTTGTCCAAACGATATCGTATGATTACTAAATAGTATGTAGAAGGTACACATTATTGCATAAATACTAAACTGAGTTTGAGCTGGCCTTCCTTGCTGGAAACCTGTATAACAATAAGGCTGGCACGTGGGGTTGGCTATTAGTCTTGAGCGCAGAAGCAGGAAAAGAGGGCGGAGGGAAGATATCTGACCTTAGGAAAGAAAGGGAAAGAAGAGCCGAGAATTCCAGGAGAGGAAAAGCCACACCAAAGCACACATCTGTGATGTCTGCCAGGGTCCATTGAGCCCAGCATCCTGTCTCTGACAGTGGCCAATCCAGAACACACATACTTGGCAGATCCCAAAAAGTAGATCTGTTTCCTGTTACTCCCAGGACAGCAATAGTTTCCTTAATCTACCTGGCTAATAATGTGTTATGGACACATCCTCCAGGGACTTGTTCAGACTTCCTTTAAATTAATCATATCCTTTGGCAACAGATTCCAGAGCTTGATAGTGCGCTGAGTGTAAAAGGACTTTTTACTATTTGCTTTGAATCCGTTGGGTTTAGTTTCATGGATTGTCCCCTTGTTTTGGTGTTATTTGAAAGGGAAAATAACCTTCCTTTATGTACCCTTTCCACCCCCTCAGGTTTTTATATATTTCTCTGCTGTCCCCCCCCTCAGCCGTCTCTTTTCCAGGTTGAAGAGCCCCAGCCTGCGTAGCCTCTCATCGAAGGAGAGGCTACGCAGGCTGGGGCCTGTTCCTCTGTTCCTTTTCTAGTTCTGCTGGGTCTTTCTTGAGAACGGGGCACCAGGACTTCACACAGTACTCAAGGTGCAGTCGCAATATGATATTTTCCGTTTGTTCTCCGTTCTTTTTTGGATCATTCTTAACATTCTATTTGCTTTTTTGACCGCCAGCAAGCACTGAGCCAAGGATTTCAACGTATTGTCCACGACAAGTCCAAGGTTCTTTTCCTGGATAGGGATTCCCAATACAGGACCCAGCACTGTGTGCCTGTAGTTGGGATTATTTTTCCTGTGTGCATCGCTTTGCACTTGTTCACATTAAATTTCATCTGCCATTCAGATGCCCGGTCTCCTAGTCTGACAAGGTCCTTCTGCAGTTCCTCACAATCCACTGCTGTTTTAACAACATGGAATGATTTTTTGTTACCTGCAAATTTGTCACCTCGCTTGTCATTCCCTGTTCCAGATCATTGATGAATGTTAAACAATACAAGTCCTAGTACCGATCCCTACAATACTTCCCAACTTAAAAGCCAAGGTTTAGAGAACTGGGGATTTAACAGCACACGCTGCTGCCTTTCATATAGAAATGATAGAAATCACCTAAAGGTAATGTCCTCAGTCTTCATACTAGCTAATCTTCCAAGGAGATTTTCCATGTCAAATGGGGCTGTGGAGTGGAGGAGTATCGGGAAACCCAATCTCCCTTCATCCATCAGAGAGGGTACCACTGTCTCTGTACTGAAACCCATATAGAATCTGGTCTAGGATAGATCCAGCACATTAGATTTCTTCCAGAAAAGCGTTTGCCTGTGCTGTTACTTCAGACTCTCAATAACCTCAGTAAAGGAGAATCTGAAATCTGAGGCCCAACAGAAAAAATTGTTTATTCTCATTGCCCAATCACACGCAAAGGTCTTTGGACTCATGACCCACATCAAGGACAGCAGTGATTATTACAATGATGGCAATCGGCATTAACTTGTGAAATGGCCCGGCATTGTAGACAGTAAAACCAGTGTGCTTTACACATTGAGGTCCATATTCAGAAGCATTTAGAAGTTACCTGGCTAAATGAATATTTAGGTATTTATTCAGGTAATTTGGCCGGGAGCATAACAGAGAGGAGCTGAGTTAGCCAGATAAGCTATCCGGCCAAGTCTGGTCATCTCCTAGACCTGTCCTAAAGTTATCCAGATAAACATCTGAATAACTTTAGGGTAGCTGGTTATATTCAGTGACACAGCCGTACCGTTGAATGTATAGGATAAGTTTATCCAACTAACTTGTCAAGCCGCACAGTGGCTGAATATGGACTCCTCTGTGTATAATATGTGGACACCAGTTGTCATATGGTAAATCTTTGTTTGAAAAGGCATTTTCATGGGGTAAAGTAATGTGGATTTGTGTAGAAAGTTATAAAAATAATGCGTTGATATATTTTTTTCTTTTTTGAAGAGAAGTGGAGAAGGATGTGTTCTGATTCAAGAGCCTAGTGGTAAGCTTTTGCAGTGTCATCTCTTGTACATCCACTCCATCTATAGGCCACAGTGCTTGCTGGTAGCTGAGACCTTTATGCAGCCTGCATGCTAAAGAGTTAACACCTCATCCGAGACAGGTGTTACATTTTAGATTTTAGCAAGCATTCAGTCCGTAGTGCATGGAGTAGAGCATACCACATGATTCTGTGCATTTGGACCCTTCATTTACATGTACATAGGTCATTTTAGCATGTATGTGCTGATGTCTTCAAGGTTCAATGTAGTATGCATGCTAGGTCCTTATTGTATGGTGCACTGTTCTCGATGCATGCTAATCATTTTTTTCATAGGCCCCCAAATCATTATTCTCTCTAATCATGCCAACATGTATCTCATGACAGAGGAGAAATAAGCATTTAGTGAGGTTCATATTCAGAAGCATTTAGACGGATAACTCAGAAGTTATCTGACTAAATGAATGTTTTGGGCACAGCCAGCTATATTCTTGTTAGCTAATAAGTTAGCCAGCTAGAATTTAGCTGGCTGTTAGGGGCATCACTGGGAAGAGTTGAGTTAGCTGGCAAAGTTATCCGGCTAGCTCCAATATTCAGAGTTAGCTGATTTAACCAGCCAAGTCTGAGGCCAATGAGCTGTCCCAAAGCTAGTCAGATAGTTATCCAGCTGACTTAAGAGAGCCAGCTTTATTCAGTAGTGCAGATGCACTATTGAATGAATATACTGTACCTCCAAAATTAGTTGAATGTTTATCTGGCTGATTTTGCTATCCGGATAGTGACGGAATATGGATCTCTTAATGTTTTTGCAAACACTCCCTGCTGAGCCACACTCATCACTGTGAATCCAAATGATTCAGGGTACTGCCGTACTGATGCCCTTATATGTGAAAAGCATGATTGCAACATGGACAGCTGAAGGGCAGATCTTCATCGTGCCCCCATGTGGAGGTCACGCAGACATGTAAAGCATGAATACAGCACAGACAGATGTGGAGCAGATTTGTATTGGAGCTCAATGCATGCATTACACTGCTGCTCCTAAAGCAGGAATATATAGCACAGGCAGCTGAAAGATGCACAAAGATCTGTAAAAATGAGAGGCAGCAAAGATTGATAATGCCCACTTTTTTTGTCCAAGAAAAGTTTATCAATTTAAAATATAAAATATTCTAGGATATGTAAGAGAGGAAACCTAGGAAGAAACCCCAAAGAGGAAATGATAGTGCCTAGGACCAGGCAAGTTACTATTTTCAACAGGTTAGCCAGTCCTACTCTTCTGATATTAAATGGACTTCAAAGCAATACAATTATTTCTGTGGAAGGTAGGGTCTGGGACGGCAGCAGAGGATACAAGCTCCAAGCAAATGAAGGGGTTTGCATATTTAAGCTTTTGAGTAATAAATAGAAAAGTACATTCCGAGACTGGTGCAGAGAAACAGATTTCATCTGAAGGCCTAGATCAGAGCTTTCCAAACTGTGTGTCGGGACACGTTAGTGTGTCGCCTGCAGTGTGCAGGTGTGTCGCGCAAGCCCGGTCAACTCTGATGCGAGTTTGGGCTTTTTTTTTTCTAGAGATTCACTTTTTTTTTTCAGTTTATGGGTTGCTTATTATTGGGTGATTTTTGCTGTCAATCGCGTTTGTTTGGGGGGCTTGGTGGGTGGAACGAGCCCAGCCATCCTTGCATTGGCTGCTGCTGCCGATGAGGCCTGGCCATGAGGAGTACTGACTGCAAGCAGCAGTGTCTGGTGATCATGGAAGGGAGTGAAGCACTTAACTGGCAACAATCAAAAAGACGAGGTACATGAGTGTGGGGGCCAGACATGTGCTGGGGAGAGAGAGATGAGTGAGTGAGGGGCAAACGTGCTGGGGGGACAGACATGTGCTTGAGGGGGAGAGATATGAGTGTGTGGGGGCCAGACATGTGCTGGGGGAGGAGAGAGATGAGTGTGTGGGGGACAGACAATTTGTTTTATTATTGTTTCTCATAAATTATAACAATAACATGAATCTTGGAATATATATTTTTAATATAAATTTAAGGTTTTCATGAGATAGGTTGTGTCGTGAAACATTTTATTTATGTATATATTTAAGGAAACATACATAAATTGTCGAAATATGTTTCGTTCGTTTAACCTTTAACCTCTGGTTTACTAGTAGACTGAATTACCGTGTCGTGAAATTGTTTGTCTAAAAAGTGTGTCACCAACATGAAAAGTTTGGAAAGCTCTGGCCTAGATGTTCTGCAGTTTCCTGGGAAGTGTTGCTGGAGTAGGCAGACTGAGCCACCTCTTCTCTCTCTGTTCTCCTCTTCTACTCCTTTATGTTGTGAGCCTTTTCTCTTTCTGGAAAGGCTTTGCTTGGCCAGGATCTTGAAAGAATTCGTTGAGTTTTGCAGTGACGTCTTGTGGCCAGCAGACCACAGTTCAACGTGCTTGAGGGCTGCTTGCAGTGCTCTTTGGGCGACCAGCCACATCATGTTGGTCTCAGAACACATTTGTATCTGAAGCACTGTCGCCATAAAAGACATAGAAAAATCCTTTAGAGTCTTTATTGCTATGTATGCAGGACAGAAATTCTGTCACTATTACAAAGGGTAACCTTCGTAGGCCAGCAATAATCCATGCAAAAGATGATTCTGAGACCCTAAGCTGTAAGGAAATCTTCCGGGGTAGCGCACAAATTCAACTCTGCTGCATTTAATCCAGAGTCATCATATGGAGCAACCTCAGCACCTAGAAACAAGGATTTATTGCAGGTCTAGATGGTTTTTTTCCTGTTGACCATACACTGGTTTGTGTAAAAGAGTTCTGGAACTTTCTCCCTGCTAATGATTCTCCTAAAATAAATTGTATACATCAAGTAGAAATCTTGATCTGCACAACCAAAAAGTGTTTTAGTAATTTAGTCAGCAGTTAGGGCAAATAACCTTATTCAGATCCCACTTCTGTTTATTCTTACCTCACTTCTGAGGAAAATTAAGGGTTTAACATTTTTGAAAGCACTTACTGCCTTGTTGCTCACGCCATTATGGATTTTCTTAAATGGGGGTGCTGCTGGGTCCTTGTCTCACTCTGGTTCATCTTTCACTTAAAGCAGCATAAACAGAATGTGTGTGACCTCAGAACAAAAGATTTTTGGAAATAACAAAGCAAGTTTATAATGAAAGCACTCCCCCTGTTCATTCCTGGCATGGGTAAAAATGTAAGATGTTGGACATTGTTTGCTACAAAAAGTTGGAAACTTGGAATAAACCCTGCGGGTGGAGGAAAATAGCAAGCCAAGATGTGACATGTATGAGACATGCAAGCAGTGCACATAGTTGAGATGTTGGTGAGCAGGCCATGGACACCACTGAGCATAGTGAGTCAGATTTGGAATAATTACACAGCTGGTCAAACTGAGCTGTTCTGTGTATGCTTATTGATTATAAACCATTCTGCACGATTGCACTGATTGTACCATTGCATGGTAAGGTCATGGGACTGGCATGGAATGCTATTTCAGATTGACAGGTACGAGTGCAAAGTGAACATGCTGGAATCCATTTTATACAGACTGATTTTGCTGAATGTGAAAACTTGATTGGTCCCTATTACAGTAGTCGCATTGTTCACAGGTTGCCTCAGACATATTTGCATCCTCAAGCCATAGGCCGCCATTTCATTATTGAAGCGTTCAGTGCTCTATGCTTGCTGGAAATAGTAGTTTTAAACCGTGCTACATGAATGCTAAGGACACTAGTGGGGCTAGCTGGTGTCATTATATGAAGTATGGGAGTAGTAATATAGTATATGCAAAATGGGTTATTAAACCAGTAATAATCATGGTTATAGCACTGAGGGGCCGATGCGTTATATGCCGAGCGTACTCTTAACGAGCAGTTGACGCGGGTAAAATACGTGCTAATCAATCCCCTTAATGCAATAAGGGGGTTAGCGCCTATTTTACCCGCGTCTTAATGCGGAGTGAATGATAGCACTCATCACATGCAAATGCATATGAATGAGGCCATTGCTCATTCACTCCCAATGCAAAAAGATAAATGTGCGTCTCAGACATTAACGCCTACCTGGAGCAGGCATTAATAGCTGAGCGCATTGAAAAGAAGTACAGAAAAGCTGAAAAAACTGCTTTTAAGAACATAAGAATGTGCCATACTGGGTCAGACCAGGGGTCCATCAAGCCCAGCATCCTGTTTCCAGACTGCTGAGTTATGAAGACTGATGCCGGTAATCTCGGCATTGGTTTTCATAACCAGCCGTCTGTGTCAGTAATGAAAATGGCCGCCGATGAACTCAGGGACCGTTTTCATTACTGGCAGACAGGCAGCCGTGGCGGGTCGCACAAGCAACCCTAGCACCTCCTTCCTAGTGTGACCCCCTAATTTAAATATTGCATGGCACCCCCCCCCCCCTTTTGGGGCACCCATGCGTGCATTAAGAGAGCGGGTGCTGACTGTTCAGCGCCCGCATCTGCCCCTGAGTATTGAATAAGTTTCCCTGTGTATAGCGAGGGTGATTCAGTTGCAGCTGCATGATTTTGTTTTGGAAGTTCATAGCTTTCTGCTTCTTGTAATTCCTTATTTTGTTGTTGTTTTTGTGTTCTAGGGCTCCTCAATGACCTCTCCCCCAGGAAGCACTCCAGTTACAGGGCACAAGAGGATGATCATTCCCACCCAGCCACCTTTAACAGCCACCAAAAAATCCACGACTAAGCCACAGCCACAGGCCACCTCTCAACCTACTCCAGCGCCTGTCTCTTCCACAGGCGCAATGAAGCCTCAGCCAGTGCCAGCATCGTACACTACTGCATCCACCCCTACCCGGCCAACCTTTAATGTGCAGGTGAAATCTGCTCAGCCAAGCCCTCACTTTATACCTTCAGGTCCCCAGCCTGGACCGCACTACAATCTCCAACCTGGCTCTCAGCAGGCTCGCCCCCTGGAGCCCATCCAGTATTCTCCCTCACAACCTCGGGGCCCTGACTATGGCTATTCCCCACCCCAGCCAGACTACAGGTATCCCCCACCTGTCCAGAATCTATACCAAGACCCAGCATACCCTGCAGGCCCTGGCTATGGGGCAAGAAACGATTCTGAACCAGCCTATGGCCCACAGACTGCCTGGAAGCCAGAACCAGCCCCAGCATATCCAGCAGCCAGCACCAAGAAGACCTATATCACTGATCCAGTGCCACAAGCACCATCATCACTACAGCCAAAGGTAAGAAATAATACGATTGCCACAAATAGTGTACAAATAATTAAAAAAAAATAAAATGAAAAAAAGTAAAGAAAGTTACTGCATCATTTCTTTACGGTGCAATCTTTGGAAGACCCAGTTACTTGTGCGGTCAGATCCAATTACGTAATCTGTTCGACCCATCAAGTGTCCAGGCTATCTAATAACGAGCACTATCCCCATGAATGTGGCATCCACTGGCGCATCAGAAAATGGAATAACATGTTCTGATTATTTCTGGCAACACCACACCTTGTCTGAAGGAAAGTTTTTGTTTGATATGTTGTGACCACGTGCAGAGCTTGTGCTCTAATATAATGCTGAGAGCTGTGAAACCTGGGACAGACACTTGAACGTCATTAAGTTTGTTTTGCACACATCAAAAGCCCTCTACAAATACTAATATTAACAGTAATTACTGTTTGGTTAATTAGATTTATCTTCACATAGATGTGATTCACGCTTTTTGGTGAACCTTCTAGGTTATTCCATTCCTCTGGTTCCCATTAGGGGCACAGTTTTGACAGGTTTTTCAAATTCTTCACCTTGCTGAAATACAAAAGTTGCATGTCCAGCGCCGTTCTAGTGTGAAAGTCTTATGAAGAATCCTCTCTCTTTTTTTTATGTACTGCTGGATGAATGATGTGCCATGTCTCAGTGCATTTTAGCGGTAGTTAAATCAGGTTTTTTACACAGAAGCTTCGTTGGATGGAGAAATAAAGTTCTATATGAAGACATGGGGCATTCAGGCCTGTTCTGACAGTATTGAGAAAAACCGATGGCTGCAAATCTCAAGCACTTCCTTCTGTTGGAACCAATGAAACACAAGGAGCTTTGTTTTGTAATATTTTGTAATGTTCTTTTATAAAATGTGTTTTGATGAAATGTTGTAAGCCGCATAGAGCAAGCCTTAGGGATTGATTAGGTGGGGTAATATAACACAAGACATGCTATAGGAGCAGGTTCTCTGCAGAGCCAGCAGAGTAGGAAGAAGGCGAAGGGTTAATGATGTAAATGCACTCACACACTTGACAAGGTCTTTTTAGACTAGAAACTGATTGTATAAAAATCTCATTTTTCTTCCTTCTGTCAGTTTAGCTCCCCCTTTGAACCTTTCATCCAGTTTCATTCAAGTTTCTACCACTCTGACGATTGAGTCACGCTTTTCATATGCAATGACAACACTCCTGTCCTCCCCCCCCAATATATATGGAATGCTGCATGTTGTTGGTTTATTTGTTTTTCTTTTAATCTTAGTTTTCCAATAGGAACCAGGCCACTCCAAGTCAATTTTAACCTCATTGAGGTCCGATAAAATTGAGGATTTCTAACGGTACTCTACTTCTGGGTGGTGTAAATTTCTGTAGCAAAGAAGCTAAATATTGTGGTTGCCATGTTAACGCACTTGTATATGTGGGAATAAAGAGTCGTCAAACTATATCAAAGACAGAAACTAGGCATCATGAAATGTTCCCATGTTTTGTTGCTCTCTACACCTGATGAAATTCATCTTTAGATTGTTAATTAGCTACATGTATATCTTTTGTCTTGAGAGAGACATTTTTCTCCTAGGACAAGCAGGATGGTAGTCCTCACATATGGGTGACATCATCAGATTGAGCCCGGCACGGAAAACTTCTGTCAGAGTTCCTTGAACTTTGGCACACTGAGCATGCCTAGCATGCCACTATCTGCGTGGCCACACGGGGTCCCCCTTCAGTCTCTTTCTTTCCGCGGTGCAGTTGCCTCGTGGTAGTGGAGCTCTGCTCTGTTTTTCAGAATTTTTTCTCAGGTTCTTGTGATTTTTTTCGTTTTCTTACGTGGGGTCCCCCTTCTTCGGTCCCCCCCCCCCCCCCCCCCCCCCACACACACAGAGTCAGTGAGGCGGCGCATTGTTACCTCCTTTGAGGTCAGTTCCGGGGCTTTTTCACCGTCTGTGTCTGTCCGGCACCGCCTGCTCTCCGCCATGGCTTCCTCTGGTTTCCAGCGGTGCCCGCGAACCATGTCTTTAACTGATCCACATGAAGTTTGTATTCTCTACCTGGGGGCATCACATGATGTCTGGGGTTGCCATCTCTGTGACCAGATGATTCCCAAGGGTCGTTGAGTACGTCTTGACAAAATGGAGAAGCTATTCAGTCCCAGAAAGTTGTGGCCTTCCACATCGGTGTTCAGTTCGTTGACACCACAGGGGTCGAGGGGAAACCATGGACATGGAACCTTTTGGTATCCACCCCTGCTCCGGCTCCTCTTCTCGAGAGGGAAGCCAGGGATTGACAGCTGTCAGTGTCCTCCCACTCCAGGACATCAGATTCTTTGCTTTCTTTGGCGCCGGGGAAAGACCGGTCCGAGCACCGGAGATCCAGGAAGCACCGTCACCAGTCACCATCAGGGCATGGCTTCGGTTCTGGGTCGGCACCGGCATTGGTCATGCTGCCCCTGAAGCGGCCCCGTGGAGAACAGGCTCCATTCTCAGTCATTCCCGGGAGTCCGAGGTGCTCCCCACCGATCCCCCTGGAGACCCGGTGGCACCTGCTCCTCCTTCGCCTGCCCTGTCTGTGGCGGCTTTCGAGGAGGAGCTGGATCTCAGGGTGCAATCAGTGCTCCGCGCCCTTAAGCACATCGAGTCACAAGCCCCATTGGTACCTCCACCAATGCCGGAGCCCTCTCCCTCGATCCTGGCACCGTACTGAAATGTCTCGATGTCTTACTCTGCATCCTTCCTACGCAGCCAGTACCTGGGGATTCCTCTGTCCCCCAGCGACCTTCAGTGCCTCTCCTCTTGGGGACTATACTGATTCCAGGCTCCTCTGAAGAGGAAGGCCCGGTGTCTCTGGGGCCTTGGAGGTCTCTGGTACCTATCTTGCCGCTACAGGCTCCAGCACCGGGCCCTTTTTGGGTGCCTCGCTGCCGTCGATGCCCTTGGTGCATTCGGTTCCCCCGATGCTCCCAAAGCCCAAGCCATGGGTGGTTAGGACAGGTCCTCCACTCACCCCCCCTGGTGATCTTAGCTAGGAAGAAGCCCCATATGAGCCATGGGGTGATGATACTTCAGAGACCTCCTCTGATGTTTCAGAGGGTGTTCTTTGGAACCATCTCCCCTGGAGGAGCAGCGTCTGTCCCCTCCCGAGGACCTGACCTTTGCGGGGTTCATGCGTACCATGGCGGAGTCTATTCGGTTTCAGCTGCTCATGGAAGAGGATGGTAGGCACCACATGCTGGAGGTGTCCCAAATTTGTGGATGCCCCGAAGGAGGTGATAGTTGTGCCAATGTACGATATCTTCAAGGGGTTGCCCCTGCATACCTGGGAGCACCCCCATCTCTGTGTCCCCAGTAAACAGGAAGGCTGATGCCGTTCACCTGGTCAAAAATGTCTCTTGGGTTTGACCGTCAGCTCCCCCACCAGTTGGTGGTGGTGGAATCCGCCCTCAAGAAGACGAAGTGGTCCCGGACCCATGCCTCCACTCCTCTGGGCCGGGACCATAGGGAATGGGACACACTTGGTAGGAAGGTGTACCAGAGGCGATATTAATAGACCGTATTGCCTCCTACTAGTTATATATGATGCAATAATCCCAGAACCTCTGGAAGAAGGTCCAGGAGTTGGCGGAACGCCTCCCTCAACAGCAGCAGGAAGCGTTCTTGGCACTCGTCCAGGGCTTCAAATGTGGGAAGCACGAGGTGCATTCCACACACTACGTGTTTTAAGACATCAGCCTGAGTAGCCGCAGTGAGTACTGGAGCCCACAGGGTGGCCTGGCTCTGGGCCTTGGATTTCAGGCCAGAGGTCCAAGAGAGGCTTGCGGACTTCCCCTGTACAGGAGAGAACCTAATTAGGAATAAGGTCCGTAGCCAAGTTGAAGGACCACCATGAGACCATCCAGCGTCTTTCCGCTAGCGTGTCGGACCCTCTGTCCTTGACCAGAAGGTCAGCAAGGCAAAGGTCCCGATGATCCTTTTACTGCCAGAGGAAGTACTATCCTCCAGTTTCCCGTGGACACTCACAGCGTGTCCCCTTCAGGGGCTGCCCCAGGCAGCTGCGGATGCCTAAACCCCAGCCAGTAGTGCCTCAGCCAAGCCCTGCTATGGGATTTTGACTGGTGGGGAGGGAGTACAAGTCTAGTCTCCATGCCCTCAGAGCCGGATCCGCCAGTGGGGTGCCACCTATGCCTCTTTCTGCATTGCTGGTTAGCGATCACATCGGATCTCTGGGTCCTTTCCATAGTTCGCCAAGGGTACAGTTTGAACTTCGTGAGTGTGCCCAAGGACACTCCACGGTGCCCCTCCTGGAGGTCCTGCTGTCCAAGCTCTCCGCCCTCCTCCTTTCCGGAGCAATCGAGCCAGTTCCTCAAGGGCAGCAGGGAATGGCGTTTTATTCCCAATATTTCCTGATTCCAAAGAGGACTGGTGGACTTTGTCCCATTTTAGATTTGAGGGCTCTCAATCATTTTCTCGAGCAGGAGAAGTTCACAATGATCCCTCTTGACACTTTGATCCCCCTCTTACAGGGAGGAGACTGGCTTTGCTCACTCAATCTCAAGGACAAGGACGAGTACTCACACATCGAGGTCTCACGAAGTCATCGAAGATATCTCCATTTCTTAGTAGGATCCAGGCATTTTCAGTACAGAGTGCTGCTGTTTGGCCTCACCTCTGCACCATGCGTCTTCACCAAATACCTGGCCCCAGTAGCGGCACATCTGTGCCAGCTAGGGGCTCGTGTTCCCCTACTTGGACAACTGGCTCATCAAAAGCAATTCTCAGCAGGAGTCGCTTCAGTCCTTGTGCCTTGCCATTCAGGTGTTGGAGTCTCTTGGGTTTATCATCAACTACCCAAAATCTCATCTGACTCTATCCTTACACCTGGATTTCATCGGTGCTTGCCTGGATACAGCAGAGGGCAAAGCCATTTACTTCGCGACAGAGTGCTTGCCTTAGCGAACTTGGCGAGCCTGGTGTCAGAGCCTGAGAGTCACTGCCCATTGTATGCTCCACCTCCTGGGCCACATAGTGGCTGTGGTCCATGTTACCCCCTTTGCCCATTTACACATGCAATCCTAGTGGAGTCAGGCCTCCCAGGACCTCAAGGTGCATGTCCGTGTTACGCAGCCACGCCAGCTCTCTCTGGTCTGGTTGGAGGACCTAACCAGTCTGGAGCAGGGGGTACCCTTTCAGTCCCCCTCCTCCCAAGTTGCCTCCCTACCGATGCCTCCACCCTGGGGTGGGGTGTCCACATGGGGGGGCTCTGCACCCAGGGCCTGTAGTCAGCTCAGGAGGCTCAATGCCAAATCAATTTTCTGGAGCTCCGTGCAATCTGATACAGCTTGTGGGCATTCTGGGTCCACTTAATGTCCAAATTGGTCCTCATCCAGACCGACAACCAGGTGGCTATGTGGTATATCAACAAAAAGGAAGGGACGGGATCATCCCCCTGTGCCAGGAGGCAGTTCAGATTTGGTCCTGGGCCCACTTTCAGCAGATGTCCCTTCGGGCAATCTACCTGGCGGGGATGGAGAATGTAGTGGCAGACCGCCTCACTTGTGCTTTTCAGCCCCATGAGAGGTCTCTAGACCCAATGGTAGCATACAAAATCTTTTGTCTTTGGGGCACCCCAGACGTAGATCTGTTTGCCTCCACCAAGAACAATAAGGTGGAAGCCTTTTGCTCACTTTACCGGGGAGGCGGCAAACCAGGCTTGGATGCCTTTGCCCGCCATTGGGGCGAGGGGCTTCTGTGTGCATACCCTCCGCTCCCACTGCTGTTGAAGCTCCAGCGGGATGGGGGATCCATGATCCTCATAGCCCCAAGTCAGGCTATGAGAACCTCTCGATCTGAGACCCAATCAGTCTGAGCACCTCCCCGACCCTGGTAACACAGGATCAGGGGCGGTTACATCATCCAAACCTCAGAGCGCTTTCTCTGATGCCGTGGATGTTGAGAGGCTGGTTTTGTGGTCTCTCCCTCTGTCTGATGGGGTCTCCCGAGATTTGGTCACCTCCAGGAAGCCTTCGACTAGGAAGTCATATGGCCTGAAATGGAAACTGTTTCATATGTGGTGTGAGCAGCATCGGTTGGAACTGTTTACCTGCTGCATCACAAAGCTCTTGGATTACCTGTTGCACCTATCGGAGTCTGGTCTATAAACAAACTTGGTCAGGGTGCATCTGAATGCCATTGGGGCTTATCCAGGAGTGGATGGTGTGCCCGTCTCAGCACATCCTTTGGTCAGATGGTTCATGTGCGGTCTGCTTCAGTTAAAAGCCTCCCCTGCACCCTCCACCTGTGTCCTGGGACCTTAATGTGGTCCTAGCCCACCTTATGAAGGAACTCTTTGAACCCACTTGTGTGACCTGAAGTTTTTGTCCTGGTTATGATCACCTCAGTGCGCTGGGTCAGCGAGTTTCAGGTGGTGTTGATGAACCTACCGTATACAAAGTTCTTCCATGATAGGGTGGTCCTCTGTACCCACCCTAAGTTCTTGCCTGAGGTGGTATCAGATTTTCATCTGAATCAGTCTATCATCCTGCCTACCTTCTTCCCGCAGCCCTGGGCAAAAGGTCCTTCCATACTTTGGATTGTAAGAGGGCCTTGGCATTCTACCTGGAGAGAACAGCAGGCCATAGATAGTCCACACAGCTCTTCATTTCATGTGATAAAAACAGACTGAGAGTTGCTGTGGCCAAACACACACTATCTACTTGGCTAGCAGACTGCATCTCCTTCTGCTATGCGCAACCAAGCAATTTGACAGTCATGTTCAGGCTCACTCCGTCTGGGCCATGGCAGCTTTGGTGGCCACCCTGCATGAAATCCCTGTGACTGAGGTCTGCAGGGCTGCAACATGGAGTTGCTGCCATATGTTTGCAGCTCACTATTGCTTGGACAGGGATTGCCGACAGGACAGCAGTTTCGGCCAATCTGTCCTCCGTAACCTTTTTTTTGGGTCTAAACCCAACTCTTCCGCCTAGGATCTTGTTTTTCGGGTTCAGGCTGTCTTCCTCTGTGTCCAACAGCATCTAGGTTGTTGTGCACATTAGCACCTATTTGGTGACTGTTGGTCCGCTCCATTCAGAGTCAGCCTACAGCTAGGTATTCACCCGTATGTGAGGACTACCATCCTGCTTGCCCTAGGAGAAAGCAGAGTTGCTTTACCTGTGACAGGTGTTCTCCTAGGATAGCAGGATATTAATCCTCACAAATCCCGCCCACTACCCTGCAGAGTTGGGTTTCTTTTCAAGTTTGTTGTTTTATTTTTATGATTCTCTGTAACAAGACTGAAGGGGGACCCCGCATGGATAGTGGCATGCTGGGCATACTCAGTGTGCCAGTCAAAGTTCCAGAAACTTCTGTGCTGGGCTCCATCTGATGATGTCACCCATATGTGAGGACTAACATCCTGCTGTCCTAGGAGAGCACCTGTTACAGGTAAGCAACTCTGCTTTAACCTCTGTGAAATAAAGGTTTTGCAATATAATTCAGCTAACAGCTTACAGGTAAGTGAGAGGAGGTATGGGGTTTGAAGAGAGAGAGAGAGGTCAACAGGCACTACCACAAGCTGTTTGCCTCTCAGTTTGTAAGTAGGAAATAGTGACAAGACAGGAGTTAGAGGAAAAGAGGGAAGAGAGAGTGAAAGGATAGAGGAACACATAAAGATGATGGCAGTGAAGCAACCTGTGCTGCTTATCACTTATCAGCCACATATGGAACTCCTTTGTAACAGAGAAACATGGCACCAAAACTCAAAGGAAAACAGGTCTTGTGTATCCTGGGGGGGGGGGGGGGGGTTAAGCATCACTCTGATTATATCATAAGGTCTGTGGAGAAGGGAATGTCTCTTATGAGTATTTGATCAGCCCTGCGTACATTAGCATGAGTAGTGGTAGTAGTGTGTCTCTTGACGGACCTTATTGTTAAATCTTTCATTCTGACTTTGTATAAGCTCCTTTGCTGCAATTCCATGGCTCCTTTGGGAGCAGCCTTCTTACATATAGGTTTTCTACTGTGTACCAAGGTCATTGGTGACGACATGGTGCACGAGGTTATTTATAAACCCAGCTGCTTTCAGGGGTTCATATGAATTACACAGGAACAGGTCAAACAATTTCAGAACATGTGGTTGAATAGTAAAACGTATAATTGATAGAGATTGGGGGACTCCTGTTCACATTGTACAGTTTTCCTTTAAAATTGAAGGCAAAAAATAAAAACCACAAGAAACTGAGTATTGCATTTTTTAAATTGAATGCAGTTATTAAAGTGACTTGCCCAATGATTGTGCTACAGTTATATTCAGTACATCCATTCGACTTTTGGCCTTTGAGGAGGGCCTTTCTAAGGATGTCCTCATGCCATCCTAATCCACATGATGCTGAAACGTTGATCCATCAGTGGATATGAAAGCCAAATTTGCAGTTAAACATTGTAGAAGGATTTAAAGCATCAGCATCACATTTCTTAAGGAAAGAGGAGTATGTCATGTTGACGTAGCTCCTTTCAACATATTCAGTACTTTCCTAGTGTGTAGACCAATGGACTCGGGTCCAATGGGTTTATGCTACCCTGCCAGCAGATGGAGATGGAGCAAGCTAATGTCACAGTACATATAACCCTGCAGGGACCCCAGCCTGCCAGTATTCTCCATCTCCAGCAAGTGGTGGATGTGCATCTCCCTATGGGGATTACTTTGAGCTTTTTGGAAGGAGAACACTGAAATTCTAAGTTAAGAAAAAGAAAGCTCCACTCTACTGTGGTGATACCTAAAGGTCTCTCCCCCGGTTGAGAATGCCTGAGGTGATTTCCGTGGTCCCTCAGATGTGTGCCTTGGTCCAGTAGCTGGGTTTCCCGGTGCGCACTTAGCTGCTAGTTCAGCTAAAAGGCAGCGGGTGCAGGAGGCTGGGTGCAGTGGTGACGGCAGATGTCCTCTCCCCCCGCAACCGGAGACCATCTCTGTACTCAGCCAGTAAGTGATGAGCTCAGGTAAGGTTTAAAAAAAAAAAAAAAAAGAAGTTTTACCTTTTCAGGAATTCCTAGTCTCCATAGTCGGCCGTACCAACATTCATTCCTGCTTCTGTTAGGGTTAGGGAACTGAGCAACCTGGAGGGTTGAGCGGCCCCTGGTGAGCTAGGCCCTGCACTTAGGCTTTTTTCTTGCACGCTGCGTGGTAGGCCACGGCGGCATTTTTCATGCACTCCTGTGCGCGTGCTCTGCTTCCCTCTACAAGCCATCGGTGTGCGCAGTGCACTCAGTTTTCGGGCGAGCATATTACGCGCACAAATTTTCCATTGTTCATACACTTAGCTTGGCGCACAAGTTGTGTGTGCGCCTTGCCTCACTTTCTTCTAGGAGCCTATTTTTTGTGTGCGTTCCCCTTTGAGCATGAGCCGTTCAGACACACGTTTACTGCCGTGATGGCATTGGTAAGCAAGAAGCCTCAGCGTCTTCCTATTTGTGTTGCCTGTCATATTACGGTTTCTTCACTCGACCTGGCTTCTAACCTGTGTCAGCGCTGCTCAGACGCTCAGGGAGAGTTGTCTTCCTTGGATTTTGCTAAGCCTGGTTCCTCCTATTCTGATGTCACGGCCTTGACTGGAGGGGCGCCAGACCTTGGTTCTCCATTGACAGGTTCCTCTGCAGGCGAGGGCAATTCTGTGGAATCATCTCCAGTTTTTTTCTGGGCTTGGTCTGGACCCGACTGCTTTTTCTTGGGTGGAACTTTTTCAAGGCTTACGAGCTTCAGGCATAGTCCTCTGCTTCCCCCATGCCTGTCCGGTTGGACCCTCAGCTGGTGGATTCTCCCTCTTCCAGGCCTATGCTTAAACGCTGGAGCTCGCCTCTGCTCCCCGCGGGTGTTCCTGACAGGAATCCGGATGGCATTGGTGTTGAGGTTGATCCTGATTGCCTAGAACAGTGGTTCTCAACCTTTTTTCTGTCGGGACACACCTGACAGATGGTTCTCACATGCGTGACACACTGACCCATGATCGTCACAGGGCTAGATGTAAAAGTACAGTTTGCATCCACGGGAACCCCCCTGACCCTCAATAATGGATGTAAAGCAGAATTATGACATTCCCCATACAACTCACCCTACAAAAAAGATATTCTGGTTCTGGTGTCATCTCAGTAACAGCAACTCAAACTCCTTCTACTTCCAGGCTCAATAGCCCTACTTATGAAAAGACAGCAGTTTACCACCAATGCATATCCTCTTCAGAAAACACAACAAATAAGACTGATAAAACTCTTACATGCTAGTAAAATATCTCATCTCGGTAACAGACACAGAACCGACCTAACATACTCCCAGGATCTGTAGTAATGCACATAAACTAATCCGCACACAGTTACACCTGTATTATGGAATGTACTCAAACAGGAGCAACCCTATCTATGAAAAGGCAACACTATAAATATTAAATCAGGCCCTAAAAACCAATACACCTCTTATTAGGAAAACAGAACTAGCAAGCAGCTATAGATCCCCACACAGAAATAATTGTAAAACTATACTAATAAGCAGAATAAATGTTTCTAAACAGCTATGAACAGAATAACATCCAACAATTAAAAACTCCTGAAAACTATTAAAAATTCTCCAAACACCAATAAAATATTTCAAAAAAAGCAGACACATCACATAATATTAAATAATTAAAATGGCAGTCAATCAAGAAAAATAAACTTAAAAAGCCACCTTTACTTACCCCCCTCCAGCAGCTCTCCTACTTCTCTTCCATGCAGGCCGTAGCACACAGCAGAAGAGGCAGTAGAGGCTAAGCTCTATACTCATGGTCCTCTTCCTTAATGCCCATGTTCTCTCACACACACACACCATACCAGTCATGCCCCCATGACCAGTTTCTGTCTCTCACACACCAATCATCTCCCAAACAGTCTTTGACACACACACAAGTCACCTTCCTGAACAGTTTCTCTCATGCCATACACACACACAGGCTTCCCACTCCCGTGTTCTACTTACATATACGGGCTTCTCACTCTCATAATCACTTTCTCTGTCTCACACACACTCACCAGTCTCTCACTCCCATGCTTGTTCTCTCCACATGCACAGGCTTCTCATTCCCATAATCACTTTCTCTCTGTTACACACACATATATACACACACACACACCAGTCTCTCTCTCATTTCCATGCTCGCTCTCCACTGCACAGGCTTCTCATTTCCTGAATCACATTCTCTCTCTCATATTCACACACACCAGTCTCTTTCTCTCATACACACCATCACCTTACCAACCAGTCTCTCGCTCTCATGCATGCACACACACACACAGGCTTCCCACTCCCAAGCTCTCTCTCTCACATAATCAGGCTTCTCCCGCCCATGCTGTGTCTCACACACACCCAGATTTCTCACTCCCATGCTCACTCTCTTCACATGCACAGGCTTCTCATTCCCATAATCACTTTCTCTGTTACACACACACACACCAGTCTCTCTCTCTCATTTCCATGCTCGCACTCCACGTACACAGGCTTCTCATTCCCTGAATCCACATTCTTTCTCTTACATTCACACACACCAGTCTTTCTCTCACACGCACACCGTCACCTTACCAACCAGTCTCTCTCACGCATGCACACACACACAGACTTCCCACTCCAATGCTCTCTCACATAATCAGGCTTCTCACTCATATGCTTTCTTTCACACACATCCATACACCCCCCCCCCCCCCCAAAGCAGGCTTCTTACGCCCATGCTTTCTCACGTACCCAGATTTCTCACTTCAATGCTTTTTCTCTCTCTCACACACACATCAGTCACCACCATGACTAATGTCTCACACTCTCACATACACATCAGTCATCTCCTTGAACAGTCACTTTCATTGTCTCTCACATATACACACACATCAGCTCTGACCAGTTTCTCTCACTCACACACATGCTCTCAATCACACGCAGGCTGGCTGCTTCTTTCTCTCACTCACTTCCTCTTCCCCGCCCCTCCATGAGCACAAATGGTAGCTGCAGCAGCCTCCTCCTCCAGCCCCTGCAAGCCAAGAAAGAAGAATCCCATCGGCCGCGGGAGGCTCATGCTGCTCTCTCCTTTCCCGATCCCCGGCTGCTTCAATTGCTCGGGGGCCGATGCTGCAGCCGCCGCTGCTGCTACTTTATCACGCGGCACTGCTCTTTCTCCTTCCCGCGCACCGCGTATCACTTCCTGTTCCGGGTCACGGGGGGGGGGCAGGCGCGGGAAGAAGAAAAGGCCCAACCACAAGTGCCACAGCTTTTTTATAGCACTGCTGCCGTTCCCACTGGGCTTGAACGTGTTGATAGCCCGGCGGCAACAGCAGCAGGGAAGAAAGAGTAGTGGGAGAGACCGGGACCACGCGACACAGCTGCCGGTGCTTGGCGACACACTAGTGTGTCGCGACACACCTGTTGAGAACCGTTGGCCTAGAAGATGGGGAAATTCCTCCAGGGCTCGAACTGTATCGAACCATGTTGTGGTTCTTTCATAGAGATGAACTGTCAGCCCTGATTTCTCAGACCTTGAAACATCTGGGTGTCCCTGGTTCGGATGCCATGTCTGAATCGAGGAAGAATCCCATTTTGATTTCCTTATGTAAAGCCTCATTTTTTCCCTGTGATGGATTCCATTCAGGAATTGATTCATCTGGAATGGGATGCCTCAAATTTTAAAGGGGGTCAGACACTGGCAGGCCTATGCCCCCTGGATCTGGCTATGAGAGAGCATTTGCTTTTTCCCAAAGTGGATGCACTGGTATGTGCCATATCTAAGAGGATGACTATCCCCATAAAGGGAAGAACGGCCTTGATTGATGTACATGATATAAGGATTGAGGCTATTGTTTAGCAAGCCTGTGAGGCGGTGGTGATGGCTTTACAAATTGCTTTCTGTTGTGCCTTAGTGGTGCAAATCTTGTCTGCTTCTCTTTCAGGAGGTTGATGAGTCTGGAGGGAATTCCAGAGCGGTTCTGGAGCCTGCTGCTGTCTTTTTAGCAGATGCAGGCTGTGCTTTGGTCCGTACCTCAGCCAGTGGAGTGGCTTCAGTAATAACAGCCAGGCATCAACTCTGGTTGTGAAATTGGTCAGCTAACACAGCCTCCAAAACTAATCTTACCAAGGTACCGTTTAAAGGCTCGTTCTTGTTTGGGAGAGAGTTGGAGTTACTGGCCAGTAAGTGAGTCGAGTCTCCTTGGTTCCTTGGTTGCCAGAGGATAAAAAGCAGTTACAGCGCCCCTTTGGTATGAGGGGTCGTCTCCAGGGTTCTAGGCGGTTTCGTCCCTACAGAGCGTCGACCTTTTAGTGGACTTGGCCTTTTGGTAGGTCTCAGTCCTTTCGTCCCTGACATCACAAGAGAGGAGCAGACTCTGGTGGAAAAAGAAAAAATAAATCTGTATCTACCCCTGCAGGATGATACAGCAACCTCTGCATTTCTACAACACAATAGCCCTCCAGACCCCATCCTGCAGGAAGTGCTAAATAGCATCAGCATGCGCTATAAAAAAACATGCAGAAATACTGCTCAATAAACTGTCAAAGAATAAGGACATTGCATCCTGGGAGAGTAATGGGACTTTTGTATACAAGGGAAAGCCTATAAAGTCTTGCCTAACAAATCTGCTTCATTTTTTTGAAGGGGTTAATAAACATGTGGATAAAGGTGAACCGGTAGATGTAGTGTATTTGGATTTTCAGAAGGCGTTTGACAAAGTCCCTCATGAGAGGCTTCTAAGAAAACTAAAAAGTCATGGGATAGGAGGCGATGTCCTTTCATGGATTACAAACTGGTTAAAAGACAGGAAACAGAGAGTAGGATTAAATGGTCAATTTTCTCGGTGGAAAAGGGTAAACAGTGGAGTGCCTCAGGGATCTGTACTTGGACCAGTGCTTTTCAATATATATATATATATATACCGTATTTTTCGCTCCATAAGACGCACTTTTTTTCCCCCCAAAGGTGGGGGGAAAATGTATGTGCGTCGTATGGAGCGAATATAAAAAAAAACCAAACAAAAATCTAACAAACCCCCCCCCCCCCCGACTCCCCCAAGACCTGCCGACTTAATTTCCTACAACCCCCCACCCTCCTGACCCCCCCCAAAGACCTGACAAATAAATTTCCTGCAACCCCCCACCCTCCTGACCCCCCCAAGACCTGCCAAACGTCCCTGGTGGTCCAGCGGGGGTCCGGGAATGATCTCCTGGGCGTGGGCCGTCGGCTGCCAGTAAACAAAATGGCGCCGACGGCCCTATGCCCTCACTATGTCACTGAGACCAACCGCTGCTATTGGTCGGTCTCAGTGACATAGTGAGGGCATAGGGCCGTCGGCGCCATTTTGTTTACTGGCAGCCGACGGCCCTATGCCCTCACTATGTCACTGAGACCGACCGCTGCTATTGGTCGGTCTCAGTGACATAGTGAGGGCATAGGGCCGTCGGATCCATTTTGTTTACTGGCAGCCGACGGCCCTATGCCCTCACTATGTCACTGAGACCGACCGCTGCTATTGGTCAGTCTCAGTGACATAGTGAGGGCATAGGGCCATCGGCGCCATTTTGTTTACTGGCAGCCGACGGCCCACGCCCAGGAGATCGTTCCCGGACCGCTCCTGGACCCCCGCTGGACCACCAGGGACGTTTGGCAGGTCTTGGGGGGGTCAGGAGGGTGGGGGGTTGCAGGAAATTAATTCGGCAGGTCTTGGGGGGGGTCAGGAGGGTGGGGGGGTTGTAGGAAATTAAGTCGGCAGGTCTTGGGGGAGTCAGGAGGGTGGGGGTTTGCAGTAAATTAAGTCGGCAGGTCTTGGGGGGTCAGGGGGGTGGGGGTTGTTAATTTAAAGGGTTGGGATGGGGGGGGAGGGGTTCCCAGAGAAAGAAAAGTTTTCTGATCTGGGGAGTGGACCGAAATGGCCCTCCCCAGACCCGAAAACAAAATGGGGAGAAAAAAAAAAGCTATGCACTCCCCTAATTTGCTCCATAAGACGCCCAGACGCAGAGCCGGTTTAGCACAATTTTTTTTTTTTTTAAATTTTCCCCCTCTGAATCCTAGGTGCGTCTTATGGTCAGGTGCGTCTTATGGAGCGAAAAATACGGTATATATATATATATATATATATATATATATATATATATATATAAATGATCTGGAAAAGAATACGATGAGTGAGGTTATCAAATTTGCGGATGATACAAAATTATTCAGAGTAGTTAAATCACAAGCAGATTGTGATACAATTCAGGAGGACCTTGCAAGACTGGAAGATTGGGCAACCAAATGGCAGATGAAATTTAATGTGGACAAGTGCAAAGCGTTGCATATAGGGAAAAATAACCCTTGCTGTAGTTACACAATGTTAGGTTCCATATTAGGAGCTACCACCCAGGAAAAAGATCTAGGCATCATAGTGGATAATACTTTAAAATCGTCGGCTCAGTGTGCTACAGCAGTCAAAAAAGCAAACAGAATGTTAGGAATTATTAGGAAGGGAATGGTTAATAAAACGGAAAATGTCATAATGCCTCTATATCGCTCCATGGTGAGACCGCACCTTGAATACTGTGTACAATTCTGGTCGCCGCATCTCAAAAACGATATAGTTGCGATGGAGAAGGTACAGAGAAGGGCAACCAAAATGATGGATGGAACAGCTCCCGTATGAGGAAAGGCTGAAGAGGTTAGGGCTGTTCAGCTTGGAGAAGAGACAGCCGAGGGGGGATAGGATAGTGGTCTTTAAGATCATGAGAGGTCTTGGACGAGTAGATGTGAATCGGTTATTTCCACTTTCGAATAATAGGACTAGGGGGCATTCCACGAAGTTAGCAAGTAGCACATTTAAGAATAATCAGAGAAAATTCTTTTTCACTCAACGCACAATAAGCTCTGGAATTTGTTGCCAGAGGATGTGGTTAGTGCAGTTAGTGTAGCTGGGTTCAAAAAAGGTTTGGATATGTTCTTGAAGGAGAAGTCCATTAACGGCTATTGATCAAGTTTAGTTAGGGAATAGCCACTGCTATAGATTGCATCAGTAGCATGGGATCTTCTTAGTGTTTGGGTAATTGCCAGGTTCTTATGGCCTGGTTTGGCCTCTGTTGTAAACAGGATGCTGGGCTTGATGGACCCTTGGTCTGACCCAGCATGGTAATTTCTTATGTTCTTTCTTATGTTCTAAGATTTGCCAACCCACCTTCCGGAACCAGAGATGGGGGATGTCTGTCTCTCTTCTATCGAAGGTTGGGTCGAGATCACGTTGGACCAGTGGGTCCTGGAGGTGATATGAAAAGGATATGTGCTCGAATTTCACAGTATTCATTGGGACATGTTTATGGTGTCCCCTTGCCACTCCCCGCAGAAATAGCAGGCAGTAAAGTTCAAGCTTCACAGGTTCCTCAGGCTGAGGGCTGTGGTTGCAGTGCCCACGTCAAGAAAATATAGGGTGATGTTCCATTTATTTTGTTGCGCCCAAGAAGGGGAGGGCTTCTTTCATTCTATCCTGGTTCTCAAGAGGGTCAACCGTCATTTGAAGGTGACTCATTTTTGCATGGAAATCTTACACTCTGTGATGATGGTGGTGCAGTTGAGGGAATTTCTGACATGCTTGGATCTGTCAGAGGTTTACCTCCATATCACCAACCGATTGGAAAACCAACACTTTCTGCGCTTTGCAGTGTTGGGGTGCCATTATCAGTTTCAGGCTTTGCTCTTGGTCTAGCCACCACTCCCAGAACATTTTCCAAGGTTATGGTGGTAGTAGCTGCAGCCTTGCAAAAAGAAGGGATCCTGGTGCACCCGTATTTGGACAACTGGCTGATTTGAGCCAAGTTTCAGGAAGAGAGCCACCTGGTGACACAAGGTGATCTCCTTATTGCAGGAGTTCGGTTGGGTGGTGAACCTGGCCAAGAGCAAATTTCAGCCATCACGTCGTAGTATCTGAGGGTCCGGTTTGACCCGGAGCAAGTAAGAGTTTTCGTACCGGATGATCTGTTAGGGTTCTGACCATGCACACCGGTATCCTGCCCAGGGGCTCTAACCTGGGGGGGGGGCTAATCTCATATAAACACACAATTACTGGGATTATACATGGGGGCTTGAACCCAGGGGCTTATCCCCTACACAAATGGCCATACACAATTACTGGGATTATACCTAGGGGCTTTTCCCAAACACAAAGAGCCACACACAAACTTTGATTCAGTACATCACGGTTCCAGGTAATGAAGTAAGTTTATTTGAGCAATAGGAGGATAGAACAAATAAAATCAGATCAGATAGAAGTAATGGTAGATAACAATTGCTACATAGAAATAAAAAGCTTACATTTCCAAAGGATCAGCCATACCATCATGTCCAGGCTCTCTCTCCCCCCTCTCTTTCTCGCTGTCTCCCCTTAAACACTACAAATGCTTGTGGAAAAAGTGATGTTCCCTCCCTCTGAGTTCTTATCAGCTTTCAGACACAGCTGTGGCCTTCATTCTCTCTCAGGCTTTAGTATGTTAATTGCTAGTTTTCTCATCATAGACTTAGTGTATAACTAAATAAACAGGCTCTTGCCTGTTCATAAACATTTCACAGTGTAAGACAGTAAACAAGAGTTCATTCAGGAATTCACTCAGGCCTTCAAACTAGTTTGTGTCTAGGTGAAAACTCTGAATCCATACAGCCTATCCTCTATATACATCCTCAGCAAAAAGTAACAAAAAAAATGACTCCAACACGTTCAGATCCAGAAACTGATGTCTCAAGTGCGTCAGTTGATGAACACCATACTTCCGATGGTGTGGTCCTACCCTACAGGTGCTCAGCTTGATGGCGGCTATCCTAGAAGTGGTGCCATGGGCAAGGGCGCATGCGTGTCCTCTTCAGCGCTCTCTGCTGTCTCGTTGAAACCACAGTCTCAGCACTATGCGGTTCGGTTCCACTTGCCAATGGAAATCTGCTGCCACCTCCCGTTGTGGATGCGGGAGGATCATCTGAGAAAGCCCACCAACCGTGAGTCTCTACGGTTGGTGGGCTTACTGTCTGGAGTTAGCCCAAGGGCGTTGAAGTGCCAAAATGTCCTGCTGGAACACCAGTCACCTGGAAACACAGGCGGGTATGGCTGCCATGCTTGCGGTTCAGCCACAGGCTGTGAGATGAAGCATTTCATATGATTTCGGACAATGCGATGAAATTGGCTTATATCAATCATAAGGAAAGAACCAATAGCCAGCAAATGTCACAGGAAATAGACCTGTTTATGAAAAGGGCGGCTGATCTGCAGATGATCTCAGCCTCTCACATTGCAGGAAGACAATGGAAGAGCAGACTTTCTCAGCAGGGAGAGTCTGGACCTAGGGGAGTGGGTGTTTCAGCTGATTGTGAATTGCTGGGGCCTTCCTTTTCTAGTCTGCTGGCGACTTCTTGCAATGGAAAGGCTCATCAATTCTACAGTCGCAGGATAGATCCGTAGTCCTTGGAAATAGACGCTCTCCTAAGGTCTGACCGGAAGACAGATTGCTTTATGCCTTTCCTCTGTGGACCTTGCTGAGCAGGATAATTCACAAGATCGAAGGCCACAGGGGATTAGTACTCCTGGTGGTGCTGTACTGGCACAGGCATCCTTGGTATGCGGATTTGCTCCAACTCCTGGTGGAGGCCCCCCTTCGTCTTCCACCACACATGGATCTGCTTCAGCAGCAACAGGTTCTTCACGAGAATCCAACTCGATTCTGTCTTATGGGTTGGCCCTTGAGAGGGCTCGCCTGTTAGTGGTTATTCCTCCGAGGTGGTTGCCACCTTACTCTGCGCTCGCAAGTTCTCCACTTCCTTGGCTTATGTGTGGGTTTGGAGAGTTTTTGAGGTCTGGTGTGAGGTGCTGGGTATTCTTCCTCATTCAGTTAAGATCCCACTCATTCTGGATTTTTTTTTTTGCAGGATGGGTTGAATAAAGACTTGGCCCTTAATTCCTTGAAGGTGCAGCTTGCGGCTCTTGCCTGTTTCAGAGCCCCGGTGAATGGTGTTTCCTTGTCATCTCATCCTAATTTGGACAGTTTTTTGAAGGGAGTGAAGAATCTTAGGCCTCTCTTGAGTTCCATTGTGGAGTCTTAACTTGGTGCTGAATTTTTTGGTGGGCCATTCATTCTGACCACTGCATAGCCTTTCCTTGCAGTTGTTGACCTTTAAGTCTGTTCTTGTCCCTGTTTCTTCAGCGCATCCAATTTCTGAGCTGCAGGCCTTGTCTTTCCAGGAACCGTTTCTTCAGGTGACACCGGGAGCATTACAGCTGCATACTGTTCCATCCTTTTTGCCCAAGGTAGTCTCAGAATTTCACTTGAATCAGTCCGTCTCCTTGCCATCCCTGGATAAGTTCAGGGATGCAGGGGAGTATCGCCTTTTGCACTCCTTGGATGTCAAGCAACTTGTGTGGTATCTGGAGGTTTCTGAGCCTTTTCGAAAGACTGATCTCTTGTTTGTAAGCAGGGCGCTCCGGCTTCGCGGGCTACCATAGCTCTTTGCATTAAGGAGATAGTAACAACCGCTTATCTGGATGCTGAAAAGCTGTTGCCTACTCAGGTTAGGGTTCATTCCACTAGGGCTCAGGCAGTGTCATGGGCGGAGGTTAGTTTGATGTTTCCCACTGATATCTGCCGAGCTGCAATGTGGTCCTCCTTACACACTTTTTCCAGGTTTTATCGTCTGGATGTGTAGACCTGGGAGGGGGCAGCCTTTGCATGTGCGGTGTTGACTGGACTGCGGGCAGCCTCCCACCCTGTTGTGGAGTAGCTTTGATACATCCCAATGGCCCTGAGACCATTTGTATACATGCTAGGAAATGGAGAAATTACTTACCTGATAATTCTGGTTTCCTTAGTGTAGACAGATGGACTCAGCTTCCCGCCCTCGGCTGCCAAATGAATGGGTCAATAGTCCTCCTGTGGGGCTCTGGGTCCCAAGGAATTACTGATAAATGTTCATCCAGTCCCTGGCTTAGGGTACCTATAATCTTATGTGAGTTCAGTGTTTATGGTTGGTTGAGTACAATTCTGGTCACCTGTTTTTAATCAAGTTTTTTGCTAGTCTGTCCACAGTTGCTTTTTTGAAGTGAATACTGGCAGGCTGGGGTCACTGCAGGGCTATATATGTACTGTGACGTCAGCTTGCTCCGTCTCCATCTGCTGGCAGGGGAGCATAAACCCACTGGTCCTGAGTCCATCTGTCTACACTAAGGAAAATGAAATTATCAGGTAAGTAATTTCTCCATTTGAAATTGCATATTATTGCTTATGCAATCAAATGCTGCACGGTAACACCCTAAATCCTCTGGTCTTGGCTTAATGTCAGTCACAGCCGTAGGGAGGCCTCTACTTGAACCGTGTCATGTTCACTTCCGGCTCCTTTCCTGTTGTGTCCTATCAGGAGGAAGATATCACACCCTTCAAGCTGGGACTAGCTGTGGGGATAGGTCATGTCAGAATTGTCTGTAGAGAGATTATTACAGAAAGAAAATGACTGTTGCCCTGGTTCCTCCATTAATGATTATGCAAAAAGAGAACAATGTGTGAAGTCTGAAAAAATGGCTATTATGTTAGTTAATTTTAAGTCTGCTTTAATGAGTATAGAAATGTAGATGGCAGAGATATTCATGGAGGACTTGCACTGTGCCTTGTTAAAAAAAAAAAAAAAAAAAAAAAAATATTTCCTAACCATGCATCATTGTTTTCGTGCATAACTTCCCCATCCACTTGCCTCATTTGATTGGTCTTGTGTGTTGATGTGTGTGAGGAGGAGCAGGTAACCCATGAAGGTGGCTCAGCAACCGTAACCACCTCTTTTCCCATCACTACACAGCTTTGACACTGTTGTTTCCTTCTCCAAGGTGGTCTGACTTGCATGCATCAGTGGAGGCTCCCTCCCAAAACTAAACCCCTAGATTAATCAGTGACCAATAAAACTCCGGCGTTTGGGAAACGCTAATCATGTGATAAACTGGTCAGTGTGCCAAGGCAATTATTCAAGTATCTGTTTACTGTTCTCAGTCCTTCAGAGGGAGGAGGACATCTGGGTTAAAATCAAAACCAAATGAAGTCATTAATGTCAAACTCTGCAGCCATCTATCCTGAGGCAGAGTTTGGGGGGGGGGGGGGGGGAAGGGAGGAGCTGTTAACCCTTAATCCTCACAGATGGAGGCTTAGCCAGAGGAATTTGTCTTGGCCATTTTTTCTGGATGTGTTGCTCAACCTCCCCTTTTGGTCGTCAGATTAATTGCCTGACCAGTAAGAACCAGACAATCTTTCGGGGGGGGAAACAAAACACAAAAAACGTTAATTAGTGGTCTGCTTACAAAATAGATCCCGAAGTACATTTTTCTGTTTTTGTTGTTCAGTTTTAAAGAAAAGGGAGGGGGTGGGGGAGGGAAGAGAGAGAGAGGCCACATTTCCAAGGCATCAAATTCAGATCAAACATTTGAAAGGTGTGGTCAGTATGGTAGAATTATTTCTATGTAAAACTAAATCACATCTCAGTGACCATACAGTGCAGTAAGGAGGCGGCTGCTGAGGACGTGTGTGTGTGTGTGTGTGTGTGTGTGTGTGTGGTTGATCTCGCCTTCCTTCTCCCCACTCCTCCACCTTCCCTTCCACCCCAGTTCCCAGTTCCACTGCAGAACAACAAGCCACTTATTGATAAATCCCTCTTGAAATTTAATTTCCTCCTTAGCATGCTGCAGGCACAGCTCCTGTTCTATTTTAGCAGGGAGCTATAATTGCTGTCTACCTAAATAGTAAGGGGAGGGAGGGGGCTGAACGGAAGAGCTAGCCGTTACTAATAGGCATCAAAGTGAGTGGGATAACAAAGCGTCAACTTCAGCTTTATAAGTGGAGAAACAAGAGCAGTGCCCAACAAACGCCACTATAAACATGCAAATAGCACTAATTCAGATACAGGTTAACGCTTGATAAATATTTGCCCCCTGCGTTAAAGCACTAATTCATATAAACTGAATGCTTTTGGCCATTATAGCCTCTGCCACTAAATTTGTCTGATGCCACCATTTTTTGGGGAAGGGATGCACACAGAAAGAAGGAATACTGATGTCTATTTTTTGAATTGGTAGTGTAGTAAAACAACACCAGAAGGCATGCTATTACCATCAATGGTTGGGAAAACACATGCACAGTACAGATGTACCAGGAATACTAGTGTGTGTACCGCTTGCACCTTAACACCCATGCCACATGTATTCCAGAATATGTAGCAGTGCCACCAACAAGCGGGATGCACAGTAAATGCCATGGCAAGCCATGCAGCCAACAATCCTAGGCTGAAATTGTTGTATGGTGTCGTACACTATATTCTGTGACATGTTTTTTTCTGTTATTTTTATCCTGAGTTTTACTACAGTAATCTTGATAAGGAATATCACAGCAGGCTTCCAGCTAAGCTGTGCTATTGGTGTTTGTCTAATTTCCATCATGCATTCTACAATTTTAGCACATGTTGATGTGTTTTCTGTGGAAGCAGCCTAATTAGATTTTTATGTTTAAATCATTTTTATTAACTTTCCAAAACATAACAATCTACATCATTACATAGACATATCCAGTGCACTAATAGACTCTGTCCAGAGCACCCTTTTTTTTATAACATAGTCTCCCCCTGCTCCCAACAGGACCAAACCTATCCCTGCCCTCCCCTTGCAAGACTTCTTCATCTTTATCTCACCCTTGGCTTGCATAAACCGAGTCATAATACAGTATGCAGCTGGTTCCTCTGTTGGGTCACTCATCCAGCATTGAAAAATAACTTTTTTTTTTTTTTTTGCTAACAAAAGCGCCTTAGGCAACCACAGTCTCAAATACTTTCGCCCCATGGCAATTCCCGCCAAATTAACAGTAGCGGGGCACCTTGGTCTGTGTTACTGTTTGAACATAGGTTAGACCTTTTTCCCAAAAGACAGCAATGTGCAGACATTCCCAGAATCGGTGCCCCCAAAGTACCTGGGAGGGACCGCATTTGATACTTATCTCAGAAGTAGCAAGATGCACAGTACAAGCTGTCTTCTGCAAAATGTGAAATCTCATTAAGAACTTATATTGCGTTTCCCCCCGAACCTCATTGCAAATAAGAGAGCAGATTCTTTTAAAGCATTGCACACACTGCTCTTCCCCAACCCCGGATAATAGTCCTGTATTCCATTGGCTTTGTATTTCCTGTCAATTTATGGCATAAAAAGGATCTCATCTGATCACATCAAACAATTCTGACAAACTCCCTATTCTAATGCGTCCAATCCTTCACACCCAGAGACTGTATATAATGGTACATGAACAGTTTTGGTCTAAGTCAAATTTCATGCGCAACTCTTGAAATGATTTTATGTGACGTTCATCTAAAAAATTGGGATACCACCTTCAGTGCTTGCTCCACCCCATCTAACAAAAATCCAATTCTGGGAACCTGGCAAGAATTGCTTATTATAATGAACCAGAATGCCACCTCTTCACACCCCCTACAAATAGTGAAATTGGTGTCCCTAGACCATTTGCAAAGTTGAATCCGTAAGTAAATGATAGTAGAGCTGTGTAAAATACAATGGATAATTGATAAAAGTAAGAAGAAAATCCTGGAATAAGCACAGAATATCTCTACCTTTGGGGAGTGAATGTATACAACATAAGCCACCTAGAGCTGTGAATAGGCAGCCTATGTCCAGAAATAAAGCCTGGGATCAGCACAGAGGATCCTTAGCTGTGGGGGAGTGAGGGGTAAAGCCTGGGATAAGCACAGATGATCCTTAGCTGTGGGGAGTGAGAGGTAAAGCCTGGGATAAGCACAGAGGATCCTTAGCTGTGGGGGAGTGAGGGGTAAAGCCTGGGATAAGCACAGAGGATCCTTAGCTGTGAGGGAGTAAGAGGTAAAGCCTGGGATAAGCACAGAGGATCCTTAGCTGTGATGGAGTGAGGGGTAAAGCCTGGGATAAGCACAGAGGATCCTTAGCTGTGAGGGAGTGAGAGGTAAAGCCTGGGATAAGCAGAGAGGATCTTTAGCTGTGGGGGAGTGAGAGGTAAAGCCTGGGATAAGCACAGAGGATCCTTAGCTGTGGGAGAGTGAGAGGTAAAGCCTGGGATAAGCACAGAGGATCCTTAGCTGTGGGGGAGTGAGGGGTAAAGCCTGGGATAAGCACAGAGGATCCTTAGCTTTGAGGGAGTAAGAGGTAAAGCCTGGGATAAGCACAGAGGATCCTTAGCTGTGATGGAGTGAGGGGTAAAGCCTGGGATAAGCACAGAGGATTCTTAGCTGTGAGGGAGTGAGAAGTAAAGCCTGGGATAAGCAGAGAGGATCCTTAGCTGTGGGGGAGTGAGAGGTAAAGCCTAGGAGAAGCACAGAGGATCATTAGCTGTAGGTGGAGTGAGGGGTAAAGCCTGGGATAAGCACAGAGGGATCCTTAGCTGTGGGGGAGTGAGGGGTAAAGCCTGGGATAAGCACAGAGGATCCTTAGCAGTGGAGGAGTGAGAGGTAATGCCTGTGATAAGCACAGAGGGTCCTTAGCTGTGAGGGAGTGAGAGGTAAAGCCTGGGATAAGCACAGAGGATCCTTAGCTGTGGGGGAGTGAGAGGTAAAGCCTGGGATAAGCACAGAGGATCCTTAGCTCTGGGGGAGTGAGGGGTAAAGCCTGGGATAAGCACAGAGGTTCCTTAGCAGTGGGGGAGCGAGAGGTAAAGCCTGGGATAAGCACAGAGGATCCTTAGCTGTGGGGGAGTGAGAGGTAAAGCCTGGGATAAGCACAGAGGATCCTTAGCTCTGGGGGAGTGAGGGGTAAAGCCTGGGATAAGCACAGAGGATTCTTAGCTGTGAGGGAGTGAGAAGTAAAGCCTGGGATAAGCAGAGAGGATCCTTAGCTGTGGGGGAGTGAGAGGTAAAGCCTGGGATAAGCACAGAGGATCCTTAGCTGTGGGAGAGTGAGAGGTAAAGCCTGGGATAAGCACAGAGGATCCTTAGCTGTGGGAGAGTTGAGAGGTAAAGCCTAGGAGAAGCACAGAGGATCATTAGCTGTAGGTGGAGTGAGGGGTAAAGCCTGGGATAAGCACAGAGGATCCTTAGCTGTGGGGGAGTGAGGGGTAAAGCCTGGGATAAGCACAGAGGATCCTTAGCAGTGGAGGAGTGAGAGGTAATGCCTGTGATAAGCACAGAGGGTCCTTAGCTGTGAGGGAGTGAGAGGTAAAGCCTGGGATAAGCACAGAGGATCCTTAGCTGTGGGGGAGTGAGAGGTAAAGCCTGGGATAAGCACAGAGGATCCTTAGCTCTGGGGGAGTGAGGGGTAAAGCCTGGGATAAGCACAGAGGTTCCTTAGCAGTGGGGGAGCGAGAGGTAAAGCCTGGGATAAGCACAGAGGATCCTTAGCTGTGGGGGAGTGAGAGGTAAAGCCTGGGATAAGCACAGAGGATCCTTAGCTCTGGGGGAGTGAGGGGTAAAGCCTGGGATAAGCACAGAGGATCCTTAGCAGTGGGGGAGCGAGGGGTAAAGCCTGGGATAAGCACAGAGGATCCTTAGCAGTGGGGGAGCGAGAGGTAAAGCCTGGGATAAGCACAGAGGATCCTTAGCTGTGGGGGAGTGAGGGGTAAAGCCTGGGATAAGCACAGAGGATCCTTAGCTGTGGGGGAGTGAGGGGTAAAGCCTGGGATAAGCACAGAGGATCCTTAGCTGTGGGGGAGTGAGGGGTAAAGCCTGGGATAATCACAGAGGATCCTTAGTTGTGGGGGAGTGAGAGGTAAAGCCTGGGATAAGCACAGAGGATCCCTAGTTGCAAAGAGGTGATGAGAGCCAGAAATCAACTAAGTTGTAAGGCAATGCAATGAACAGGATTTAAATCACACAGTCTGGATGGGGCTTAAGGTCCTTAGCTGCAGTGCTGAAAACTGATGCTCAACCTTGTTTACTCAGAAAGCCTCTTTGTTACTGCCATGAGTCTCAGACCTACATTTAAATGTTCTCTCACTTTGACCTTGATATATGAGTTACGATGCCACTCTCCTGTGTGCTTTTTTTTTTACACCCGCGTTGTTGCAAAAGAGGTGAAGACCTGAAAGAACGCATGTAACTGAGAAGCCATAGGTTATGCAGTCCTGCTTCATAATGAGCCTGCTATACCCCGTGCATTCTAATCAGCTTTTTGGAATCAGTGTTGTGTGTGTCAGAAACACAGGAATGTCTTCAAAATAGTCAGTGTGGAAATGAGCTACTCATTAGAAACTTTCGTGTTTTGTTGTTTGGGTTTATGAGCACACATTAGGGGTGAAAGTCCTGAGCCACAACAAAGCACAGTCACAAAGGGTCAGGAAATAAATCTTAGAGTCCACCAGTTTCACTGTCAAAAATATAACTTTATGTTGTTTCATAGAAAAATTCAAACAGGTAAAACCATTTACTGCTTGAATTTTTCTATGAAACTCTATACATTTCTATCCTTGCTTGGTTTATAGCAACTTGTTTTCCTTCCAGAATATTTCTCAGTATTTGTGAATGATCAGATATTGTATGTTTTGCTGTGAGAAATGATGAATTTATCAGGGTAACTAACATATAAAGTAAGCAAAGCTGCTTGTAAGCTTTCCCACTTATCAGAGATTGGCTGCCCTATGTTGTTTGCCTTCCAGTTGAGACTCATGGATCTGTTATCTTGGGACCATCTGTGCAAAGAATGTGTTTGGTTACTGCTATTGCATGTTAGCTCAGAGTTTATAAAAAGAGACCCGCTGATAGCTCTTGCTGAAAACTTGCTGTGCCAAGAGGCAGGCCATTGCTCTGTTCCCCATAGACAGCCAGGCTTGTACTGGAGCTCACCAGTTTTCAAGGGATAGGACCATAGTATGTGCATATCTGTGTACGTACAGTACATTTATATGTGTAAGAAAGAGATTATTCATTAGGCAATGCAAGTTTTCAGGACTTCTACCATTGAAATGAAATGGATTTCCAACTAGTACTGCTCTTCTGAGTAAGGTATTTTATTAGTCCCAAAAGCTCGTATCGTATGAACCAACTTTGTTCTCTTTTTATAATGTTATATATGTTTGTATAGATAGATCAGTTGATGTACATAAATGCTTTTCTTTTACACTGGGCAACTTCCTCCTCTTCTTCCTTCATTCTTTCAGCTCAGTTGAAACCAATATAGATGGAAGAAAACCCTTGCTTTCTTAAGCCTATATTTGAATCCAGGTCATTGCAGCGACAGTCCTCAACCAAAGGTCAAGCAACCCCATTCCCCTTTTTGCATTGCGCAAACATGGTCCCTGAGTCTGGCCACTAGGTATCTCTGTTGAGGGACAACCAAGATTTACCTTCCCAAGCTGAGTCCTGGTCCAGGAATCGAACTCTGGTCCCTCTGCATGGCAGTGTGTACACTGCCACTGAAGCCAGCAAGCCTTTAGATACGTTTTGTGATTGAAGGACATTTTGCTTAAAAAATGTTAAATTAATTCCTAACAGGACTGTTTCCAGCTGTTCTGGTGTAAGTGCAAGGATGCCTTAGTGGAATCACCAGCCTCTCTGAAGGTAGCTCACTCAGGATGGGATATGTTAGTCTTTTATGACTGGCCAGAAATGAGCTGTTGCACCAATGCTGTCCAATTTCAGAACCAGCTTTAAAGTTCAGAAATCAAACAAATACATTTTATGGACTAATTCCTGCAAGTTTAACAACTAATGACTGAAAAAAAGGCTTTTATGTGGTTGTTACTGAGCAAACATCTGGTTATAAAAAATGTAAGTATTGTTTCCTGGCAGATAATTTCATTCTCCCTAAGTTTATTTCATGGTTAGTGAATTAAGGAATTTATGTTATGATTATCTGACATATTTGATATAAATATACTTCCATACACTCATCGGATGCTTAAGACCTTTTTCACTAGATAGGCAGAATTATAATGTCCTCACAGCCCTGGCAATATTAAAGAAAATTAACAAAGAAAAAGATGTAAAATCTGGGCATTAAAGAGAATGACATTAATGAACAACAGGCATATAGTCATCAAGCTATGATCGTTTTCAGCAAATATAAAAGAATATTAAGTTAAAAGAAGCGATAAGGCTTGTGTAAAAATGGCAGTGTGAGAGATAACTGGAGGCATGAAAAATTTGATAGACAAGGATATGATATTGTCATCAGCGAAACATGCTTGTATCACATCATGATTGGGCAAAGAACACCATTTCTTTTGCAGAGGTAGAGGAAGCAAAGTAGGTGGTAGAGTTATGTTGGGCCTGAATTACAAGAGGTAGGCATGAACATTCAAAGCTACCAAGTTGGACCATGTGTTGATATAAATGAAAGGTAGGGTGGAATCAAAGTATAAAAATGTTATCTACCCTAAATAGCACTTTTTAGTATGCCCTGGAGTATAGGTTAAAGTTGCAGGCCCTGAAGCTCTAAGAAAATTATCAAGGAACTAAAAAAGACAAGAAGTATAATTAAGCTAATTTAAAGAATGGAGAGGTTGATCTCCAAGGAAACATTTATCAACCTAGGTTTCATTTCCCATGATGTGAATTAGAGAAAAGATATGATTATATTGTGTATAATATCAATGAGTGTACAAGGATCTTCTAATAAAGCTGTTCCTAATTTTATCCCCAGAGTAAGTTGAGCTCCTTCTGAAACTGATAGGGTTCTTCATTTTAAGAAAAAGGCACATGGTTGAAGAGATATTGTCAGGGCCAGTAAAACGGGAATTAAAAATGCCCTAATAGATATATCTTTTATCCCATCTTCTTTCTTGCTGCCTTTTTATTTATATTTTTCATTTCCCTTTGCCTGGTTTTTAAATATTTTTTGTAAACATTTACACCATATTCAAGATATGCCTCTCAAGAAAAGTTGAATTACAAAGAAAAATTGAGTAATACTTCTTAATAGATCACCATGTGATAATATAAATACTGAATAATGAGGCATATCCAAGAGAATGTATGCATTCTAACCAAAAAATAAATAATGTAAGAAAAAGAAAACAGTTCATGAAACAACTAAAGAAACATTGCGACTTAAACAATTATTAGATACCAAGTCATCTTAAGTATCAAGAGAGTTAGACAGGTTAAGAGGCTGTAGAAAGGCAATCCAGTTTCTCACTCTTGTTTTTAAGAAAAGTTTCCAGATGCACCAGATTAAAAACCACAAAAGTATTGTTTTGGTAAATAATTTTTCACTTGCACCAATATCAAAGGAAAAAACTAGTATAGTTTTAGTCTGGACTAAGATCCCAAACATTTTGCTTCCTAGCTTGCATGCCATGAACTGGATGTGAGATCGATGCCCAGCACTGGTATCAGTCGGGAACACCTGGGACTCCTGGATCTGATGGATGGTGGAGCCTCCTCTCCGCAGGGTCACTTCAGGGGCATCACAGCAGGCACTGGTGCCGGCTTGAGCCCTTGCTGTGCGAGGAGAACTTAGTGTATGGTGGGTATGTAACCAATGCCTGAAGCTCACTGACCCTGCACACTAACGTAACCGTGACCAAAAACACGACCTTCCAGGTCAGGTACTTAAGGTCACAGAAGCACAGTGGCTCGAAAGGCTCCATCATTGGATGACCTAACACCACATTGAGGTCCCAGGATACAGCCAGAGGCCACAGGGGAGGCTTCAACTGAAGCAGACTTTGCATAAAACGCCCCACTACGAGTTGCAAAGAGATGGGCAAACCATCCACAACTTGGTGGTAGACACTGATGGCACTCAGGTGCACTCAGATGGAGTTGGTCTTCAAATGTAGACAAGCAGTTTCAGTGTGGAGGAGGAGAACGGATCTAAGCCCACATGGAAAACTTCCTCCAGGCCATAAGACTTCCTGGTGGAAGGCTTTCTGGAAGCCACCAGGACCCGAGACACATCATCTGACAGGTCAAGAGGCTGCAGAATTAGACTCTCAGGTTATCAGAGACAATGCCCTGAGGTTGGAATGGTGCAGCCTGCCCTGATCCTGTGAGACTAGGTCGGGGGAAGTCTCCAGACTGATAAGATCTCAGACAGAGAGAGATTCTGCAGGAGCGGGAACCAGATCTGCTTCGGCCAATGAGGGCCTATGAGCGTCATGGTCCTGCAGGAGCTTCAGGAGAGTCTTCATCACCAGAGGAAGATGAGGATACCTGTACAGAAGACCCTTGCCCCAATGGCAGGCAAAGACATCCAAGGCTTGTTTGCTGTCCCCCCCCCCCCCCCTGTACAGGGAGCCGAATTTTCACCTTGCTGTTGCAGGGGGAGGTGAAGAGATCCACGTCTGGGGTGCCCCAGAGATGGAGTATCTATTCTGCTACTTCCTGATTCAGGGACCCCTTGTGGGGCTGGAAGGCTTGACTCAGCCGGTCCACCACCACATTCTCCATCTCGGTCAGATACATGGTTCATAGCAGTATACCCTGGGACTGAGCCCATGACCAAATCTGAACTGCCTCCTGGCACGAGGAAGGACCTTGTACCTCCCTGTTTCTTGATGTACCATATCGCCACTTGGTTGTCAATCTGGATCAGGGCTGTTTTGCCAGATAGGTGATCCCTGAATGCCCAAAGAGCATAATGGATCGCTCAAAGCTCCAAGAAGTTGATCTGGCACTGAGCTTCCTGAACAGACCACAGACCCTGCAGTGAAAAACCGCCTCCACATAGGCGCCCCAGCCCAGGGTGGATGCAGCCATGGTAAGCACAGCTTGGTTAGGGGGAGACTGAAATGGAACCCCCTATTTCAAATTGGGCAGGTTTTCCCACCAAGAAAAGGAGGTGCAGAGAGCTGGAGTAACACAGATGCGTAGATGGAGGTCCTGGGTGGCCTGCTGCCATTGGGACCACAACATCTATTGAGCTCTGTGCGTATGTAAGTGAGTCAGGGGAGTAACATGGACAGATGCAGCCATGTGACCCAGGAATCGGAGCATGCAGCAGACCGAGACCTGCCAGCTCTGGTGAAACACTCTTGCAAGGGATGCCAGTGTGAGTGCCCGATAGCAAGGAAAATAGGCTCTGGCCTAAACCATGTCCAGCTGGGCGCCAATAAAGTCCAAGTGAAGCAATGGAGTAAGATGAAACTTCAGGTAATTGAGGTCAAACCTAGGGACTCCAACACCTGAATGGTCAAGTGCAGAAACCAAAGTGCTCCCTTCTGTGTGGCATTCTTTACCAGCCAATCATCTAGGTAAGGAAACACAGATGGTGGAGGTGTGCACCCACTACTGCCAGACACTTGGTGAAGACAAGTGGGGCTGAGGCGAGGCTGAATGGCAACACGCTGTCTGGAAATGCCTCTCGCCCATGATGAACCACAGATACTTCCTGTGACCGGGGAAGATCTTTATGTGGGCGTATGCATCTTTCAGATCAAGGAAGCAAAGCCAGTCTCCGCTTTGCAGGAGGGAAATCCAGGTGCCCAGAGACCATTCTGAACTTTTCTCTTCTTAGAAATTTGTTCAAGGCTCTCAGGTCCAAAATAGGATGGAGTCCTCTTTGGAATCAGGAAATAGTGAGAGCAGAACCATAGCCCTTGCTGCTGCAGCGGAATGAGTTCGACTGTTCTGGCCATTACTAGGACAGAGAGCTCCGTCAAGAGTATTTCCAGATGTGAGAACAGACCCCAAGTGGGGCATGGGAGAGAGTCCGATGGGACACCCAGAAAGTTCAACTGATGCCCTCAATGAACCATGGAGAGGACCCACCAGTCCGAGGTGACTTTGGGACAGTAGTCCACAAAGAACTATAGCTGGTCTCCAACATCGATTGGCTTATGCTCCCCTGCCGCCAGTCAAAACCCCATTGCGGGGCTCGGCTGGGGCACCGGCTGAGCCTGGGGATCTGCTGCTGTCTGGGGCAGCCCATAGAGCCTACATACTGAGAATTGGTGTGAGAGGTAGGAAGATAATATTTCCTTTGGCGATAAAAGGACCTCCTCGAACCCTGCTGAGAGGATTTCCTGGCAGAGGATGGCGGATCCGATGTACTGGTAGCGAGATGCTGAAGGGTCTCATAGTGATCTTTCAACTGAGCCACAGCATCTCTCACCTTATCACCAAAGAGGTTCTCTCCAGTACACGATAGGTGTGTGAGCTTCTCCTGGACCTCCAGCCAGAGGTCAGAGGCTCGGAACCAATGCCTGCTGCTGCCACCCTAGCTGCCGTTTTAAACACATCATAGGTGGAGCACATAAGAACATATGTGGCAGACATACCTCATATCTGCTACATTCCAGGCCCTGCTGGACAACTGCCAACAAAGCATCCTGCTGTTGTTGGGGCAGGTGCTCGGAGAATTCCTGGACCTGTTTCCAGAGGTTCCTGGAGTATCACATCATGTAGAGCTGGTAGGAAGAAATACGGGCGATCAACATGGCACCCTGAAACACCTTCCTATTTTATTTTTTTTTATTATCTATTTATCTATTTTACAAATGTTATCACGTATTAATGAAACAGCTTCCTAACTAGAGCATCCAGTGCCCTGTGCCCTGCCCGGAGGGCAGAGGCGTGGGTGTGGGACCGTTTGGCTTTTTGGAGGGCAGACTCCACTACGACCAACTGAGGAGGGAGTTGACGCCTCCTCAAACCCCAAAGCATGGTGTATTAAATAAACAGTATGAGCCTTTCGATTCACCTGAGGCACCGAGATGGGATGTTCCCAAATCCTAAGGCCACAGGCAGTCTACACAATTCATCTCTTTGGACAAGAATAGATTGGGGATTGTGGTCACCAAGCTGACCCTAACTGGCTGGCGGATTGCATTTCCTTCTGCTATGCGAAAGCAGGACTGCAACTTGGGGGCCATGTTAAGGCTCACTCTGTCAGAACCATGGCAGCTTTGAGAGCAGTCCCCATGGCTGAGATCTGCAAGGCTGCAACATAGAGGTCTCTCCACACTTTTGCCGCTCACTACTGTTTGGACAGGGATGGCCGACATGATAGCAGCTTCAGCCAGTCTGTTCTCTGGAATCTCTTTTGGCTGTAGAACCCAACTCTTCCTACCTACGGCCCATTGTTTGGTGTTCTGTTACCAGTAGCACCAGTCTTGTGCCCATTGGCACCTAATTGGGTGCCTTTTGGTTCCCTTTTATGTTGTTTTGGAGCAGCCTATAGCTAGTAGAGTTGTGCATTCGTTTATCATGAATTAGGCAATTTCAACGTGGTGGAAAAAGGGGACTGGTCGGCCCGATAGTTTATTCATGGCTAACCCCAATCCGCCTTGGGGTGAAGCTATCATCAGGGGCAACACATCTCACTTTCTCTGCGTGGGACGAGAAAGGTTTGGGTTATTTAGGGCAGGTATGGGTTAACGGTAAAATACTCTCTTTTTCAGATGTACAGAGGACATATAGCTTAGAGGATAAGGACTTTTTAGCTTATGCTCAGCTCCGACATTTTATGCTATCGGAGGAGGTCCAGAGAGATTTGAAAAGAAGGAGATCATGGTTTGAAGGATAATTGCGTTGCAGCAGAAAAAATGATCTCTGAAGTATACCAGATTCTGAATAAGGAGACCCCCTTCAAGACTAAGCATATGGTAGCATGGGAGAAGGATATGGGCGAGCAATGGCAAAACGATAAGTGGGGAGCATGTTTTAGATGTTTGGGCAAATCCTTCCTATCGGCTGCTCTGTCAGAAAATAACTATAAGCTACTATATAGATGGTACCTTACCCCGATCAGAGTGGCTAAATGGTCCCAGGCTAACCAGTTCTGCTGGAGAAACTGCAATATGGAGGGCACATTCATACACATGTGGTGGGGTTATAAAAAAATCAAACCTTTTGGGAGGAGTGTCAGCGCATAGCAGGTGAAATTATGGGTACCCCAGTGTCCCCACAGATGGAGGCGTGGTTGTTAGGACTCCCACATCTGGACCTATCTCATGGTCAGCAATATCTGTTTTCCTTTATCTCAGTTTCGGCCAGGATGCTAGTAGCGGCGCATTGGGAAAGTGTCAAAATCCCCACTAGAAGTCAGTTAATAAGCAAATTACAGAGAGTGGCTTATATGGAAAAACTAACAGCTATTCGTAGAGATAAACTGTCAAAATACTGCAGAATTTGGTCCCCTCTGGATAAATGGCTTGGTCGTTAGTTGCTCCGGACAAAAGGAAAGGGTTAAGTTCCATGGTGGTGCGAGCATTGAGCCTAAGATTTTTCTGGATTTAGTGCATGATAGTTGGGCAAAAACACACAAAGCTAGTTTATCGCCTTACCTTCATTTGAGGAATGAGACCAAAAGCCGGGCAAGTGGGGAGGGGGAAAATGTGGAATATTGTTATTGTCATTGGGTCACTGCAATTTTTTTGTTAAAGTGGAAAGTTGTTGGAGTATGGCCACTGGTTTGGATTGTATATGTACATTGTTTGTATATTAGAATGTAAACAATCTTCGGCAATAAAAATTGTTAATTACAAAAAAATAAATATATAAATGCTGAGCTTGCGTGGTAACCTGTGGTTTATTGAATTGTATTGTGGTTTAGAAGCATTATCAGAAAAACAGACCAAACTTTGGTCTAATACTGGGATGGTCTCTGTTCTGTTCTGAAGACAGTGCATTCGTAGAGGGCGAATAGTACATTCCACTTGGCAATGAAATCAGCAAAACTCAGCCGTGTAAGGGAGCGTGTAATATCAATAGCAGGAACAAAAGTGTGGAATTCTTTACCAACGTATTTGAGACTACAAGCAGAAAAAAAGCAATTTAAAGCAGAACTAAAAACATGGTAGTTTGAAGCCTTGCCGGGTGAGACGAGATCCAGAGAGAGGACGAGAGGGACTGTGTGCCGGTGAGCAGCTGGACCCGCCTCCCAAACCCCGACGTCATTACCAGCTGACGGGGCTGTGCTATTTAAAGATCTGCACAGCTTTGGAGAACTGGAAGCCTTGCCGGATGAGACGAGATCCAGAGAGAGGACAAGAGGGACTGTGTGCCGGTGAGCAGCTGGACCCACCTCCCAAACCCCAACGTCATTACCAGCTGACGGGGCTGTGCTATTTAAAGATCTGCACAGCTTTGGAGAACCGGAAGCCTTGCCAGGTGAGACGAGATCCAGATAGAGGACGAGAGGGACTGTGTGCCGGTGAGCAGCTGGACCCACCTCCCAAACCCCGATGTCATTACCAGCTGACGAGGCTGTGCTATTTAAAGATCTGCACAGCGGTGCGCAGCCGCCGGCGCGCCAAAGGGACGCGCCCCTGGAGGAAAATTTTGCGGAAGGCTTCTTATAGAGTTCGATGGGGAAGAAAAGAAAGATAAAACCTGTAACGTCTACACCAGCCTCCAAAGAAATGAAGGGCCCTATGGACAGTCATTTAGTCCGTAGGGGGAGTCAGCCATCTGGAGAGACAGCCCAGGACTTATCTTTTTCTTCTGGGATGAGCGCAAGTCCTGTCCAAGACCAAAGACCCGTCAAGGACCATAGTGGTAAGTGCTTTTAATACCACCACTATTACAGAAACGCCAATTTCAACAGAGGGAGGCACCAGAGAACTGGAGCCTGTACCTTCTGTTGGAACAGGGGAAGGAGAAGCTGAAATAGCAGACCCTGATAATATCTCCCTGGCAGATATATGGAAGGCTGTAATGAAAATGGAAAAGAGACCATCTCAATCCATGACCCAGTCCACAGTATTTACTGCTGAGATTAAAGGAAAGGTGGACAACCACGGGAAGAGGATAGAACAGTTGGAGTCTGTAAACAAGATGATGAGTAATCAAATTACCTCCTTACAAGCCAGTGGGACTGCATTCATTAAAGACTCTTTAATGATTTATAGGAATCTTGAAATGTTGGAAAATAATATTCGTAGTAGGAACTTAAGGTTCCTAAATTTCCCATATACTAGATTGCTTTCAGCGCAAGAACTGTTTAAAAAGTATGTTAAAGAGGTCTTGGGTATAGATAGTGATTTGTTGATATCAAACATTTATTATATTTCCAGCTTTAAGAGGGATGGGAAGGTAACTGAGGGTGGGATGGAGGAAATAACTGATAAAAGTCCCAATTTGACATCTTTTTTTAGAAGCTTCCGAGCCACTTTAATCATGGTTTTTGGTTTAGAAATTGAAAAGAACCTTGTGTTACAGAAATATTTTAGGAATAAAAATTTCTTATTCTGTGGTAAAACTGTCCAAGTTTTCTCTGATGTCTCGAGATCAACCCAGGTGAGGAGGAAGCAGTTTTTGGCAATGCGAGGAAGAGTGCTAGCCATTGGGGCTACATTCTTCCTCAAATTCCCATGCAAATGTATTGTTATTTATCAAAAAAACAAATTTATTTTTCTTCAACCTGATCACCTGGAAGTATTTCTTATAGATAAAGGGAGATCTGGGGTTCATGAGCAGCCTACATGACGGATAATTTAATTGGTCATGAAATAAGGATCTACCTATAGTTCTATAATTAGACATATTACCTCTTATATATTCTTTTGAGTGGCTTCCCAGATAAAGTGGACTAAATAGTTGGGATTAACATGTAAATTTCATTTTCCTGTATTTTTTTTTCTTTTCTTGTTTTTATATACTGATATGTATCCCAAGATTTCCTGATTTCTTTCATTGTAAATGTTATAGAAATTCAATAAACTATAAATTAAAAAAAAAAACAAAAAAAAAAACATGGTAGTTTAAATGTACTTTTTCAGAGTATGAATCTTAAATACACGCAGCATTAACATTAGAATACACATGAGCTTAACTTTTCCCTTTTTTAACTTTTATGTCATATTTCAGGAATATTAATTGAATTTTACTGTTTTTAGTAGTATTTAAACTATTTTTAGGTATTTTGTTTTAGGCTTAATTTTTTTAGCTTGTATGACTTATTTTAACAGCTAATTTGTTATTCTTCTGTTCTTTGTCTTTTATTAATTTTAGCTGTTATTACTTTTAACAAAATAAAGTATTTTTCCTATTTGTAATTCTTTGCAAATGGTTGTGAAGGCCTTGCCGATGTGACGATATAGAAAAACCAATAAAACTAAACTGTGCAAGGGGTTTTGCTTGAGGGCTGTTAATGAGCATCCATAGTAACAATAATACGGTAACTTTTAAACAGCTGCACGGGCGCACAAGTACGTCCGTGTGCCAGCACATGCCAAAGGACACGGCCATTTTATAACATACAAGCGTATATGTGCACGTGGTATAAAACAGGCTGAACGTGCATACATGCGCGCACAATTTTGATATGGACACACGCATGTGCGTGCAAATGCTGCCTCTACCGTGTAAGTGAGTTGGGGGAGGATTTTATAAGGTATGTGCGCTGACGCAATTACCAGTTCCGCGCATATTTCATGCTAAAGTCCGGGAACACTCAGATCTTGCCCCTTAATTGTGCGTGTACTGGGAGATACATACATACACGGCCCGACTTCTGCACGGATCTCCTGTCTTTTTCACGAGTAGGGCTTTTAAAATTCAACCTTAAGGGTCTGCTCTGTTTGGTTTACTGGAAAATAGGAGGAATTAATTGTATTTATAGCATGTCCTGTACAAATCCTATTTTTTCGCTATCACATAAAACACCCCCTCTTCTCCTCTCCCCTCCCAATAGCTTTTGATTTTTAAAAGTCAGTTTGTTTTTTGCTGTGTTATTCTGTAGTACAAGCTGTAGTAATCAATTTAGGGCTAATTTTAAAAGCCCTGCGTGCATGAATTCTGGGAGATACACACGTGACTGGGCCGCATGTGCGCATCTCCCAGTAAGCAAAGAAGAAAGGGTTCCTGAATAATGGGCGGGCCAGAGGCGGGGTCTGGGCAGGCCATGGGCGGGCCACAACACCACCATTAAGGCAGTGTCCCGCTACAGTGTGCGCTGGGAACAATGGACCCGCAAAAGTCGTTGCTGCCTCGGAGAGCACGTAAGTATATAAATAAAACAAAATAGGGTAGGCCGCAGGGTTTTAGGGGTCGGGATAAGTAAGGGAAAAGAAGGGCAGGTTAGGGAGGGGGCTTAGGAAGTTCCCTCCCAGTCCGCTTCTTTACTGGAGCAGACTGGGAGGAAACAGGGATTAGGGCCTATCGCGTCGCTGCCACGTTATAAAATCCACACACACACACACGTGCGATTCAGCATTCGCGCACACATGAGCACGCCGATATAAAATTGTACATGCGGGTAACGGATTTTACAAAATTGGCACATCCATGTGTACATGCCAGCAACTGAGTGCACATGGACGCCCATGCACAGAGTTTAAAGTTACTGTCCTTGGTTCTGAAGAAAACTGAAATCTTGTGATATTTTTTATTGGATTAACAAGTTGGAAAGATTCCAGTCCAAGAGTAGCTACACAAAGAGGCACCAGTGCAGGCTCCATTCCCCCCCCCCCCCCACCTCACACACAGCCTTCATAAGACATTGTCTTTGTCCCTGCTCACCTTACAGCAGCACCCTCTTCCCACAATTCTTCTCAGTAGCCTGGTAGCAGGATTCTCATTTATCAGATCTGCTACCTTTCTTTCCTGTTCAATAGTAGAATACTGTTGCCCTGTTAATAGAACAGTACACCACCTGCTAGCCCTGTTCAGTCTATGCAACATAGGTTGCATACACTGAATAAGCCTCGACCATGCACACATACAAAAAGGGTCACAACCAAATGGATGGCACTCTTTATCTTTTTTTTTTTTTTTTTTTTAGAAAGAACGCATTAAAGCGATGAGCTTTTGAGACCATCCAGGTGTTAGGTGGTTGGAGTTTTCCTGCAGATTTAACCTATCAGCCATTACTATGTGACAGAATCTAGGATTTCCCTCTTATTTATTTATTTCCTTATTTGCTAACAGTCACCTTATAAAAACCCATCAAAGCAAGGTACAATAATAAAACATTTCATAACATCTTAATAATGCAATACATAAAAACATACCATACAACATATAGTAAATAAAGCAGTAGCGTTAATATAAAAACTTCATTCTCCATGCCCTCCTAATTCTCAGAATCATTTCCAAACTGACTTTATCTTTATTAAAATTAGTAAATCACTTAAACACAAAATGCACGAAGCAATATACAAAATGCAATTACATAATTTAACATTAGACAAGCAATCATTATAGGAGCGTGTCAAGATGGCATCCTAAGCAGATGTGAGTGCCTGAGCTCTTCCAAGTTATTTCCTTATTTTCCTTCCCCTGTTACGAGGTAGATGAAGGGAGCTGTGAGGCAATTCTTTTCTGTTGGGAAATCTTGATAGTCAACTATGTCAGAGTATTCACAGGCTGGCTTAGGGGGCTGCCTGCCTGCCGATGGCTGAAGTCTTGCTCAGCCCTGATGATCATTCCATGCCATGGTCCCCGGGTGGCACTCTCCGTGTGACGGAAGGGATGCCGAAGCAATTGGACAACTACGGTGCCTCCACCGTGTCATTGGCTGGCGTCTCTCTGCGGGTGGAATGCGGCTGGTTAAGGCAGAGGAGTTTCAGCTTTCCTGGAGACTTGCGAGAAGCACTGGGGAAGGTTTCTTCAATGCTGGGAAACCAGATAGTCAGGCACAGGAGGTCCAGGATGCCCGTTTGGATCTTCAGGTCAGAACAGCACTGCTTAAAATTACTTCTGTGACTGTGGATAGTTTGTGGTCAGCAGTGGTGGCCATTGAGAAAACTCTCTCTCTTCTCTTGCTGTTCTTACATTAGATATACATTCTACAATTCAAAATCAAGATCGACATTTGTCTGATTGTGAGAACAAAATATTTAACTTAGAGGCATCTGTTGCTCAAGATCAAGAAGTCCAGTTTAATCAAATTAAGGATGTAACACTTTCTTCACAGAAGACTGAAAACTTGGAAAACCCTTTCAAGATTTTGAACTTGCTTGTTCTCAATTCACTTGCTTTCTCTTTCTGAGCTCTTTAAACCATATATGAAGGACATTCTACAGGTTCCTGAAATAGAGCTACCTCTAATTCAAAACAATTACTCTCTACTTACTGTTAAGAAGCAAGTTGATAGAGATCTGGATCAAATTTCTTCTAATTTAACTGATTTTCTGGAAAATACTGGAGAAATTATTTCTTCTCGACCTTTATTACTGGTTATATTCTTCATCTGTTTTTGTCATCACTGAGTATTGTTTCAGGGACAGAAACTTTGCTTTTTTCCTGATCTTGCCAAGGCAATGCAGGATCCGTAGAAGGAGATTCTTAGCCATCAGACCTGAGGTGATTTCTTTGGGAGCCACTTGTGTTGTTAGATGTCCTTATAAATGTTTTATTGTTTCGGATGCTGTTAAATATCTATTCTTTGACCCCCCTTGCATTTGAGACTTTATAGATGGTAGGCATAATAACACTCCATAGTTTGCCCTAGTGTGTCGGCGTCGTTTATTAGATGGCGGAACCTCTGCTCGGTTATACTAAGCTTGTTTTTCTACTTTCGTTTAATATATATATACTGTATAGGTCTTGCTCCAAGACCTTTTCTTTTCTCTCCCCAGGCAGTTTACTGGTCTAAATAAATGTAGACAAATTTAATTGTAGTATTTTACATTGTGTCATAATGTTTTTGAATATTTAAAATTTGTATTATCTGTTTTTCTTTCATATGTTTTATATTTGAGTTTTGATGAAATTCAGTAAAAATAATATAAAAACTAGTCTTACAGTAAAAGGTTACTATGTCAAAATGCACACACATAATTTAACATTCAAGCAAGCAATCCTTGCAATAAAAGGTAAAAATGTCAGCAGTCAAAGAGAAAAAAAGATACCAGATTATTATAATTAGCTCATAAGTAGGCCTGTTTGAAAAGAAAAGTTTGTAGTAAGCTCATAAGTAGGTCTATTTAAAAGGAAAGGTTTCAGCAATAATTTAAAATAAAACACCCTGACTCTGAAAAAGAGTTCCACAGTGCAGGAGCTGCCAAAGAAAAAGCACATTCTCTTGTCTCAACAACACATGCAGGTCTTGCCTAGGAAACGTCAAGTAGTCCTCTCTCTCAAGGATTGTGTAGGTTGATAGATCCTCAAAAGAGCAATTGCCCATGGAGAAGAGTCCAAGTTGATTAGTTTAAACACCATTGTCCTCACTTTGCTTTCACGCTGCTGAACTGTAGGTCCATTAAAACTGGAGTAATATGCTCTCTACGACCAATTAAGAACATAAGATGCACCGCTGAATTTAAAAGAAGCTGCAAAGGCTTTCAGGTGAAGGTGAGGAGGCCAAGATATAAAGCATTGTAATAATCAGTGTCCAGATTGATGCTTGCACCGCTATGCAAAAGTTGCATTTTCCAAATATGTTTCAACCACATACAACCAGGAGCATAGGTGACAGCAAAGTTGGTGGTGCACCAGATAATTTGCTGCTGCTATGTGCCCTAGAACACAGTACATTCTCCTACATCACTCTGTGAGCACTACTTTCTTTGCAAAAAACCTATCAACTTTATGCTCACAGCAACCCAGTCCTTAGAGGGAACATTAGCTAAGTCCATCCCTTAAAATAATTGCCTAATCTACTAGCAGCAGTTACAATAATAAAATATGTTAATGAAAAAATATTTTGTGCAGGACCATTTAAAATCTTTTTCTGCATGCAAGTGACATTAATAAAGAGCAAACTTCTGTTTAAAATAGAAATGAGAAAGTGAGGACCATAATGCTGTAAAAGCCAGTAATAAGTACCATCATTTTCATAGCAAGAATTAAAGTTAATCAAGAACAGGACTTTTAAAATACAGAATAGAAACGTGCCAACAAAAACTGTACTGGAAACCAAAAGCCCAGCTGTAGTATGCACTTCAACAATGGAAAAATAGAAACATCATCATTCATTTGCAAAACATCAAGCAATAAAATCAAGAAAAATATAAAACATTCATAATATTAAAACTACTATTAAAAAGAATAAATGTCAAAACAGCTGACACATTTAAAAAAACTTCTATAAATTTGTTCTAATATTTACCAAACACCAATAAAATATTTTAAAACATCTGATGAATAAAACATCCAATGGTTTAAAAAGTTCTAATATTTTCCAAAAAACCAAACTATTTTAAAACAATAGAAACATCAAATTGCACCCAATAATTAAAACTATTAAAGATTAAAAAATCTTCTCTCCATGCCTGGGATCTTGTGATTTCCAGTCCTCATGAGATTATCGTAGATTGGGGGAGACAGGGCCGCAGAAATTATCTTCTATCTCTCTCTCACTCTCACAAACATACTAACACATTCATGTTTTCATTCATTCCCTCTTTCATATACATACCAATGCTCTCACACATACTCCCTCTCTCCCTCACACACATGTGCCTGTGAAAGCCTATGTATGACATTCAGGCTCTTATAGGCGTGCTCACGCATATGCACACAGGCTCTCACAGACATATAATACACACATGCTCTAAACACATACACAAAGGCTCTCGTACAGACATATACACATACAAATGCTTTCACAGAGACATACAGGCTGTCACACAGACATGTACAAAGGCTCTCACACAGGCACACAACTGTTACACAAACACACACAGGCACAAAAGGTCTCAGACATGCATATTAGTTCTCGCACAGACACACACATGCACAAAGGCTCTCACAGAAACATGTACATGCACACACGTGCACGCGGCTTCCTCTTTGTTTTGGAGCATGGTGGGATGAGCTCCAACACAGCCCGCTGGCCTCCTCTTCGGGCTGTGGTAGGATGACCTCCCCCATGGCCCCACCAGGCTTCTTTCTGTTTCAGGCCATGATGGAATGGGTTTCACCATGGCTTTGCCAGTCTCCTCTTCCGGCCATGATGAACTCCACCACTGCCCCGTTGGGCTTCTTTCTGTTTCAGGTTGTAGAGGGATGAGCTCTACCATGGCTCGGCGGTCTTACTGCGGGCGAGGGGGGAGCTGCACGCGCTCGCAGGAAAAGTATTCGGGCGCGCATGCGTACAGCTCAGAGAGAACACCTCAGTCACAGCAGTGGCAAGTAGCAGCACTCACTTATTGTTCTCGGAGGGGGAAAGAGGTGGCCTGTGGTGACATTTATATCAGGGGATTCAGTCTCGTTTCATCAGTCTCCTCTCTCCTCCCACAGGCAATGGACGGCCCCTACCATGTGACAGGGGTTGGCCAATGGCACCGGTAGTCCCTTTCACATGGTAAGGGCAAAGGGCTGCCGGCGCCATTTTGTTTACTGGCAGCCAACGGCCTTGGAGCGGCAGATCACTACTGGGCCTCCTGCTGGACCACCAGGGACTTTGGTGGGTCTGGGGTGTTCGAGAGGGAGGGATTGAACAGGGAGGGCAGTCATGGAGGAGGGAGGTGGGTGGGCTTTGATGGGTTGGGGCTGGTTTTGTTTTTTGACATGGAGGAAGACTTTCAGTAAGTTTTGGGGTGTACGCGTGTTTGTCGGGCCAGCTAATTTATGCCAATTTTTTGCCATAAATTTCTCAACTTATACAAGAGTATATACGGTGCTTGTAAAAAAAAAAATACATGTACCTAAAAATATTGCACAAAAGCTTTTAAAACTACAAAGGTCCCTTCTTCAGATATCAGATAAAAGACATTCACAGTTAAACATGTGTCCTATATTGTCTCTATAACTCAAGTAAAATATTTTTAGATAATACTTGCATAGCTCCATTAAAAAGCTATCACAGCCTGCCAAAAATACAGTTATTCTAAGAGACAAATCTGCCACATCAAAACACCACTAACTCCCAGGACTCAAATAGCAACAACTCTACCTAGGAAAGAGGAGCATTACAAACATTACTTCAGGTATTGTGAATGAAGGGCAGCTGGAGAAGGGGGTGTTGTAGACACCACCTCCTGGAATGACGCAGGACTGGAATGGAGTGTGGATGGCGCGGTGAGGCTGAAGCACTGGAACAAGGTGCAGGCTGGGCTGGAGCACTGGAATGCTGAAACTGAGTGCTAGTCAGGGTGGAAATGGAACCACAGGAACAGAGTGAAGGGAAGCATGGAGCTGATGCAGGAATATGACGAGTCAGGTAATGTGACGAGTCAGGAATACGACGAGTAGGTAATCAGATTTGCAGATGATACAAAATTATTCAGAGTAGTTAAAACACAAGCAGATTGTGACAAATTGCAGGAGGACCTTGCGAGACTGGAAGATTGGGCATTCAAATGGTAGATGAAGTTTAGTGTGGACAAGTGCAAGGTGTTGCATATTGGGAAAAATAACCCTTGCTGTAGTTACACAATGTTAGGTTCCATATTAGGAGCTACCATCCAGGAAAAAGATCTAGGATTCATAGTGGATAATACTTTAAAATCGTCTGCTGAGTGTGCTGCAGCAGTCAAAAGAGCAAACAGAATGTTAGGAATTATTAGGAAGGGAATGGTGAATAAAACGAAAAATGTCATAATGCCTGTGTATCGCTGCATAGTGAGACCGCACCTTGAATACTGTGTACAATTCTGGTCAGCGCATCTCAAAAAAGATTCGCTGACCAGAAAAATAGTTGCGATGGAGAAGGTACAGAGAAGGGCAACCAAAATAAGGGGAATGGAACAGCTCCCCTATGAGGAAAGACTGTTCAGCTTGGAAAAGAGATGGCTGAGGGGGGATATGATAGAGGTCTTTAAAATCATGAGAGGTCTAGAATGGGTAAATATGAATCAGTTATTTACTCTTTCGGATAATAGAAGGACTAGAGGGCATTCCATGAGGTTAACAAGTAGCACATTTAAAACTAATTGGAGAAAATTCTTTTTCACTCAATGCACAATTAAGCTCTGGAATTTGTTGCCAGAGGATGTGGTTAGTGCAGTTAGTGTAGCTGGGTTTATAAAAGGTTTGGATAAGTTCTTGGAGGAGAAGTCCATTAACTGCTATTAATCAAGTTCATTTAGGGATTAGCCACTGCTATTTCTGGTAGTAGAAGCATAGGATCTTAGTGTTTGGGTACTTTCCAGGACTTGTAGCCTGGATTGGCCACTGTTGGAAACATGATACTGGGCTTGATGGACCCTTGGTGTGACACAGTATGACAATTTCTTATGTTCTTATGTAAGCATATACTGGAATACTGGAGCTAACAGCTGGTATGGGTGGAACTTGAACCGCAGGAACAGAGTGAATGTAAGCATGGAGCTAGATGCAGTTAAGTGTGGAACTGGAACTCTGGAGCTGGGACTGGGGCAGACAGGCTAGGACAAACCAGGACAGGGACTACACAGAACATGGAACACAGAATGCCCGAAGGCAGCAAAGACAAGAGAGCCTCGAGAGGCAAGGCAGAACGGGCCAAGAAACAGGGAGAGGCTAAGGGAGCCTCAGGCATGGCCAAGACAGGAAACAGAGAGGCCTATGATAAGCCACAAGGCAGGGAAGGGTTAGAAGGCCTGCAGACCTCTGAGCAAGGCTTGGAACAGAAGGCTGAATGGCACAGGACAGGCAAGGGAACCAGGAAACAAGGCCAAGGAACAAGGCTCAAGGAAGCTAAAGTCAGTAGGCCCGGAGACCGCGCAGAAATACGAGAAAAGGTCCTAGAAGGCCACAGAGCGAGAGTGGCTAAAGCAGGGAGCCAAGAAGGTCTTGATGCTGAAGCAAGGAGGCATGGAAGAGACAGGACTAAATAGGGCTGCAGTGTGGTGTGGTGCAAGGCAGAGGAAAAGGCTTGGTCAACCTGTAGGGTGTGCTCATGGCGATCCCCTGGTGGAGCAGAGGTAGTACAGCAGGCAGAGATGAAGGACCAAGGACATGCAGGTACTTTGGAGCCACTCCCAGGCTGTCAACCCCACACCCAAGTATTCACTCATACACCCACCCACACACACACACACACAGGCAGTCATCCACACACACAAGCTCTACCCCCATCCACACGCACACACACGGGACCTGGGTGTCTTTTTCAGCCGCCAGAGAGATGAGGTCTGCTGGCAGTGCTAGGCCCTCCTCCTCCTCCTCCTTTTCGCCGTCAGCAGGGTATGGTCCACTGGGAGCCACTGTGTCCTTTCTCTTTCTCTCTCTATTCAGTGCCATCAGACAGGCTCCACAGCGGCCTGTCGAGTTGTGGGGTGGGCGTTGGTAGGACTCACATTTATCTAAACATCATATTCTGCTGCTGCTGCTGGGCTGGCCTCTTAGTAAGAGATGCAAGACTGGCCCCACGGCAGCAGGAGATGACGTTTGGGTAAATGTGATTCCTACTGCTCGAGAGGTGTAGGGAGGTGTGATTCCACTGATTGGATCAGGCAGGGGGTTTGGTTTATCCCTCGCCTATCAGATGTATATAATTGGGGTGGCACTTGCCATCCCATAGCGACACCTGTGAGCTGGGGATTCACTGAATACCTTGAAGTCCTTGACCGCACACCACTGGATGCAAGCCAGAGAAGATGCGATAGCTTTCCAAGTTGGTGGTGCACGGCACACCCTGTTTTAAAGTTGGCGGTGCATGTGCCCTATGCCCATGCACACATGTAATTTATAAAAAAAAAAATTGGCCTTTATTACAGCTTTAATATGCTTACTAATAGAGAGCTTTGTATCAATCCATACACCCACATTTTTGATGCTAGATTGGATGAGAAATGTGAACCCATCAATAGTGATGGTTAAAGGACGCGGTTTTGAATTTGCTCTTTGAACTAGAAGAGAACCTGTTTTTGCCATATTTAGTGCTAATTTATTGTAGTAGATCCACTTCCTGATTGCAACTACACATATTTGCATGAGCTCATCTGTGGCAGACCATGCTGGCCGAACCTGAACAAAAATCTGAATATCACCTATCCCAACATTAGAGTAAATAAGCATCTTGTTTTCTGTACTTGAAATAACTTTCTTCTTTCCTAATCACCACAGTTATCTGTTCCATAATGTGGGAACAAAATAACTAAAACCCGTTTGACATGTCAAAGACAACCCAAAATCCCTTTGAAAAAGGACCTGTAGGAGCTCATTGCTGAGACGACCTTCAATCATGTGACGGCATTTGGCATCTGATTGGAGATGACATCTGCTTGCTAAGTCCAGTTTGGTGCTTTCTTAGGGCTGGTGCCATCGTAACAGTGGGGACCCATTTCAGCTCCTTTGATCCCAAGGATGGGTTAAGATGCACACAGGAAGAGGGTTCAACGTTAGTATTTTGGTGGTGCTGGGGGGGGATGGGTTTTGACAGCTGTGATTACATTCCAAAAGGAATTAAACCAGTACATCGTGTTGGATTTTTCTTTTCATTTGGAATGAGACAACATTAAATGGAGTGTGTGTGTGGTTGGGTTTGTCATGGCCTTTTAAAACAGATGCACACCCTTCGGGGTGACCAAGCTACAGAATAAAATAGGTGGACCTAGCACAGTCCCCACAAAACATCTAGGGGAAGCAGTTTTCCGACTGCTTGCACCACTGGGTGCTTCTTACCTGCAGCCTTTGCACTGATTTTCAAAGGGGAAATACACAGATCTGCCCTTGCTTTTTCTGCTGGAAAATGACAGGTATGGATTTCAAAAAAATGCAATCTCTGTGCATTATTTTCCTCCCCCAGGAAGCCACCTTCTAATGCGACTGGAAGTCCACGCAGCATGGAACAATGCATGTGATTCTAGCCAATTGTCAGATGGCCCTTGCACCGGGGTAAATGGCTTATGAAAATCGCCTTCTCAACATGGCATTTAAGGTGTGGAGCTAGGTAAAAGGCATTACTGAAACCTTACCTTGAAATAAACTTACTTCTTTTTTTGAATACAATCATGTATGTCACTTCCGGTACATAGTCAAGCGTTTGCACCTGAGGAAAATAAGATTTGACTTCTGGTGGTATACACTGCTCAAAATACCTCCCTTCATACTTGTCTGGAGCTTGGCATGTATGTGGCAATTAATAACAAGAAGCTCCCCCCGGGCAAAGCTATCAAGTAGCCTCCCAGAGATTAAAAGGGTAGAAAATTAAACCTTGCAGATTGTGCTTGGATGTATGTAATAGAAGCGCTGTGTGCGTTTTGATGGTGTGAAGTTAAGCCAAGGAAGAGGCTGGATGGGTTTGTAGCTGACCTGTTTTTGAACAAACAACATCCTATTCTGTGGTCAATTATCTGTAAAAGTACAATATGTTCTGTAGCCAAAATAAGACTGTCAGTTAGATGTGGTTAGTCAAAAGGACATGCACGCTGAAGTGAACATTAATCTATTGTATTTGGTATAATTTCATAGAAGTGTTTTACGGGCAACAGACAAGATTATAAAGCACTTTCATGCTAGTTCATAAACGAATAATTGCAGGACCCAGCTAGAGGAGCGAGCATTGCTGGGAAAAGGAAGTAAAGTCTGCCACGCGCAGCACAGTGATAGAGCTTCTAATAAAATCATGAGAAAAACAAATCCTTAGTGACGAACATTGAACGGAAGGCGACTAATGGGAGCTACTGCATAAACATTTTGTTCTATTATTTCTTGATTGTTTTTGAAAGACTTTGCGGTGTTAAATTAGAACTATGGTTTTGCTAGAATGGATGTAAAAGTTTAGCACCTTGATCCCTGGCACAGTCAGTGGTGGCTTATTTCACCATAAGCTCTGTCTGTCTGATAATTGTAAAAGCATAGGACCGTGATAACCCACAGGACTGTGGCACTGTATCAGGTGGTAAAGAGGAATCTGCCCGATCCATACTTCTATCCCTGTCCTAGAACTCACAGCTGCATGGATGTGCAGTTTTGGCAGCATAATGATCATCCCAATAATATAGGTGAGATCCTTATTTATAATTGCAACAGGACTGTCTGGGGCCTATATTCAGGCTCCCCTGGTCTCCCACCATTCCATGGCTACAGGAAGAGCTGCACAATCCAATCATCATCCCAGAAGACTGTGGGCTGATCAAAGCATATCCCCCCCTCCCTGTTCCATGCCGATCTGGGCTTGGCAATGAAGTCAGCAGCAGTGCCATGCCTTAGGCCCCATCCTCTGCTGCCGCTAACAGGGCTGCAGTGTCCCCCACAGTACAAACAAGACCACCACTCCAGCCTCTGGCGGGAAAAGAGGAGGACCCAGCACCAGATACCTTGCTGCCCTTGTCATCATCCTGCCAAGTCCAGATTGGAGAAGGGATCCTCTCGAGGGGGTGGGTAGGTTTAATGAGACATAATCAGATGGGGGTAAGGGTTGTGAGTGAAAGGATCACCATCAGAAGGAAGCGAATGAGAGCACAGTTAGTACCTCGTCACTGATCCCAAATCTCCTCCCTAATTTAGAATCAAGACATTTCCCTTCCTCAAGTGAAGTATTGATAATCAGTTGCAGGCCACCTAACACCTCAGACTGAATATTTCTGTCAAGCCACAAGGAGCATGGATCAACAATACATATAATGGGGTTGGACCTCCCCACAATTAAACCTACCTCTTCTCCTCTGAGAGAAACGAAGCTTCTCAGAATTCTATTGCAAATGCACAGCAGGCCCCAAAACTTCCCTAATACGCAACGTTTTACTACGCATTTACAACTGTACAGGCTATTTGAAAATTGCCCCCTCAATAACCAGAATCCACCAGAGAAATGGGGACTACATTACACGTGTGGAGAAGGGCTGGAAGAGGGGAGGGGTCTATTTAAATAATGCCAGCTCCAGTGATAGCCCGAGCTAAGGTTAAGTACACCGATCGATCTGGTACTTTCTACAGGCTATGCACATTGGAAATTCGGTGCAAAAACGTCTCCTCTTGTGGTTGGCACAGAACTTGTATTTGATAACAGCATCCCTTGAGAACAATTTTCCTCACTGATGCTGCACTGTGGATAAGGGCAAACAGTGACTGATGACTGGTTTTCAAAATGAGTGTGCCACCCAGCGAGGGTTTACTGGTCCCGAGTGCCAGCGTTAACTGCATGGTGTGCAGCCAATGAAAGCTGTGCCTCACTGTCTACGAGGAGAAGGTCTAAACCACAGAACAACTTACTGTGGTGTAATTGGGATTCTCTTGTGTTCTAAGTTGTCTATGGAAGGAATGTGTCAGTGATGTTAATGTGGTGTGACTGCTACACACCATAAATGACTATAATTCATCAAAACTGTATTGTCAGGCGGGTGATATCCTCCATGGGGATAATAGTAGCACCCTGACAACGAACCAATGTATTCCTGCTGTGGACTTGTTACAATACATTTACCAGATCTTGCTAGGTATGACAATATGTTAACTTTTTTCATTATACATCCTACTTTTGACTCTTCTTTTCAATGTTGTACCTTCTAGTTACTTCCCTGCCTTTTTCTCACTGTGATCCTCCTCTGGCCTCCCCCTTCAACATCCTGAATACAATACAATAGAAACCTAATGAAATCAAACACCGGTATATAAAAGCAAACAAATTCAAATTCTCTACTTTAGTACAAAAAGCCTCACCTTTTCCCTGATCAATTCTTTCATTGCCTGCCTGTGTTTTATTTGCTGGCTGCAGAGCATGAAGGATTGTGACGTGTGTGACACTGGGACAATGACATGGACTGAGAAACCTGTACACCTTGAACATTCTGAGATCCATATTCAAAAGCATTGAGCTGGATAACTCAGAAATTATCAAATAAATTCTAGCCAGCTAATAAATTAGCTGGCTAGATTTTAGCTGGATAAGTTAGGGGCATTTCAGGGAAAATTGGGAGGTGATGTTAGCCGGATAAATTATCTAACTCCGATATTCAGTTAATCGGATAACTTAGGCTAACTCTAGTCGGCCCGTAGGGCTTTCCTGAAGTTAGCCAGATAAACCTATCTGACTAACTTTAAGATAGCTGTATATATTCAGCATTGTGGCCGGTCACTGAATATATGGGCTAATTTAGCAAATACGTTTATTCAATTAACTAGCCAAGCCATGCAATGGCTGAATATGGACCTCCAAATTTATATGAAAATTTAAATTTAAATTTAAATTTTTAAATTTAAATCTTTAAATTTAAATTTAAAGATTCACTACCATCAAATGCAGCATTACTGAACATTTCCTATTAAACTGAAACAGTCATTATCTACCAATCACTACAATGTTTTACTTCTTGTTAAACTTATCTTTCCTCTAAATCTAATCCCAGTTAGAATGACCCTCGTTTTTATTGTAACTTCTTCTTCCATGCACTTGTTTTACTTTTAATGTATACTCTTATGTTATTAGTTATTTACGTTATAATGTATTTCTCACCCCTTGTTTTATGTAAACCGACATGATACGAACTCCGTGAATGCCGGTATAGAAAAATACAAATAAATAAAATAAATAAATATGGGAAAACTTTTATACATATGCTTGCAAATAAAGAGGTTGATATTTAGTGCCACTTAGGGGGTCATTTATTAAATTGCTTTATGACATTATCTCAGCCTAGCTTGATGGACTCTCTACCTGGGAAACATCAAGCTAGGTTGAGAGAACATTGTACAAATCTCATCTTTGTGTGAGTTTCCTAACTCCGAAGATCATCAAATCTGTACTGTTCTGTTCATACGACTCACTCTGCATGTCAAAGGCGCCCCTAACCCCTACACTACTACGTAAACCTCACCTCAAGTTACTAGGTGGGCCTCATATAGAAGTATAAATACCTAAGGCCTATAGTTAGGTGCTCTCTCCCCCCCCCCCCTCTCTCCCCAGTGGTTGTAGGTAGGAATTGCAACAATTGTGGTACTTACCACAAAGTGCGAAAAAGTTATTGCACTCTGCGGTAATACCTATACAAAGCGCTGAGATAGCGCCCTTTGCGCTAAACAGGCTATTACCATAAAACACACCCCTTGTCCTATCGCATGCGATATTTACTGCATTTTGATAAATCTAGGCCTTAGATAAGTTAGAACTTAACCAGGTAAATGGCGCCGTTTGAATATTTAGCTACATTCAGCGACCGCCATTTAGCCAGATAATTATTTAGTTATCTGTTTAGTTGATGTGCGGGACAGGGGCTTCTGGGCCATGGCTACTTATCCACTAATTTAGCTGGATAAGGGGCAATATTCAGAAGTATGTGGATAAAATAGGCAGATAAGTTAGATCTGCTACTGAGCGGGTCTAAAGTTAACCAGTTAAATTTATCTGTCTAACTTTTAGATAGATGGGTAGGTTCAGTGGCACCACCAAAATGCTGAATTTTACGGCAAACTTTCTTAGCTGAATAACATCTGAATGTATTCCTCAACCATTCCCATCTCCCTGGATGCCCTCTCTTTCCATTCCTAAATACAGCCAATTAAGTGAAATTTGGTGGTTAAAATGATCTGATCAGTGGTGGACAATTTGAAACCATTGAATCTAACTTCTCAACTGGCTAGATTCTTTTGAAAAATGTCCTCATAATGTATTACACGCCCTTTCCTCCTCCTTCCAGTGCTATGCTTTAAAAGTTATAGCTCAAAGGTGACTTGTTGAATGAGTATTTTGCACAAAGAGTTTAAAAAAAAAAAAAGGAATGAACATCGCTTATAAATCTTCATGTGAAAGAGTTGCATCAGATGTCATAAGCTGAAGAAAAGATTAAAACTGTCTAGAACAAGTCAGTGAAAAGGCAGTATGAGGTTAAGATTATTTGCCAGACTTAGAAACTATTAGGAAGCTTATGTATTACAGGTTTTCTCCCATTTTGTGTCAGCAGAGCCCTGGGTGGTAAGCATTTTTCCTAGCTCAGTCTGGTTCTTGTAGCTGGAAACAATTTTGTAATCAATAATATCGGAGAAGCTACCTCACTGAACCCAGAATTAGATTAGGCTTTTCCACATTGTCCCATCTCTGCAGGAGATGCCTTCAGAGTCTGATGGCTTTCATGTGCCGAGCAAGCTGGATAATCTAGCAGAATGCAGGTACAGAAAAAGCTGGAGACTGAAGCAACCGGGTAACATTTTCAGTAGCACGCCTTCCTGCAAAGTTGCACGGCTGCTTTGAAGCCTTCCCAAAACAAAAGCAAAGTACCCAGATGAATTGTGTTGGAATCTCAAGTGACGCTGCTAAGCGTGCACATGTAACTTTACCCGATTCTAAAAGATGCTGTCAGTTCCGCATGCAGTATTTAGAAATTTTCACTTGCACGTGGACTCAGAACACAACCCTGCAATGCCTTTGAAACACCGTTTTTATGCAAATGTATGTAAATTATGAACTTTGTGCACAGGCGACTGAAAATCCATTTAATCCTCCAGGAACACACACAACCCCTTATTCTAGCCAAGGTAGGGCCTGACTACGCTTCTGAAAATTTACCCCAAATGCTATCTGGGGATTAGGGGAATATTTAAAAAAAAAAAAAAAAGGAGGGGGAAAAAGCAAGAGAAACACAAATCCCTTGGCAAAAAGTATTCTTTCGATTACTTTTTCTGTTCATCCATCAACTGATGTATCAGATCTCCCAGTATTTGCTCTGTTCCTTCATTTCTCTCTCTACTTGGGTGTAGAGAAGTATGTAAGCAGTCACCATAGAGACTATTCTCTATGGTAATCTCTTCACTGTAGGATTTTTTTTTCCAGATATCTAACCTTCAATTACCTTTCTTAATAAACTATTATTTTCTTTCTGTTTTATTTGCAATGTTAAAACATAATAGGGCATATCATTACATTTAAATAGTGCCCTTTTGTTTATATTTTAGACATGGAAGAATCCATTGCACATCTAGCCTATTCTCAAAATCAGTACAAAACATGATACACATTCCATAGCTCACAGACTACGGAGGCGAAGCTGGGGCTCTTCTGGCTAGAGCAATGTATACCCGGAACATTTTCATCTGTGGTTGCCACAGTCTTCCTGCACAGTATTTTCATTTCTATAAATCCCTGAACTGGCGGGATGGTCTCTCTGGATACGCTGATACCTTTCCTCAGAAGAGGAGATTGACTCTGCTCCCTTGATCTCAAGGAGGCTTAAGCTCACATAGCCATCTTCCCCTGGCCCCTACAGGTCTAGTTCCCTCTCCTTCGGGATCTGTAGATCAGGGATCCCCATTCAGCTGGGGTCTGCGCTCGATCTGATAATTCAGAACCAGGGCGCCCTGCGCCACCCGAACCTCCGGGCACTGGCCCTCACAGTATGGATGTTGAGTGCTTAATTGTCCAGCCCCTGAACCTGTCAGCCAGTGTCTCCCAGGTCCTGGTGGCCTCTAGAAAGCCTTGCACCAGGAAGTCCTACAGTTTAAAATGGAGATGATTCTCCATCTGGTGTGCAGAGCATGACCTGGATCCATTCACATGCCCCCTTCCCAAACTGTTGGACTACTTGTGGCACCTTTCAGAGTCTGGGCTCCAAACCAGCTCGGTCAGAGTCCATTTCAGTGTGATTGGTACGTACCATCAAGGTATCGCTGGCACACCCACATCAGCACAGCCTTTGGTGGGTCGTTTTATGAGGGGATTGCTTCAGTTGAAGCCCCCTCTTCGGCCCCCTGCTGCATCCTGGGACCTCAGTGTTGTCCTAGCACAGCTCATGTGTCCTCCCTTCGAGCTGTTGCATTCCTGCGATCCAAAGTTCCTTACCTGGAAAGTCATTTTCCTAGTGAGCTTCAGGCTTTGGTCACATACCCGCCATATGCACATTTTTCCATGATCATGGGGTCTTGAGTACGCACCCAAAGTTCCTGCCTAAGGTCATGGCTGATTTCCATATCAATCAATCCATTGTTCTGCCAACCTTCTTCCCCAGACCTCATTCCCAGACAGGGGAATGGGCTCTTCATACTCTGGACTGCAAAAGGGCCTTGGCTTTTTATTTAGAACACAGAGCCGGGCACAGACAGTCCACTCAGCTCTTTGTGTCCTTTGATACCAATAGGTTGGGCATGGCAGTGGGAAGCAGATGTTATCCAACTGGCTAGCAGATTGTATCGCCTTCTGCTACGAACAAGCAGCCCTTCAGCTAGCCAGCCGAATCAAAGCTCACTCTGTGCGGGCAATGGCAACGTCGGTGGCTCATCTGCGAGCAGTTGGTCTCACCTATTCACGGAGACAGCCTGAAGCTTGGTATTCACCCACATGTGAGGACTACCATCCTGCTTGTCCTAGGAGAAAGCGCAGTTGCTTACCTGTAACAGGTGTTCTCCTAGGACAGCAGGATGGTAGTCCTCAGGAATCCTGCCCGCCTCCCCACGGAGTTGGGTTCTCCTGCGTTTTTGATGTTTTAATTTTTTCACTCGTATTTTTTTTATCTATGTTATGAGACTGTAGGGGGACCTCGCATGGACGTGTGGATAGTGGCATGCTGGGCATGCTCAGTGTGCAGGTCAAAGTTTCCCATGCCAGGCTTCATCCGATGATGTCTCCCACCTGTGAGGACTAACATCCTGCTGTCCTAGGAGAATACCTGTTACAGGTAAGCAACTGCACTTTTAGGCTAATGTGTAGTTTCTCTGTAGAGATTTGTAGCAGTCTGGTTTGTTCTGTTTGCCTGTTAGATAGTGTATTAGTGTTCTAGGGCCTGGGGTACTGTTTTCTTTGCTGCCTTTACATGCATAAGACTCTGCTGTTTGAGTCCTGAGAGTTACTGCTGTTATGGTATGGTAAGGTTCTAGGTTTTTTGTTTTTTTTTGCAGGGTTTGTGTTATTTCACAACGTGTTTGGTAGTGAAGGGAATTTGTTTTGCTGTGACACCAGAATTTGGGGGTTTTTTTTGCATGTCCTAGCTCTGGTCTGCATTTGTGGCAAATCTTTTTATGATGATTATTATGATTATTACGGCATTTTTTGAAAGAGGATTAATAAAATAATATATTAATATTTGTTTTATTACATGATTGGATCTGATGTTTCTGAAGTGTTCTTTGTTTAGTTTTCACATATTGTGTATTTATTAACTGCAACAAATATAAAATAAATATAGATTAATAAGGCAATTTTAATGTTGGTATGTTTTTGAAGTAATAGAATTATATTTTAAAATATGATTCTTGCAAACTACTCAGAAATCCATTGTCAGGTGCACTCTAAGGTATTATTTATTGATGTGAGTACAACTAGTAGGGCCTATGTTGTGTGTGTGCGCCAGCCACGGCAGGCCCGCGGCCAGGCCCTCTTACCCTCTTCTGCCTGTTCCAGCGTCTGGCTCCATTTCCCTCGCGGCTATGGGTCGCCGCCTTCGTCCTCGGGCCACCCCCAGTGCTCCTGTCTCCATGGCAGATGCCTGTGCTCTGCAGTGTGGGGCCTCCCCACGAGGTCCGCGGAGAGTCACCGCAATCCTGCGCCGTGCTCTTCCCTAGACACATGCATCTTCTTCCCTATTAAAGGGACCGTGGCGGGAATCCAACCCGCGGCCTGGATGATGATGTTACTGGGTTCCTGTATATAAGGCCTGGGCCCAGCCTCAGTTAGTTGCCTTTGCAACAGGTCTCCACACTGGTCGTGTACTTCGTTGCTTCCTCTGGTGATTTCTTCGTGTTCCTGTTCCTTCCGGGTTCCTGATCCTGGGTCCACTACTTCTCCTTGTTCCTGTGCCTTGTGTTTAATCTACTTGTTCTACGGATTGACTCCTGACCTCTGCTTTGCCTGACCACGCCACTGATCATCTCCTGGACTCGACCTCTGCTTTGCCTGACTATGCTACTGATCATCTCCTGGACTTGACCTCTGCTTTGCCCAACCATGCTACTGATTATCTCCTGGACCTGACCTCTGCTTTGCCCAACCATGCTACTGATCATCTCCTGGACCTGACCTCTGCTTTGCCCGACCACGCTACTGGTGGTCATCTGGACCTTGCCATACTTCCTTGCCTGCTGCCTGCCCTGACTTCAGTCTGTTCAACAATGCCTCTTCAGTTTCTACTCTGGACTTGGTCTTTCAGGCTTCGGCCTATTCTTACCTGGGCACCCCCTGTCTGACTTTCGTTCCTCTTGGCACCCGGGTCTCCAGGACTCAGCCTCGTCCAGTTCAGACTCTCCATTGCTTCTGTTGCTGGCCCCTGGCTGACCTCCTCCTTGTCTACCAGAAGACCTCGGATGGAGGCCCACCTAACTCCAGCTGTCCACGGCACCTAAGGGCTCAACCTGCGGGGAACGAGGACTGGTATTGGCGAGGCACCAGCCAACCTCCGTCAGTCAGTCAGCTCCACCTACCGAGGGTGGGGACCCGTAGGGCCTACTGTACGGGTAGTGTCAACCCCATCTCGGCTCAAGAGTCCACCTAGATCTGTATGTCTACTGCCCCCCCCCCCCCCCCCAATTCAGTTCGGGCTACGCCACTGCTGCTGGAAATCAGACACAGAGCAACCACTTGCAAAAACACCCGAGCCATAGTGTTGGCACCATACATTTCTCTTTACAGGACACTTTAATTGGGAATGAGTTGCGAGAAGTTCATTTCCTTTCCCTGTGCATTGTGGAGATTCAGGCTTGGTTTCATTATACTATTGGATGGTTTTTATCTTGCTATCTCGTCTGCACTCTCTCATTCCGAATGTTCCACTCATGTGTTTGGTTAATTTTGGTCTTCTTTTTTGGATTTGCTCATACCCAGTAGGTTTTTCCTTTTGTTTTCTTCTTTCGCCTTCTCATTTTCCCACAAGAGGTGGAGGTGATATATTTTGGCTACAACTTTATTAAAAAGCAATATAAGAACAGAATAAACATCAACAATTACAAAACCAATAATAACCCCGTCTTAGTTAATTTATCTCTTGTATCTTATTTGTTGTGGAATTAGTGTCTTCATCTATTACAATTGTGTTTTTTATTCCTTTACTATCACTAATGGGATAAAATACACCGTTGTTTATATGCAATGTCTAGATAAAGAATTCTAGCACTTTTAATGCAAATCACAAAATCATTTATGTGGAAATGGAATGCAGCCGTTTCTCCAGAGGCCTGGTAACTTTCTTCAATGCACCAATCGGGATCAAATTCTGAAGCCCAGCCACTGTTCTGGAATTTTCCCTCTTAAAAATCAGGTTGAAGTAATGGTCTGCAGTGTACAGTTCAAAAGTGCTGTAAAATTCATACATAGGCACGATTTTTCACTTCCTTCCTTTTATTTATTTTAATACCATTTACTTAAAGCTAAGTGAATGTATATATCTTCTATACTAATAAACGAAGCTTGACCGACGTGCCGCAAATGCGCAGTAGAGACCAGCTCTACCGCGCATGTGCGGGCGAGCACGTCGGTCTGAGCCAGCGTCAGAAAAAAAGAAAAAACAATGGCGGCGTCCAGTGGCAGCGGCAGCGGCGGCGGCGTTGGGTGGCGGCGTCCGGTGGTAGCGGCGGCGGGTGGCAGCGGCATGGTGGCATCCAGCGGCGGCGGCGTTGGGTGGTGGCGGCGTCCGGTGGTAGCGGCGGCGGCGGGAGGCGGTGGCGGCGTCCGGTGGTAGCGGCGGCGGGTGGCAGCGGCATGGCGGCGTCCAGCGGCGGCGGCGTTGGGTGGCGGTGGCGGCGGGCGGCGGCGGCGGCGGCAGCGAGGGAGGAGAGAAAGAAGGAGGGACTGACAGAGAGAGGGAGGGACTGAGTGAGAGGGGAGGAGAGAGAGGGAGTGGGACTGAGGAAGAGAGGGAGTGGGACTGAGTGAGTGGGAGGGAGGGAGTGGGACGGAGGGAGAGGGGGGACTGAGTGAGGGGGGGAGGGAGATAGAGAGGGAGTGGGACTGAGGGAGGGAGTGGGACTGAGGGAGGGAGTGGGACATAGAGGGAGAGGGGGGAGGGAGTGGGACTGAGGGAGAGAGGGACTGAGGGAGAGAGAGGGAGGGAGTGGGACAGAGGGAAGGAGTGGGACAGAGAGAGGGAGGGAGAGGGGGAGGGAGTGGGACTGAGGGTGGGAGGGAGTGAGACTGAGTGGGAGGGAGGGACTGAGTGAGAGGAGAGGGAGGAGTGGGTGGGAGGTAGGGGGTGGAGGGGAGAGAGAATGAGGGGGAGGTGAGAGACAGAGGGATGTAGCCCTTTTTAACGGCTTAACGGCGGTGGCAGCGAGGGAGGAGAGAGAGAGGGAGGGACTGACAGAGTGAGGGACTGAGTGAGAGGGGAGGAGAGAGAGGGAGTGGGAGTGAGTGGGAGGGAGGGAGTGGGACGGAAGGAGAGGGGGGGACTGAGTGAGGGGGGAGGGAGATAGAGGGAGAGGGGGGAGGGAGTGGGACAGGGAAGGAGTGGGACTGAGGGAGAGAGAGGGAGGGAGTGGGACTGAGGGGGAGGGAGTGGGACTGAGGGGGAGGGAGTGGGACTGAGGGAGAGTGAGTGGGACTGAGAGAAGGAGGGAGGGAGTGGGACTGAGGGAGAGAGGGGGGAGGGAGGGACTGAGTGGGAGGAGTGGGTGAGAGGGAGGGAGGTAGGGGGTGGAGGGGAGAGAGAATGAGGGGGAGGTGAGAGACAGAGGGATGTAGCCCGTTTTAACGGGCTTAACGGCTTGTATATATATAAAATACCTATTATGGAAATTAACATAATAGCAAAGGAATGCTCCCATGGAGGCTTAAATCTATTGATCTCTGCAGTCTGGCGGTGATGGAGCTTCAAAGGAGGGGTTTGCAATCACAAGCTTGGATGAGGAAAAACTGGCTTGGAAACTTGTTCCCAGAGTTGCTTTTCCTTGTAAACTGTGACGCAAGTTGAGTTACGAAAAGAGGAAGGAGAAGCAAATATTTCAGTCCTGTGTGCAAGGAAAAATGACGGCGCTTGGCAGGTGCCAGGGCTGTGGAGGAAACTTGAAAGCGCGGTCTGTTTTCATGTACCGAGAGAGCATGTGTAATGGCTGGGACCCACTTCGGTGCGTTTCAGAGCTCCGGACAAAAAGTGTTCGGTGCATTCAATCCCACCAACATTTGACAAGACTAAAAAGGAAAAGGGAGCTTCCCAGTACAGGTTTCTTGATCTGCCAGGCAGGTTTTTAATGTAGCAGTGCCTTCTGCTGATGAAAGGACAGCCGTTAACTCAGTGAGCATGAAGATGCACGGGGGTGGCTTTGCTGAAAAATTATCCTTGTTTGAAGAGAAATGAAACTGAGAAAATAACCGCTGTGCCTTGGTCTTTACATCGTATCCCCAGCATCAGTCTGGTGCCATTTCAGAAGCAGCAAAATGGTGATCGAGGGCATGGTGAGCAGACAGGGACGAAGGGCCCACTGGTCATTTTTCTTGCTTCTGATTTCGTTTATAAAGAAACATGATCAGTTTTTTCCCTAAATTGGGACACTTTCAGAAGAAAGCTTCCTAGTTGACTCTCCGTCTTTAATGTAGTAAGACCCTGTTTGTTGCAAATCCTCCAGCTAACAGCGCTGCTCCTTTAATACGTTATTAAATACGTGCATCCAACAACCATTTGAATGGGATTACAACAGATGAACAAGGGTATGGGCTACAAGAATGAATAGAATGTCCTTGCTTCTAGATTGTTCCTGTTTGGTGTTAGTAGTGGAAGATCATTCTTGCTGTCTGAATGGCTGAGATTGGTGCATTGATAATGTGCAGAAATTCTATCTTTTTCTCCCATTCTGTCTTTACATCAGTGCATCACCCATGCGGATTAAGCAAAATGGGAAGTAAGAGGATTCCCCATCTTCAGAGGAAAGCCATGTTAGTCTGGTTTAGCAAAAAATGACAAGAGGCAGGTGGCAACTTACAGGCTAACCAATGTATTGAGGTATGACCTTTCAAGGACCAAGTCCACTTCATCAGATGCAGGGGGAGGTCTCTGTAGCCTATAGAATAACACAGGAGCGGATTGGCCTATAGGGGTAGTCACGTGACCCTGGTGTTCATCTTGTGGCCCCCATGCAGCCGCTGAGATTAACACCTGGCCTGCAGCAGCTGTTCTGGCGGGAGAGGGAGCCTCCACCGAGGCTATCCGCTCATTTTTGTTAATTTTCCTTTCCGTGGCTACAGCCGCAGTTCCATGGCTTCTCTTTTTTTTTCTTGTCTCCACAACTGCAGTGTGGCTCTATAGGCCTGTATTTTTTTTTCTTTTCCATGGTGTGGCTGATCTCCTTGCCCCTCCCCTCACCGATTTGGCAGCGGGAAATGCTCCCAAGGCTTTCCCTCACACCACCCCATCGCTCTCTTTGCCTTGCGAGGCAGCCAGCAGACCTCCCGCTGCTGCCTTACCTCTGCTGAAGGCCTCTGACTGATTTCTGCCAATGTCCCCCCCCCCCCCTTATTGTTGGGACTGGTAGCCCTGCCTGGATCGCTCCTGCCCACCAATATAAGTAATTTTTTTGTATTACAAATTCAGAGGTGGCAGGAGAAAGAGAGTGTGAGTATGCAAGGGAGCATGCATGTGTGCGTGTGTGTGTCAGTAGGTGAAAGGCAGTGTGTGTGTGTGACAGCAGGTGTGACTGAATGTGAGCGTGTGTCTATTTGATCCCGGGGTGTGAGGGAACATGTGTATATATGTGTCAGCGGTTGTGAGGGGAGCGTGTCTGTGAGTGAATGTCATCGGGTGCAGGGGAGTTTGTGTATGTGTATCAGCATGCATGTGAGGGGAGAGAAAGTTTGTGTGTTCCCTCACCACCTCTAATCCATAACAATCTCAGGGTGATTGAAAGTATAGAAAGTGGGGGATTTTCAAAATTCTTATTGGTTTTAATTATTGGGTGTTATCTAATGTCTGTTAAAATATTTTATTGGTTTTTGGCAAATTTTTAAAAGTTTTATGAGTTTATTGGATGTTCAGCTGTTTTGAAATATTTATTCTTTTTATTAGTATGGCTTTTCTATTGCTGATTTATATTTCTTGATTTGATGTTTTATGACGAAAGGTAATGTTTCTCTTTTTCAGGTGTTGCACTGTATGCAGGACCTAGCTTATTGCGGTTTCCAATTCAGTTTTTGTCTGTACATATCTGTTCATACTTTAATGTCTCTTTATTCTGTATTTGGTGAGGGTAAATCTGTGTTCTGCATGTGTGACAGAGGGGAGGTTTTCTGCTAGCATGTAGTTTCTCTGTTGGGATCTATACCAACTTAGTTTGTTCTGGTTTCCAAATGGGTGTTTTAGGGCCTAGTGTAATATTTGTTGCATTGCCTTTTCATAGGTAGAGTTGTCACTGTTTGAGTTCTGGCTGTTATTGCGGTTTTGGTATTGGCGTTTTACTTTATTTTAATTGTAATTCAGTTTATCCAAGGCTTTCTGAGAGCCAAGCCCACACCCAACATCTATTACAATAGGCTTAATGCAATACAGGATCCAAGTGTCTATTTTCTATTTTGCAGGGTTTTCTGGTTAGCAGCACAGCAGTACAGGTAAATATAATGTATATGCTGTAAGTGATACTTTCTTAACATCTGCCCAGACAAATCCAGGACTAGCGGGTTATGCACCTCTACCAGCAGATGGAGAAGGAGAAAATCTGACATCACATCATATATACCCCTGCAGTGACATCAGCCCGCCAGTATTCTACATGTCCAGCCGATGGTGAACATGCATCTCCCTACTGGGGATTGCTTTACTTTGAAAAAAAGAAATAAAAGGAAAATTAATTCGCACCGCTCTCCTGTGGTGATACCAAATGGTCCCTCCCCCAGGTAAAAATTCCTGAGGTGATTTCCATGGTCCCTCTGAGTGCCTTGGTCCGGTATCTGGATGTTCAGCCAACGTGGACTTAGCTGTTCAAACAGCTGAAAGGTAGTGGGGCAGGAAGCTGAGCGCGGCGGTGACAGTATATGCCCTCTTCCCCTGCAGCCGGAGACAGAGAAGGAGATTGTTTTTATGTAGGGCTTTCTCCTTTCTCTGGTCTCTGTGCCCAGCTCACTGTTTCGACGTTCATCTCGCTCCAGGGGAGGTTAAAGGATGTGGGTAATAGCCCGGCGGGTTGAATGGCATTCTTAGGTTAGGCCCCACTCTGAGACCTTTTCATTGCGTGCCACATGGTAGGCATCAATGGCGTTTTATGCATTTTTATTAGGCTGCCCTCTTTAGGATTGTCGGTTCGGCTAATGCATCTAACCGCGTCCAGGTTGTGTATCCAGTTTTTGGGCGCTTAGGCCTCTGTGCGTCCAAGTTAAGTGGCGTCTTTAGTGGCTGCACGTTTACCTATGCACATACGTTTCTTAGCATTATAGCACCTTTCCATAGTCCCTAGCTTTTGGGACACCTAAGTTCTGGACGCCTAAGTGGACGCTTGCATTTTTTTTTTTTTTTGTACATATATAAAAATAAAGAAAGAAATGAAAATAGAAGCTGGACGCACGCCTTCAGTCACCTGTTAAGCGTACTGACGGTCTTTGGCACCTATAACTAAGAAACATAAACTCCTTTCCCTCTGCCCTGCCTGTCATATTCAGGCATCTGTCCGGCATGCTTGCTGGCTTATGCCACTGCTGTTTGGAGACTCAGGGAGAATTATCTTCCTCTGATTTTACTAAGCCTGGTTCTTCCCAGCCGGATGAAGGTCTGGGTAAAGACATGTCAAGAGGGGCGCCTGATCTTGGAACTCCCCTAATTGCTTCGTCAGCGAGGGAGGGTAGTTCAGAGAGTACACCTCGGGTGCCTTCTGGTTTTGGCATAGATCCTTCTGCCTTTTCATGGGTAGAATTTTTCCAGGGATTTCAATCCTTCCTTCAGACACAGTCCTCGGCCCCGTCCAGTGCTGCCAGGGCAGAGTCTCAGGTGGGGACCTCTCTCTCACCCATTTCTACTATTAAGCGCCGGAGTACACCTGGCAGCAGGTTTGCCCAGTAAAGATCCGAATGGCACAGATAATGAGACCGATCCTGACTTGCTAGAGGATGGAGAAATTGTTCTGGTTTGGAATCGTATAGGACTATACAGCATAGAGATGAACTGCCAGCCTTGATTTCCCAGACCTTGAAAATCCTGGGAGTACCGGGGCGGATTCCATCTCTGAGCCAAAGAAAAATCCCATTTTGGTTTCTCTGCGTAAAGCCTCGTTTTTTCCCTGTGATGAAGGCCATTCAAGAATTGATTGCTCTTGAGTGGGGCACCCCAGAAGCTAATTTCAAAGGGGATCGGGTTTTGGAAGGCCTGTACCTTCTGCATCCAGTGGTGAGAGAGCGTTTACATTTTCTGAAGGTGGATGCACTTGTATGTGGCATCTCCAAGCGGATGACTATCCCCGTGGAGGGAGGAGCAACCTTGAAGAATGTACATGATAGGAGGATTGAGGCTATCCTTAAGCAAACCTTTGAAGCAATGGCAATCGCCTTGCAGATCGCTTCTTGTTGTTCTCTGGTAGCTCGCTCTTGTTTACTGCTCTCTTAGAAGGTCGATGACTTTAGGGTGAATTCTAGGGCAGTTAAGGAACAAAAAAGCCACCGCCTTGGCAGATACGGGTTGTGATTTGGAACCGCACTGCAACCACAGAGGGGTGGCTTTGATAATAACGGCCAGACGGCAAGTATGGATGAGAAATTGGTCAGCCGATGCAACCTCCAAGGCTAATGTCATGAAATCGCCCTTTAAAGGCTCACTTCTGTTTGGGATTGAATTGGAAAAAATGTCCAGTAAGTGGGGCAAATCCTCGGTTCCTCGATTGCTGGAAGATAAGAAACAGGCACCATGCTCTTTTAGCATGAGAGGCCGTGCTAGGGGATTCAGCTGTTTTTGACCCTATAGTGGAGCGACCTTTCAGAGGACTCTGCCTTTCGATAGGTCGCAGTTCTTTCGAACCAGACAACCCATAAGGGGCGTGGGCTCGGGTGGTGGAACCTCCCGAGCCTCCCAATGAAGATTTGCCGACCCATCCCCAGGAACAGAAGATAGGAGGATGCCTCTCTCTCTTTCTCTCTTTTATCAGAGGTGGGTCGAGATCACAATGGATCAATGGGTCCTGGAAGTGATATGAGAAGGATATGCATTGGAGTTTTGCACTTTTCCTCAGGATGCATTCATGGTGTCTCCCTGCCACTCCCCGCAGAAGAAACAAGTGGTGGCGGGTACATTAGCAAGGCTCTTCAGGGCTGTGGTTCCTGTGCCCGCATCTCAAGAAAATATGGGGCAATATTCCATTTATTTCGTTGTGCCCCAGAAAAGTTTGCTCAGTAATAATGGCCGTGCAACTGGGGAAATTTCTGACTTTTCTGGACCTGTCCGAGGCATATCTTCATATTCCCAAATGACTAGAGCATCAACGTTTTCTGTGTTTTGCAGTGCTGGGTCACCATTATCAGTTTTGGGCCAGACCAAAAGGCGGTGTCCAGACCAAAAGGCATTATCTGCCTTTTGGTCTGGACATCACTCCCAGGACCTTTTCCAAGGTAATGGTAGTAGTTGCGGCAGATTTGAGAGAGGATGAGATCCTAGTACATCTGTATTTGGACCACTGATTCGAGCCAAGGTGCTAGAAGAGAGCCGCCTGGTGACCCACAAGGTGATCTCCCTGTTGCAGGAGCTCAGCTGGGTGGGGAACCTGGCCAAGAGCAGTCTTCAGCTTGCTCAGTCGGAATATCTCTGGGTTTGGTTCGACACAAAGCAAGGCAGGGTTTTCCTGCCGGGAGCTCATATTCAGAAGTTGATAGCACAGCTGCGTCTGTTGATGAACACTCTGCGCCCAACTGTATGGGCCTACCTACAAGTGCTTGTTTTAATGGTGGCATCCCTAGAAGTGTGTTGTGGGCGAGGGCGCATATGCGTCTTCTCCAGTGCTTCCTGCCATCTCGGTAGAGTCTGCAGTCTCAGGACTATTCAATTCGTCTCCACCTGCCAATGGAGGTCTCCTCCCAATTGCAGTGGTGGCTACAAGCGGATCATCTAAGGAAGGGAGTTTCCCTAGCATCTCCGGACTGGCTAGCATTCACGACAGACGCGAGCCTCCTCAGTTGGGGAGCCCACTGTCAGGAACTGACAGCACAATGGAACTGGAATGCAGAAGTGTCTTTCTGGAACATCAATCGGCTGGAAGCCAGGGCAGTCTGTTGGCATGTTTACAGTTCGGCGGCAGGTTACAGGGTCAAGCAGTCCGGATAATGTCAGACAATGCGACAACTGTGACTTACATCAAACAGCAGGGAGGAACCAAGAGCCAGCAAGTGTCATAGGAAATAGATCAACTTATGGAATGGGCCAAAGTGCATCTCCATATGATGTCAGCCTCTCACATAGCAGGAAAAGACAATGTAAGAGCAGACTTTCTCAACAGGGAGAGTCTGAACCCAGGAAAATGGGCATTGTCAGATGAGGCATTTCAGCTGATTCTGGATTGCTGGGGGTCTTCTGTTTCTAGACCTGCTGGTGATATCTCACAATGCGAAAGTTCAATTCTTCAGTCGCAGGGGAGATCCAAAGTCATTGGGATCTATGCTGTCATCCAGGAGTGACTGGAAGACAAGTTGGTGTATGCCTTTCCTCCATGGTTCATGTTGGGAAGATTGATTCGGAGGGTCAAGCACCATAAATGGATGGTGCTCTTGGTTGCTCCAGATTGGCCCAGGAGACCATAGTATACGGATCTGTGAAGACTCCTGGTGGACTTATCCCTTCGACTTCTGGTATATAGGACTCTGTTGCAGCAGAGAACTGTTCTTCACGAAGATCCGAGTCAATTTTTACTTACGGTATGGCCTTTGAAAGGGCTCGCTTTCCCTCAACATGGATACTCTGCAGCAGTGATTTCCATCTTGCTAAGAGCTAGAAAGTTCTCCCTTTCCTTTAGCCTATGTGCAAGTTTGGCGAGTATTTGAGGCCTGGTGTGAAGATCGAGGAGCTCTTCCTTGTTTGGTCAAGATCCCATTCATTTTGGAATTTTTGCATGATGTATTGAATAAAGGTTTGGCCCTCAATTCCTTAAAGGTACAAGTAGCAGCTCATATCGATGTGTTCCATTTCCTGACAGGAGTGAACCATCTTCATCCTCCCTTGTGCTTCCCAGTGCCTTTGTGGAGTCTTAATTTGGTGTTGGATTTCTTAGCAGGTCACACATTTAGACTGATGCATAGCCTTTCTTTGCCGTTACTGACCCTGAAAATGGTGTTTTTTGTGGCAATTTGTTCTTTGCATAGAATTTCCGAGCTGCAGGCCTTGCCTTGCTGGGAGCCATTCCTCCAGGTGCCTCCAGGGACAGTACAGCTGCATACTTTTCCTTCCTTTTTACAGAAAGTGGTCTCTGATTTTCACTTGAATCAGTCCATCTCCCTGCCGTCACTAGACAGAGAAAGAGATATAGAGTAACAACTCTTGGATGTCAAGAGACATATCGTCGGGTATCTGTAGGTTACTAAGCTTTACGAAAGATGGACCGCCTGTTTGTCCTCCACGGTGGTAGTAAACAGGGAGAACTGGATTCGCAGGTGAGAATAGCTTGCTGGATTAAGGAGAGGTAGTCACGGATGCATATGTGGATTCTGAAAAGCTGCTACTAGTCAGGTTTAGGGCTCATTCCACTAGGACTCAGGCAGTGCCATGGGCGGAAGTTAGATTGTGGTCTCCTGTCAACATTTGCCAAGCAGCAACACCGTCCTCCTTACACACCTTTTCCAGGTATTATCATCTGGATGTGCAGGCAGGGGAGGACGCAGCCTTTGTACGTGTGGTTTTGACAGGACCGCGGGCAGCCTCTCGTCCTATTTGAGAGTAGCTTGAGTACATCCCACTGGTCCTGGGTTCATCTGACCATATGCTAAGAAATGAGAAATCGTGACTTACCTGATAATTTCCTTTTCTTTAGGATGGTCAGATGAATCCAGCTTTCCGCTCTTGGCTTCCGAATGATTGTGTTATGGTCTTCTTGCATGGTTTCGTGTTACAGGGATTACTGGTAGGTGTTAATCCAGTCCCTAGACTAGTGTTAATACATTTCGTATCTGAGATCAGTGTTTCCTGTTGGCTGAGTATTGAAATGCTTATCTGTTTTTATCAAGTTTTTTGCTGGTCTGTCCACAGTTTGCTTTTGAAGAGAATACTGGCAGGCTGATGGTCACTGCAGGGGTATTATATACTGTGATGTCAGTTTGCTCCGTCTCCATCTACTGGTAGAGGTGTAAAACCCACTGGTCTTGGATTCATCTGATCATCCTAAAGAAATTATCAGATAAGTATTAATTTCTCATTTTACCTCATAAGACTGTACTTTGAATGTCCTTTTTAATGGAAAAACAGTTATTACTGCATAATTTTTAATTGTGTGTGGGGTGAAAGGGGCTAGTGGTACAAGGCTGTGAGGTTTACCTATGACACCTAATACTCTTGCACCAGCTCTGGCATCACTGGATCATCGTGGGGCAGCAGGATTCTGGAGCTGTACTACTTTGGGTCCTGTGGTTCTCTCTAGTCTCGGCCAGGGCTTTATTTTTCGTTTTAAGCCCTGGAGGAAAAGATATACGTCTGGTCTCCCCTGGAGTAGGTAGGCACTGCAGAGCCTGGGGAACCATAAAAGCAGCAGACTCTGTAGCTCTAAGTCAATGGGAATGTGCTGGAATGGTAACAGGAGCACGGAAAAGTGGAGGCAAGCTACAGTCACAAAACGGGATGCGATGAGCCAAGAGGAAGTGCTTACGCAGTGTTGGGGAGTCTTCTGTAGGATGGTCTTTCTTTCTGAAATGGTTAACTGGCTGTGGAACCAGTGAGTCTCCTGGAGTGGGGGTGCCAAGAAGGGTAGGGGTGGAACTGTAAACGGAGAGGACCGCTGCAGGCTGGGCAAGGGCTAACAGCAAGTAAAAGCTTTTTACATAATGCTGTGGCTTTACTGGGGTGGGGGCTCTCACTGTGTGAGCATATAAACAGTAGCACAATGATGGAATGTGTGTGTCAGAGAGTGAGAGAGATTGTGGGTTTGTGTATGTCTTTCTCCCTGACACACATTTTTTTCTCTATGACAAACCCATACACTGAGAGCGAGAGTGTGTGAGTAGGTATCTTCATGTTAGAGAAAGAGAGACATCTACATATACCTTCTCTCAGACACAAAGTAGGTGTCTGAAAGAGTGTGTGTGGGTGTTGCGTCTGAGAGACTTTGTATGTCTTGACACTGGCTGGCAGTATGGTTGTCACATTACTTGGCAACTAGTGCAAGAGCTGATTGGTCGGCAAGAGGCTTTAATACCAGACCATGAATCCAAGGTATATATGAGAGATGCATCTAGACTTGGGAGCTAATGGCAACTGATTGTTTGTTCACCCTTTGCCTAAGGTGTGTTCTACTACTTAGTTATTTAGGAAAAATGTGAAATTAATGTTGCAGATTTTTTTGGCTCAGTTCTGCCAGGCTCTTGGTCACTTGATGTGTCTCTGAAGGGTCAGTTTGGTGAGCTTTTGGGAACTGTTGAAACACATCCTGCAGGGAAAGCGCACAAATGGAGTCAGACAGATACTACTTGGGCCGCTTTTGAAAAATTTCCCCCAGGTAGATATATACCTGTCATCCACCTCTGGCTTTGTGCAGATGCAGATGATCTTGATGAAGGCTTCAGGAACATAAGCGCTTGCTGTTTGTGCCCTAGGACTCAGGAAGTGGGATCACTCAATCCCTGCAGGAGCTCAAGGGAGCAACCCCACCCCAGAAGCCACCAACCAGCTGAGTTTTTCCAACGAATGTGTCTTGGACTTTGTGAGATTTCTATCACTTTTGTGAAACATAAGCAGTCAGGATTTTCTGAAGCAAAGATAGCTGGCTGAGCAAAGACTAAAAAGCTGCCAGGTCAGTATTCAAAAGATTTGTCTAGCTAATATTAGGAGCTAGCCAGACACATATTCAGGGTTAAAAATTCCCACTTCCTATTTGATTCTACCCCTCCCACTCAACAACAAACCTATCTGGAGAAGTTTCACTCAACAACAGACGTATCTGGAGAAGTTCCACTCAACAACAGACGTATCTGGAGAAGTTTCACTCAACAACAGACGTATCTGGAGAAGTTCCACTCAACAACAGACGTATCTGGAGAAGTTCCACTCAACAACAGACGTATCTGGAGAAGTCCCACTCAACAACAGACGTATCTGGAGAAGTCCTACTCAACAAACGTATCTGGAGAAGTCCCACTGAATATACAGATAAAATTACCCAGATAGCTTTACTGCTCTCTGGCTTGTCATTAAAGAAAAGTTTTGAGTCATTTTTAATATCACTTATTATATGCTGCAGGGCATTGGATGGAAGAAGTGTTTCCTTCTGCGAAGGTTAGCAAATTGGCACCTGTAGAGCTTGAGTTTGTGTTTATTTAACATTTACTGGTGTACTGGCAGTTGGCATTGTTTGCTTAAAGGGGCACTTTCAGGATTAGTAAAATCTGCCATTGAAGTTCTTTATGTCCTCTCTACGACAGCAAAATGTTGAAAATGTAAGGACCTGGACGGGTCAGCTGGGTCCTAAGGAGCTGTTGCCCCAGGAAAATCACCAAAGGTCAATCATTGGAATGTGATCTTAAAAATATAAATAAATGAAAAACTTCCAAAAGGCTAAAGAAAATGTAAATAAGTGACAGCAGGATTACACTAGGCTGTCAAGAATGACCTTTTGTAGAGTTTAAAATGTTCATATTAACAAGCAGGCATTGCTTAAAGAAGGGACATTCACTGTCCCTATAGCTTGCATCTTGAGATGCTCATTAACCTACTGAAAATACCAGCCAGCCTTTAAATTTTACAACAGACTCTGAGTCCCTCTAATTTATTAATGAAACAAGCATAGAGATAATTTGCATACTTCACAAAATAACATTTTGAGGATTGTGTATATAATATAAATAAATTGTGTATTTTTTTTCTTTTACACAAAAATACACTTTATTTTCCCAAGAAGATATTTTATAAAAGCACTTGTTAACGATACATTTTCCTTGTAAACTGTGATGCGAGTGAGTGAAAAGAGGAAGGAGAAGCAAATATTTCAGTCCTGTGTGCAAGGGAAAATGACGGCGCTTGGCAGGTGCCAGGGCTGTGGAGGAAACCTGAACGTGCGGTCTGTTTTCATGTACCGAGAGAGCAGGTCTCATGGCTGGGCCACTTCGGTGCGTTTCAGAGCACCGGACAAAAAGTCTTCAGTGCCTTCAAACCTGCCAACATTTGTCAAGACCAAAAACAAAAAGGGAGCTTCCCAGTACAGGTTTCTTGATCTGCCAGGCAGGTTTTTAATGTAGCAGTGCCTTATCAGTGTGGAGGGTCATCCTGCATCCAGGACTCTCAGGTGGGTGGAGTGGGCAAGTTGCTGAGGCCTTTAAACAAGAGTTGTGCCTGCAAACATCACAGTCTGAAGTTCTACTTAGAAATAACTCCTGTCTTTTTTTAAATTTCCATCATTGATAACTTCTGTCTAGCAGTTCAGAAAAAGAATTGATGTAATGCCCTGCAGTGGTGTCACAGTATTTTGAAATTCTTAGGCATTTTGGCATATTCTCCCCTAGTGATGTCGTAGGGTATTATAATTCCCAGAAGTAATATCATAGTTTGAATGTGCAAATATCTGAGGTTTCTGTTTGATGGATGTTTTTTTTTAAGCATAAAGAAATGTAAACTAGGTGTTTTATGGAAAGAGCTTGCATCTTCAGAACAAAAGAAAATTCAGACAGATGCAGCTTTTATGTAAAAGGTTATTGACTTTGATGCCATTCAGTATGGAAATTCTTCTCCACATCCTCTTTCAGTCTGAGATGAAAAGGTCTCTAAGGTGCATTACTCGAAAGCTGACAAGGCACCAACAGATGACCTCTGCCCAGCATGGCAAAGGTCTGTATAAGGAGGCACCCCGGAAAGGAGCATGGCAATTTCTTATGTTCTTATGTTACCAGAGGATGTGGTTAGTGCAGTTAGTATAGCTGGGTTCAAAAAAAGTTTGGATAAGTTCTTGGAGGAGAAGTCCATTAACGGCTATTAATCAAGTTTACTTAGGGAATAGCCACTGCTATTAATTGCATCAGTAGCATGGGATCTTCTTAGTGTTTGGGTAATTGCCAGGTTCTTGTGGCCTGGTTTTGGCCTCTGTTGGAAACAGGATGCTGGACTTGATGGACCCTTGGTCTGACCCAGTATGGCAATTTCTTATGTTTATGTTCTTTTGTTCTTACTGGAAATCTATATATCTGCATTCCTCAAACCAGCCTAATTTTTTCACAGCTATTCTTATCCTGGTATTCTAAGCTCTTCTTATATTATTGAAAATGATGATATCCTTGTTGCATGTCAATGCAGTCATTTTTTATGTATGATTTAATGCAGCCTGATTCGATACCGAAGATGTTTTTCCTTATTTATCCCATTTTTACCTAAAGAAAGTTTGATGGCATTTTATTATCCTGCTTTGTGTTCTAGAGGCTAGTTCATCTGTATGATTAAAATCTCATGGGTTTCCTTTGGATATGAACGTTTAGGACAGGGATAAAGAAGAGTGCAATGGGTACTATCTTGATATAGTGCTCTATAGAGCCACACACATAGCCTGACTGCATGTTACAGTATGTACAGTTGCACATCATCAGTTCACTGATCTCAGCCATTCTTGATAGCAAGAATGATCTTCCATTACTAGCTCCAAACCGGAAGGCCTCATTGCTTCAAACAAGTTTACCAGGTGCCTCTGGGTCACCAGGGACAGGCTGAGCCAGACTGCGTTAAGGGGGCACTTCATGTTGGAAGTACCTCTTTCAAGTAATTCAGGGACTAAAAGCTTTTCCTAACTTATTGCCGTGCAGCCATGTGCTGCTCAGCAATGTCTTAGAAAATCTGTTGAAAACTGTTGTATATTTAAATGCCAGAGATCGGTTTAAAAGCTTCCTTAGTTCTGAGCAAATAGAACTCCATGACAGCAAAGGTGTATAGGAATTCTCCTGAAATATAATTCACTACAGTACAGATCTAAATTACTGGATCTAGGAATATGATTTTCCCCTGAGTTCAGTGACACACTGGCTCACTTCAAAGGAATGGAAACAGACACAATATCTTAAGGTAATGTGACCAGAGTCAGTAACATTTGTCTCAGCAACATATAAAGTTAAATTATTCACATCAGATTTACATAAAAATTTGTATGGATCCACAAATATGCTACATGAAGTTGTATTTCTACTAATTTTGATTCTTCTAATCCACTAGAGCCAGAAACTGTCCTAAATTAGTTGGAATAAAACTTGCACTTCAGACAAAACCTATCCTGCTAATGATGCAGCTGCGAGAGGAATATGATTAACTTAGACCTTCCAAATTCAAATAACTCTACACCTTAAAAAGTATTCCAGTATTTCTAAGTCAAGCATCTTTACCATGCTGTGCTGGGCATCTCATAAACTGTACAAGTAGAGGGGGCCAAGGTGGGCTGGGGCTGGTCCCTCACAGCCTCCAGGAGAGAGGGAGGGAGGGAGTTAGGGGAGAGACACCGTTTGCCAAAATAAGGACCCATGATTTCAGGTTTCCAGAAGGACTGTTGCTGTGTTAACTAGACCTGATATGTTTAGGGGGGAGAGGATAAGAAAAAGGGAAATAATTGTCCAGTAGCTGTAAATGAAGGCTTGTGACACCAAGATCCCAACCCTGATTCCAGTTGAGTTAGAGGCCCGAAGGAGCATGAGGAAACTGCTGGGTCAAAAAAAATGTACAGGGTAGAGTTCAAAGTTAAATAAGCCATCCATCCAGGAAGAAGAAATGGTTAGAGAATTAATGGGGATAAGTCACAGAATTGCTATGGCAAGGGAAATGCTATTGCTTGGTAATTTCAATCTGCCAGATGTTGATTGGAACATCCCAACTGCAGTGTCATCTAGAAATATGGAGATCCTGGATTATATAAAAGGAAAACTGTTCCATCAACTAATAATGGAACCCACCTTGGAGGGGTCAATACTGGACCTGGTGCTTACTAATGGAGACCTTGTTTCTGATGTTATAGCGGACCCAGTGATCACCAGTGGTGTGGTTCAGTACTAGAACACAGGTGGTGAAGGTTAATTCAGAGGTGAGGGTCCTAGTCTTCAGGAAAACTAACTGTTAAAATGGAGGAGTAACTCAAGGATTTGTTAGTTGGATGAAAAAATCTAGGGGAAGTAGAGCAGCTGGCAAAACTAAAAAGAGATATAAGGACAAACTTGTTAGGAAAGTAATTAAAGGAAAGAGGAATAAGAGGTTGCTCTGGCTTTCTAACAAAAGTATCTGAAAAGGTAAGAGAAAAGAGGCTTAGCATTCATAAACTACAAGAGATGATAGAGGAAGACAGGCAACGATATCTGCAAAAGCTAAGTGTTAGGTTTTCTGGACTCGGGTACATCACTCCAGAAGCTGTACAGGACTGCACACCTGGATGCTGGGCAGGACTAGAGCCGGTCTTCCGCCTAGCCAGTCTCCTCCCCCGCAGGTTGAGCCCTTGGCTTCTGGGGGCCAGTATGTCTTTGCTGTGGCAGTATAACATGGTGAGTCTATGCGGACAGGAACAAGGCTGGGCAGGCTGGATAATTTGGAGGAAGGCTTGGACAGGCTGGATAGTCTGGAGCCAGAGTAATGGGTACAGGGACAAGGCACAGAGACTGAATACAGATACAGAGAAGCGGGAACTGTTCAGGGTCTAAAACTAGGTATAGGCTGGGGCAAGATAATACATAGGCAAGACAGGGAAAGGAAACTAGGACTGGGCAGGACTAAACAAGAACTACACCAGACAAGACTGGACAAGGACTAGACAAGACAACACAGAACAAACATACACAATGGCCAGAAGGCAGCGATATGGAAGGCCCATAAGCTGCTGGGAATAAGGCCCATAGGCGAGTAAGCATGGAGAGGCCACAGAGCCCGAAGCAAGGTTAGGTCAGGCCCGAAGGCCACAGGATGAGGTGCAAGGTAGCAGAAGGTCCGAGGCCCATAAGGCAAGGAAGAGGGAGCAAGGCCTGAATAGGCTGCAAAGCAAGGAGCAAGAAGGCCAAGAGGCCACAAGGCAAGGAACAAGAAGGCCCGGAAGCCGCAAGGGTAAAGAGCAAGAAGGCCCAGAGGCCACAAGGCAAGGAACATCTGTCAGATCAAAGAGCTAAGGGTGACTCCATGAAAAGGTAAGAATGGAAGTGGCAGAGCTGGGTTACATAGGGCTGGAGCTTGGGTGCAGTGAAGGTTTGGTTAGGCTGGAGGCCAAGCTTGCTGAGGACTTCTGGTGGAATGGAGGTTGCAAGACAAGTTGAGTCAGGAGGCCATTGAGGAGATGGCTCAGATAGATTTTGGAGGCATTATAGCAGTCAGAATCAGGTATGATAAGGCTGAACAGCAGACAAATTTGTAACATAAAGAGAAGCAGTTTCTAGAATCTAATGGATTACAAGATCCAAGAGAGCATGGTTTTACCAGAGTTAGTCTTGGCAGATGAATCTAATATATTTCTTTGACTTGGTGACTAGTGAATTGGATCAGTGAAGATTACCTGAATATAATCTACTTTAAAGGGCCAAAAAGCAAATTATAAATCAAATAGATAAAAAGAAAAAATACTGCACTTGGATTTCTGTAAGGCCTTTGACAGGGTTCTGCACAGTCCGATTGAACACCCCTGGTACGGTCCCTAAAGTTACTGACTGGGTTAGAAATTGAGTGAGAGGCAACAAATAGTAGTGGTAAATTGAGTTCACTACGAGGAAAGGATCATTAGTACCACAGTGACTGATCCTTGGACTTTTTTCTTCAACATTTTTCTAAGCGGAAGCACTATCAGAAATGTTTCATCTTTTACAGGTGATATCAAAATCTTCAACAGGTTAGAAGTCCAGGAAAGTATGGAAACCATTAAAAGAGATCTAGCAAAGCCTGAGCAGGAGATCTCAACCTTTTTGGGAGCATGGACCCCTTTTCAGCATCCAAAATTTTTGTGGACTCCGACATGCTTCTTTTTCATTTTTATCTTATATAGAAAAGTGATTAATGTAATAAAGATAATTATATGCACCCTAGACTCCTTCATAATAAAACTTACTGAATAATGCTTACCAATATAAACAGAATACATATAATTTCAAAGCACAGCAGTAAATGTGTAAGAACTGCAGGCAACCACACAGTTGGATCTGTCTGGATCTGGATTGATGGGAGGATTCAACTGCTAGAGAGAGAGAGACTGGCAGAGATGGACTGGTGGAGAAAGGAGGAGAGACTGACCAGGATGGACTGGTGGAGAAAGGAGAGACTGACCAGGATGGACTGGTGGAGAAAGGAGGAGAGACTGATCAGAATGGACTGATGGAGGAAGGGAGAAAGAGACAGACTGGCAAGAAAGGGACTGGGGTGGAGGAAGAGTGAGAGACTGGTAAAAATGGACTGTGGAAAGAGACTGGTAGAAAGGTACTGGTAAAGAGAGAGGAGAAACAGACAAACTGGGGGAAATGGACTGGTGGAGAGAGACAGAACAACTTCTGGGGATGGACTGGTGGAGGGAGACAAAAAAGAGACAGACTGGCAGGAATGGACTGATAGAGAGAGAGAGAGACTGGTGAGGGTGAACTGATGGAGGGACAGAGAGTGACAGGGCTGGACTGGTAGAGGGGAGAGAAGGGGGCTGTTTGGAATGGACTGCGGAGCAAAGGCAGAGAGTGAGAGGTTGGTGGGAAAAGGGGAGTATTTGAGACAGGCCCACATCACTAAAAAGATGTGGAGAGAGGTTTGCTGCACATATTTCTTTTCCAACCCCCCACCAGCAAGTTGTTTGTTGTTTTTTTTTTAATGATTTTTAAAGAAAATCACCTGTGACAGAGAACCACTCCGTTAGTTTCATCTTGGCAGGGATCCATTGGCTGTCGTCATACCTGCCTCTTACCAAATTCCTTATATGCAGAGAACAGACACTCCCGCTCATAAAGCAAGAGGCACTGCTACAGACATTTTGCATCATTGTTGTAAGGTGCTGGGCATGCATCTTGGTGGCGTCTCTAAGACAGAAGAACCTTCTAATTAACAAAAAAAAAACCCAGACCCTGATCAGTTTTAACCATCTAGTAAAACTACTACTAAAATTATTCAAGAGTATCAATCAATAAAAATTATATATGGGAATGGGACAAATCCCAATATAAAACCTGCATCTCATGTCTACAATACCCTAGGTTCATAAAAACTCCCCCAGCAAAGGATGCAGGGCAGAACAAGGACATTTCCCCTGATCACTCACCATAAAAATGTAATAAATTCTGATGTCATCTCAGTAACAGCAACACAAACTCCCTCCACTACCAGGAACATTGTGAAATACAAAATCCTGCAAAAACTGTACTCGGAACCTATAGAAAACTTGCCATACCATAACACACTAACTGCCAGACGCAAACAGTAAGAACCTTAATATGAAAAGGCAGCATTACGGATATTACACTAGACCCTAAAACAGTGGTTCTCAACCCTGTCCTGGGGACCCCCCCAGCCAGTCGGGTTTTCAGGATATCCACAATGAATATGCATGAGAGAAAATTTGCATACACTGCCTCCATAAATGCAAATTTTCTCTCATGCATATTCATTGTGGATATCCTGAAAACCCGACTGGCTGGGGGGGTCCCCAGGACAGGGTTGAGAACCACTGCCCTAAAATATCAATGCACATGCTATTAGGAAAGCAGAACAAATTAGGCTGCTATTTATAAAATATTTAGAAACTACATGCTAACAGAATACCTCACCTAAGTCATACATGCAAAACACAGACTCTCTCCAAATACTGTATACTGAGTATGAATACAAACAGGCAAACAGAAACTCAACTGGAAACTGCAAGAAGCCAGGCTCCGTATGCATAGCAACAATGGAAAAACAGAAATATCGCCATTCCTCATAAAACATCAAATAATACAATCAAGAAATATAAAATATTAAGAATAGTAAAACCATACTAATAAAATATTTCAAAACTACTGACACATACATCTAATAATTTAAAATGCATTTAAATTAAATTTCCCAATCAACAACAAAATATTTCAAAATATCAGACACATCAAATAACAGCCAACAATAAAACTAAGGATTTAAAAATTCCCCTCTCTCTATACCTGGGACCTTTTGATTTCCAGTCACCCTGACATTGCTTTGAATTAGTAGGGGTGGGGAGAGGGGTACACAAACTTTCTCCTCTCATACACACATACATGCACATGTTCATTCTCATTCATGCATACATGCTCCCTCTCTTTCTCTCACACACATGCTCACATACATGCTTCCTCTCTGTCATACACGCATAGGGCCGGATTTTAAAAGGGTTACGCGCATAAGTTATGCACGTAACCCTTAAAAAAGCCCCTTGCGCGCGCCGAGCCTATTTTGCATAGGCTCGGCGGCACACGCAAGCCCCGGGGCTTCGCAAAGGGGGCGTGTTGGGTGGGCGGCACGAATTTCGGGGCGGGGCAGGAGGCGTGTCGGGAGCGTGATGCCGGCCCGGGGGCATGGTTGAGGCCTCCGGACCAGCCCCCCCGGGTCAGGTGATGGTGCGCGCAGATTTACACCTGCCTCGGGTAGGCGTAAATGTGCCGACAAAGGTAGGGAGAGGGGTTTACATAGGGCCGGGGGGGGATGGGTTAGGTAGGGGAAGTGAGGGGAGGCGGAAGGAAAGTTCCCTCCAAGGCTGCTCCGAAATCGGAGCAGCCTCGGAGGGAACAGGCAGCGCCCACCGGACTTGGCGCTCACCGGACTTGGCGCTCACAGGTTGCACAAATGTGCACCCCCTTGCGCGCGCCGACCCTGGATTTTATAAGATACGCGCGGATTTTATAAGATACGGCTACGCACGTATCTTATAAAATCCAGCGTACTTTTGTTCATGCGCGCTGTTTTTGAAAATGTATCCCATAGTTTCTCTCACAAACGCACACACACACAATTCCCCTAATACACACAGGCTCTTTCTTTCATACTCACACACACGCTCCCTCTCTCATACACACATTCCCACCCATACATGCTGGCTCTCTCATACATACACATATACATACAAGCCTCTTCTCTCTAATTCACGCAGACATACATGCTCACACACCCACTCTCTCACCCAGGCCGCTCCCTCTCTTTGTCCTGGAATCTGCAGGGGGAAGAGGGATCCAGCGGCCACTCATATTCCTCCTTTATTCCTTGGCCACCGGTGAGATGGAGTGCGCCAGCAGCCGTCTTCAACCGCTGGCAGGATGAGGTTCACCGGCGTCTTGTTGGGCCTTCTCTTTTACAGCTGCCACAGAATGGGGTCTGTGGTAGCCTGTTGGACCTCTTCTTGGCATGAGTTTTCCTATCTCCTCCCATATTTAGAAGACTCCCTGTTATGGTCTAGTGTGCCCCCAAGGGCCTGCAGACCACAGGTTGGAAACTACTGATCTAGAGTTTGGCAGCAAAAATGTAATGCTAAAAAAATGCAGAGTTGCATTTGGGCTGCAAGAACCCAAGGGAGCAGTTTAGTGTAGGCCAGGGGTGAAGTTCTTCTAATTATAAAGCAAGAGCATATTGGGGGGGGGGTTATAAAACAAGGTTCTGGGTGTTATCATATCTGATTATCTAAAGAAGGCAAAGAGCAATAGGAAAAGCCAGAAAGATGCTTGAGTGCATAAGCAGGAAGAAGGTGGTGGTATGGCCCCCAGTATAAGTCCCTAGTGAGAATACTGTGTACAGTTCTGGAGACTGTGCCTTCAAAAGGAGAAAAACAGGATGGAGTTGGTCCAGAAGGTGGCTACTAAAATGTTCCAGGAAAGGCAGGATAAGGGAGGATGTGATAGAGATACTTAAATATGTTCAAGGTATCAATAGAAAGGAGGCTCTAAAATGAAGGGATGAGGGTAAAAGGGGGTAGACTCGGGAGTAATCTAAGGAAATATTTCTTTAGAGAACGAGTGGTGGAAACGTGGAACAGCCTGTCAGCGGAGGTGGTGGAGAAGAGGACAAGATCTGAATTTAAGAAACATTAGGATAAGCCCAGGGGTTCTCTGAGGGAGTGGGAGAGATTGTAAAACTGAGTTGTTGGTGGGAATGGGCAGACCAGAGAGGCCATGGTCTTCTTCTGCCATCAGGCTTCAATGTTTCTGATCCTTTTCCAACTTACCGTGGAGTCTTTCTGTTGGGTGACTTTATAACATGGCAGCAATTGTACTTATAAATTGCACTCAGGTGGTGTGTCAGCCTCATGACAGTGTTCAGAGTAAGAACGCTACCGTTTTCTGGAATTCATTGCATCAGTGCCTTTTATTTTGCTGGGCTGTGCGGTTCATGGATCAATTTCTTTTTTTAAAATTTCTATTGTATTTATTTTATTTTTATTCCGCTTTTCAGCACTTCAAAGCGAATTACATTCAGGTACTGTGGGTACTGCCTTTATCCCCAGAGGGCTCACGGTCTAAGTTTGTACCTGAGGAAGTGGCGGGTAAAGTGACCTGCCCATTTCTTATCTCAGATTAGTCTACAGAATTCTGAGTAGTCACTTGGCCATTATGTTGCATTATTAATTGGACTTGAACTTTTAAAGCCATTTTGCTTATTCAGTAATGGTTTATGTGGCTGTATTGGTCAGTTTGCTCCTCAGTGCGGTCCAGATGATGATTCAGAATGCTCATACTTTTAACAGCATCAGATAGGGACGGGGAAGGGAAAATATGTACAGGGAGTTAATTTTAAAATCTGTGCTTCTTCTACGCGTCCGTCCTTCGTATTTGCAGGAAAGCAGATGCAAAGTCTGCAGGTACAAAAGTCCTAGCAGACTTTGACTAGCCCCATTATTCAAAAGGAAACTCAGCAAGGGGTTTCCCTTTGAAAATTAGCTTGCAGCTCCCATGGACCTTTAAGCTTTTCAGGTAATTTCAAAATGCAACCCCCCTCCCCCCTCCCAAAAAAAAATGGTTGAGAAAAGTCAAGCATTAAGGTTAGACAGTATTTTGGGATCTTGTGTAAAAATCCTAGTGTACAAACCATGAGACATTACCAATGAGGTGGTAGCTTAATAACAACACAATATGCGCTGACCTCCCTGAGATTTCAACTGACTTGAGTCGATCTGGCTTGCTCTCCAGTATTAAAGAGAAGAATAGCAATATTAGCATAAGGAACACCAAGAGCACATGGAAAGCATGAGCCAAGGATCCCGGGCGCACAACTATCTGTGGGAAAAAATGTGTTCCTAAGATTGGGAGGAATAGCAGACACAGTAGTCTTAAGGCCGGTTTCCCAGTAGGAAATCTTTTAAGACGCACGTGATCGTGGGTTATTCCTTACTTCAAAAAGCTCTTTCCCTTTCTCACATACTTTTGCTTTTCAGTGGTTTTTAAAATCCCTCCACACTAATGTACCAGCCTGATTTTTCCCTGCTTAAGAGCCTGCCCCATGCAAACTGCTATTGGCTGTACAAGCTCCTGTCTGATATTTATAGAGCCAGTTTGAGATCACGATTGATGTGTTAACAAGGCAACTCTAATGTAAGATGCTGCGTGCAAACTAACCTTATTTATAAGCTCATCATATTGCCAAACAGGTTATATGTATACAATTTGATTGTTCAATTTGTGTGCAAAACACAACGAGGACCCAAACTGAAACTAATTAAGGCCAATTGTAATTTAAAATTAGGGGAAGATTTCTAATGAGACTACAGGGGGCTCTGGAATAGTTTGTCATCATATTTAATTGAAGTATTAATGACAGTATGCAAGGGAATTTCCATGGATGAATGTCTGAGCAGCAGCAAGCGTCTTCTGCATTTGAAAATAGGCAGGCACATGCCTTTCTGTAGTATGACTGAAATATAATTGTCCCCACCAAGAAAGACAGGCTGGCAATTTTCGTCATCCACGTTTAGCAATGACTGAGAGCTCTTATACCAAACTGCATATTGCTGCAAGATGAGCCTCTACTTGTTTGCACCTGTCTTGGTATTTAGCTTAATTTCAAGAGCCTAGAGATAGTTTTGTGACTCTGGGCCTCCAAAGACGTAATGAAAAAATCAAATGAAGACTCCTGCATGAACTCAGATTTTAATAAAGCAAAGCAGCTTGTGTAGTTGATGCATTACTTAAATAGAACAAGTACCTTTGTCAGATGACGTTATCAACTTAATCTGAAAAATTAGCTCTAACTGAATTGCCTTGAGCTCCTTTATAGCACAATATTGTTCCTGTGGCAGCATTTTCTTCCATGTTACTGGATGAATCACCAATGTCACAAACAATCAGCCGACACAACAAGCGAATGGCTTTATCTAAATCTAATGTGCTTCAGAATTGAGCAAAGCAAAATGCATCTTACTGACAAGATGTCATCAAACATATCAGAACTCAGAAAACAGATCCTGAAACTCAACTCATGCTTTCGAGAACATTAACGTGCCTGGGAACATCTGACTAATATTTAATACGGTAAGCAAAGCCTATTAACTTAGAACCTTGGAAAATTGTATACTAAGACATTAACAATGAGACATTTACAGAGGTAGTTTAATAATTTTCTATTATCTTCTTTGACAGATTTTGCCATTTAAAAAATTCTCATAGTAACTCTTGCCTGGAATTCAGCAATATCGTTGACTCTAAACTAGAGAATATATCCAAACTTGTAAAAACTTCATTTTACAAACTGAATCTTCTGAAAAGACTCAAACCTTTTCTCTTTCCAGCAGATTTCAGAACTGTGCTTCAGGCCCTCATTCTATCAAGTCTGGACTATTGTAATTCTCTATATATTGGTCTTCCAGAATCAACAGTCTGCCCACTGCAACTTATACAAAACTCTGTAGCTCGCCTCCTGACAGATACCAAAATGAAATAACATTTCTCCTGTTCTGCCCAGCCTCCACCGGTTACCAATTAAACAATGCATTCAGTACAAAATTCTTATACTAATTTTCAATTTAATTCACAATCCATCCTCCATCTGGTTATGTACTACTTTACGCCTCTACCAGCCCCGACGTCACTTAAGATCAATTGATAAAAATCTCCTTGAGGTCCCAACAGTCAAACTTGCCAGACTAGAAATCACCAGAAAACGTCTTTCTGAGTAGCTGGTCCCCTGCTCTGGAGCTCAATTCTGACTCCACTCAGATTCATTCTAACCAGAAAGAATTTAAGAAAAAACTAAAAACTTGTCTATGCTCTCTTGCCTTTGAGACTTACAACACAGATTAATGCCTTCATAATTCTCCTCCCTATCATCCTGTTTGATTACTTAGTCAATTTAAATATTAATAGTTGTTCTTATGTTAACACTCATACTTGAATGTGTTTTTATGTACTTTTATTTTCTGTTTTACTTTCACTTGTAGTCTTGATGTTATGATGTTTTTGTTTTATCTGTATTCTTACCTGTAAACCGCCTAGATCGCCACAACGTGTATAAGCAGTAAACAAAAGCTTTTAAATAAATAAATAAATAAATAAATAAATAAATAAATGCAACCAGAGACAGGATGCTAGGCTCAGTGGTACTTATTATATTCTTAATCATCTTGGTTTCTGAGCACCTTAGAGTTCCATGATTTATTCCATAGAATATCAGTGAATTAAGCTAGAGAAGGCACATGTGAATATTAGGCACAGAAAAGACAACCATTAAAAATACTAGTTTTTTGATGCAGTAACTGATATCATGGTACCATCTTGCTTCCTGTAGAAATGAGAAAATATAGCCTGGGTTCTGTCTTGCCCTTCACCCCCTCCATCCAGGATGATTGGGTTGGAATAGAGACATTACCTTATCACCTGGGGAAGGTGATAAGGGATATGGATGTAGACACCAGGTTTGTCTGGTAAACCTATTATAGAAATAATGGGAAGGGATGGGGTTAATTTCAAATGCTTAGGTAGATGCTAGGCACCGGAAAGGATCTGGTGCAATGCTAGAAGATGCCTGTTATTCCAATTTAGATTGTATGGAAGCAGCAGTGGAGTTGGTGTCGCACAGTGCTGCAGGAGTTTAGGCCAAAGCACTGTGACCTACAGTTCAGTGTATCTAGGGCTTACTTGGTTAAGATCTAAGTACAGACTCTGGGCTATGTGCTGAGGACTGTCCCTCTTTGGCCTTTTGGCTGAGATTGAAAACTGGTCGCCTTTAAGCACAGGATGATATAATGACTAGAACCAAAGTAGGAGGATTAAACCTATTTTTAAAAATATGGCAGGCGTTCAGGCCAATGGATAGTAAGTAGGAAAGGCAAATAGTTTCTAATTTTTAATTGGGAAGGATAGGAAAAATTAAATGTATTTACTTATGGGATAGGAAAAGGGCAGATAAATACAGTTGCGTAGGTTAGGTTGTATGTACTCTTGAAAATGGATGACTATATTAGCCTGCTAAGTAAGGAAAATAGTTTGTAAAGCTGAAAAGTACTAATGCTAAGCATCAGTGTCTCTCCTACTTGCTATTTTTCCGAAAAAATATTTTCAGTTGTGTATATTTGTTGTTTTCCAAGGCGCTGTTCACGGCAGTGATGTGTTTGGAAGGTCTTTAACATTCAAGTAGGGGCTTTCTAGAGAAGTTGAGAGAATAGCTCCATAAATGTCACAACTTCATTATATCATTTTCACCCGTTCCCCCAACCTTTTCCAACATCATCTGCTTTACATCCCTTACTAGCCTTCAAACTGAAAAGAACTGATAGGTAATCCAAAAGTCTTGTTAATATGTCTCCATATTGCTTCAAAGTGGGGCTTTTTTTAATAATTTGTACTGGCAAGTAACACCTGCCTTGGGTCTTCTGCCCTGAGCATGTGCTGTGTTCCTAGACATTCTCCTTATTGTGTAGTGCGAGACTTACACTCCATAATGCAGGAGGAAGAAATAATGAATTCTTTAAGATTATTTTTTTAATGGATTCATAAATGTGAAAAAAAAAGTTGGTTGGTTTGCTGAGCCTGACGGGTAAGAGGTCACAAATTTGACCAAGATCAAGTAAGCATGTTTCTGCTTTTTTAATTTGACTTGTGAAAGACCCACATCATGGTACATACTCAAAGAACAAACAAAGCAGTATTGCTTGGCATTTTACATCTCAGCATCTCAGGGCTTTCCCTTCACAGACAAGGTTGTTCTCTGAAGATTCTCTTTTTCCCTGTACAGTTTAAACGCAGCAGTGCCACTTAGACGTTCAGACCATGGCAAAAGAGAACGGCTAGAGCATTTAAAATTGCATTACACTTAATTTCATTCTTCGCATGCAAGAATGCTAATTTACACTGTTAAATATTACTATGATAAATATGTTCTTACAGTAAATTGCAAAATGGGATTTCTCAGATAGGAGTACTCTTGTAACAGGTCAACATATAGGTATAGTAGCACGGTAGAAAAAGACTATTCAGTCTGCCCAGTTATTCTTTCCACACTATGGAAGTAATTTTCAAAAAGGATTTATGTACGTAAAAAGGCTTTTCAAAATTGTATGATACGTTACTTTTACGTGCATAAGCTCTTTGAAAATTCACTCCTAAGGCTATAGCCCACACTGTGACCACCTGCAAGATTTCTCCTTATCAAGGATGGTCTTTTTTTTTTGTCTTTCTCCCTTGTACTTTTCCATCTTGGGTAAAATATCATTCAAGATCCCCCACCTATTCCATGCCTAACCCCACAGCTCTGTAATAGTCTAAGGAGCCAGAAAAATTAGTGTGGTCGTTACCCAAATATCCAGCCTCTTAGGTCTCCTGGCAGAAAGTCTGGGCTACATAAGCGCCTGCTTTTCCATTAGGTCTTCAAGTTAGTACAAAGGTTGCAGCCCGCCAGACAGACTCAACTGTTAGTTAGATTCTAATCCTCACAGCTGTGAGATCCTCCGTACTGTAGTTCAGACCACCATGCTTGCAAAACTGGACTATTTTAACTCCCTCCTACTCGGCCTTCCCGCCTCCACCATCAGGCCACTCCAGATCCTACAAAACTCCATGGCCAGAGTCATAACAAATACTCACAAAACGGAACACATCACCCCTATCTTAAAAGACCTGCACTGGCTCCCTATCGCCTTCCGCTCACAATACAAAACCCTGACCATTCTTCACTCTACACTACACAAATTTAATCACACTTGGCTTGAAGAAATGCTTCACTTCTGCACTACTAACGCCCCATAAGAAGTGCCCATTTAGGTACCCTACACACTCCTTCCCTTAAGTCAGCTCATCTGTCACTCACTAGAGAAAGGGCTTTCTCCATAGCTGGTACCTCCCTCTGGAACTCTCTCCCTGCCTCCCTCTGTATAGAGCCTTCTCTCACCAAATTTAAAAAAGGAGTCAAACATGACTCTTCAAGCAGGCCTACCCTGACACAAATATAACATAGAATTACTACGTAGCCGGACTTTTGCCATGATCTTCCTTCTTACCAGTCCTCCTTCCCTCCAGCCCTCCCCGGAATGTTGGCACACTTTGAACTCCCTCAGCATATGAACCCCATTAAGAAAGGTTATTGATATATTGAATGTACAAAGTTCTTTTCTGCCCTTTCTACCTCTTTGATTTGCTTTCAGACCTGAATTATATTTCCTCATATCATGTAAATAGTTTCTCCTTACATTGATTGCGATATGATATTGTGTTTATTGCATTTTCCTCCTTTTCAGTTAAATGTAAGCCGGCATGATGTGCCTTACGAATGTCGGCAAAGAAAAGCTTATAAATAAAATAAAAATAATAAATAAATAAAAATAATAAATAAATAGCTACTATTACTAATGAGAGGAGGCTGATATCCTGCTGCTTAGCCACCAGCTCATATATTAGAGCCAGCAGAACATGTTTTTTGGTAGGAAGGGTCCAACCAACCAATCTCTGACACTTCCCCTGCAAGCCAGCTTATCTGCCTCCACCCTCCCTTCCCAGCAAGCCAACCTGCCTCCAGGGCCTCCTCTTCCCAGCAAGCTTGCTGGGTACAACAGACTAGTCTGCCACTAAATTTACAGCAGCTTGTTTACCAGTGTATTGCAACCAAGAAAGGAAGTGAGGCCATAGTAATTCTGGGAGATGGAGTCTTTGAGGGTTCTGGCTCAACAGGAATTGAGTTCACATTGGAGAAAAGCCCTCTAGGATATGTGTTTGAGTGGCATTTTCAGCTCCCACGAGACTATGAGATAGAGATTGAGGGAGCAAGACAACGAGAGCCAGCACTAGAATACGGGCATCTGGGTGACTCAAACTCAAAGCCACTCTGTACCATCATCAAGATGTTCTGGGCATGGCCAATAGGACACTTCAGAGCAGCCGAAAAGTTGATAGGGCTATGGCCCGTGTGGCCCACACTATTCCAACACCTATAAAAATGGCTGGCATTAAATCAAGTCTTCATTTACTTTTCTTCTCCTAGAGTCTGAAAAAGCTTTCAAACTGAAACAAATTGTTTGCAGTGATTATAATGAACCTGATTTAAAACGGATTCCAATTGCGTTTGTAGGGAGCGTTCATTGAGGATTTTGTTTCAGGCACCACAGTAAAAAAAAATAAATATATATATATTGTGTATTTAGCTCCCGCCTTTTCATTGTTAATTCAAGATCAGTTATAATCACATATAGTAAGTAGTAGTATTTCCTGTGTTACAGAGGAAGAGATCTATTAGAATAAAACCAGTAATTACAGAATACATTGTTCAGATTGAAGCTAGCTCTCCATGAAAGCCAGTAGCTCTCTTCCTCTTTTGCTCATCCCTAAAGTTCTGTTTCAGGTCCAGACCAATCACTCTCTTTTTATATCAGGATCTGATCAGGCTTACCTCGTTCATTCTAAAACACCTCGGTGTCCGGTAAAAGTAATAATGAATTTATTATTAGCTTAGGAATCATTTACAAATAACACCAAACGGTTGAGTGCAGACAATAACAGCAACTCATTGTATAATTCTGACTGCTGGACTGCTGCACTAGGCTTACTAAACTTGTGCCAGCACATGTCAAATACGTGCTGTGCTGTTTGCTGTAAGGAAAGGAGCTAATTACAACTACGTATATATTCAGAGCTGACGTTCCTAGCCATAAGGACTCGCGATCTGTCGGTGCTGCCATCTCTGGGGTTCTATGTTGATGTTCTAATCATTTTTAGTTTTGCCTGTCTTTATACTGTTTATGAGAAATCCTAACACTAGCAGATGCATAAGGTGGGCATGTGCAGAAGGAGGGGTCTTCCTGGTGCCACAGTTAAACTGTTCCTTAGACACAGTCCTAAACATCAGCATCTGCATATGTGAGAGACACCTCCCTTCTTCTCTATAGTCCCTATAGGTAATCAACGAGCGGGAATACCATTTTGCAGCTCCTCCTCCTCTAGAGGCAGCTGAGCAGGTGAACCCTGCTTTTAACTGAGGATTAGGGCTAGATTCAGGGGGCATTTTGAGTTCAGAGTTTGGCACGTGAGAAGTCCAAATTTTGCGTAGCCGCCACCTGGTGAGGCCTACGGCCTAACCCAGGATGTATTAGGATTTTGACTGTGTTATGGGTGGCATTCTTGTGCCCCCCCCCCCTGGATCTAGAGGCAAGTTCACTAAGATCTGCTAGAACTGTTCAAGAGTCAGAGAGCAGCTGCGGAGACAGTGGGCCCCGGAAGAGATATTTGGTGAACTTTAGTGAATTGTGCTATTTAGGTAGAGAGAGGTTTTTTTCGTCACCTGTCCTCCGTCTGACGCTTGTACAGGATGCCTGGCTGATGGGAGCAGGAAGGCTCAACAAAGCAACTAAAGAAACAAAAGAGCAGCAGAGAAGACCTTACCCAGGATCTTTCCCGACTTGGGACACAGGCGCAGGTGTGAAGAAGATGACTTGAAGACAGGAAGGACTGTGAAAACCCTTAAGGGGATTCCCTGCAGTTCACAGAGGCGGAACTGTACATCCATTCATCTCGCCTGCATGTTGATGCCTTTTTAAAGAAATCAGTAAATGTTATTTTTGAACATCCAGACCTGCGTCCTGCAGTCTTTGTCCCGTCCAGCATGAGCACCACAGTAAGGAGGCAAATCACCCCACTGCCTGGGCCCACAAGCACCTGCTTTCCCCCTAGAAAGGACTCGCGCCTTAGGTACCAGCCCCAGGAGGGGACCTGGCGAAGGATCATAGCCCGAGAAACAATACATTCTTTTGTGTGCCTTCAAGGAAAGGGTTACACAAATGGGCCTGTTAAACTTTAAAGCTATTGTCTGGAAGATGTGCAAACAAGTAATTATGCAAGTTATGGGGTCCATGCAAGCTGTAATTATGCGGGGGATTAGATGTCGGGGGACAGATCTTTGTGCCTGCACACGTGTAAGTTACAGGTTCTGAATTGGACAGGCCTATTTTTTTTTCTATATGTATATTGTCTGTGTGTGGTTCTGAGTTTATTCAATCCAAATAATCCCATAACGTGCCTGTTCTGTGAGAGAGCTGGAGCCCACGTTTTCTCTGGATGAGCATGATTCAGTTTTACACCAGCTGACACAGGGAAGAGAGAGAGAGAGTAATAGTTGCTGTGGGTTATGTAAATTGTCCACTTGCTTATTGTGAAGAGGTATAAAAGCACTACTAATATAACTTGTAGTGATTCATTTAATTGATGTTTTACTGTATGTGAAGTTTCGTATGATTTTGGATGTGGTTTCAAGCTACAGTATTTACATTGCCTGTTGTCCTATCTCCAGTGCTCCACTGCGGAAGTTAAAGACCGCAGGATGTGTTAAACTTCACTGATGCTCCCAGGATTCACCATGTGATCACCAAACTGGCAGAAGGGAAGACCAGGGAGCGGTGGGAGGAGAGAAAAAGGGTATTTTTACTCACTCAAGCATAACCTCTTTGGACCTAAATGAATCATTGCACAGACCCAGTTCAGACTCCTAAAGCATCACTTTTGCCCCTATTGTTTCCCTAGGTTGTTCAGGTCTGAAGTTCTCTTCAAAACCTTGAATTTTTGGCACCAGTGTAGGCTAAATGTTGGACACAAGTTCCCAAAAATCCAAGATATGACAGCAGAAAAGTACCAAAAATGGCCCATCCAGATTGCCCAGCAAGCTTCTTAAAGTAGAATCTGCCACACGCTGCAGGTTACCCCATGTTTCTCTTAAAGGTAGCAACTGCTGCTCCGCGCAGTTATCCCCCAAGCCTTATGATAACCCATAAACATTTACTACTAGCAACATTTATACTGAGTGCTGAGCCTTTTTGAAAATTCAGACAGTGCTGCTTGACGTGGTTAGCTTATGGACTTGGCCATAGAACTAGTTGTTGTCTGAATCCAACTTCCCCTTTTCCCCTTGCCGTTGAAGCAGAGAGCAATGTTGGAGTTGCATCAAAAGTATCAAGTTTATTATTAAGGGTAATAACAGCCACACCAGCAAATTAGCCCCCCACTTATCACTTCCCCAGTCCGTAAAAGTTGTGGCCTTCAGTTGCTGTCTGAATCCAATTCTCTTTTCCCCTGCTATTAAAGCAGAGAGCAATGTTAGAGTTGCATTAACTCTATCAAGGCTTATTGGTTAAGGCAGCGGTTCTCAACCAGTGCGTCACGACACAATGTTTCGCCAAGCACACGCAGGTGTGTCGCCACGCTTCCCGGTCTCCTCCTGGCCCAGCTGCTTTCCTGCCCCAGCAAAGTAAGAACTTATCTTCCGCCCGGGCTTAAAATGCTGATAGCCCGGGTGTGACGCGGCAGGAGAGCTGGAGTCAGCGGCCCGGAAGAGGAAGTGGTACGCAGCAGCCGCGCAAGTGGGAAGAAGAGACCATGTTAGTGCGGGCAGCATCGGCCCGAAGAAGAGAAGAGAGGCGCTGCTTGAAGAATGAGCAGTGGAGCGCGGAGCAAAAGAGGAGCAGCGTCAGCCCCCGCGGTGGATGGGAGTCCTTTCTCGAGGCCGCAAGGGCTGAAAATGGAGGAAGCTGTTGCTGCCGCTAGTTCAGTGGGGGGTGAGAGAGAGTGAGTGAGCAAGCGTGTGTGTATGTTTACTATTTAAGCAATTTCTGTTCAGACAGAGTACTTATCTTTCCCTTGTGTCATTCGTAACAATAAAAATAATACTGGGCCTTTATTTTTTTATTTCTGCTGTAAGTTGTAATGAGCAGTGTGTCACACGTGAGCGTGGTCTGTCAGGTGTGTCACGATGGGAAAAAGGTAGAGGACCACTGGGTTAAGGGTAATAATAGCCGCACCAGCAAGTTACATCCATGCACTGTTTTCCTCATTTCCTTCCTCTAGACATTAGGGGTACACAGTATTTATCCATGCTACTTTGAATTCTTTAACTGTTTTCATGTTCACCTCCTCCTCCAGAAGGGCATTCCAGGCATCCACCACCCTCACCATGAAGACATGTTTTCTGACTGTTCTGAGATGACCTCCCTGGAGTTTCATTTCATGGCCCCTAGTCCTGATTCTTTCCAATGAAAAAGGTTTGAGGTTTGTACATCATTAAAATCTTTCCGATATCTTAAGATTTGTATCATATCTCCCCTGCATCTCCTCTTTTCTAGGGTATATACATTCAGATCCTTCATCCTTTCCTCATAGGTCTTCCGATACTCATCCCACACCATTTTGGCTGACCCTACACCATTTTGGTTGCCTTTCTCTGGACCGCCACCAACTTGTCTCTGTCCCTTTTGAGAAAAGGACTCCAAAACTGAACTCAGTACTCGAGGTCGGGCCTCACCAAGGACATTAGCAAAAGGTCATTATCACCTCCTTTTTCTTACTGGCTATTCCTTTCTCGCCAGGACATTTCTGAGTTCCCGTTGTATCCTGGGATGTACCTCATCCAGCCCCATGGCCTTATCCATTTTGTTTTAATAGCTCTTCTGTAAAAGGAGTTGTTTCTACCCCATTCCCTTCTACGATCTTGAGGAAAACAAAAAGAAGATAGATCCAAAGTCCTTATAATTCTTTATTGTAGTAAAAGACAAGTTGCCCAATAATTGCCCCATTTTGGACTTTGAATCTTTCTTCTTTTTGTTTTCCTCACGGCTTCGATAGACCGTCTTCCTTGTTGCTTTCTTGGTCCTTCTACGGTCTTGTCAATCAGCAAGGGTCAATCAGCAAGGGTCTTCTCTAGGGTCTTCTTTACCGATCACTGGACTGAAGTATTTGTTTAATATTGCCGCCATTTCTTCGTCTGTCTCTACACATTACTCTACACATAATGTCAAGCAAACTTCCTGTTTGCTTGACATTAAACTATTGTAAAGCTTGTTGCTATGTTATGTTACAATGTGAACCGGGGTGATGTTTTTAACGTGCCCCGGTATATAAAAAATCTTTAAATAAATAAATAAATACTCCTTGTCGTCTTTCAATTTCACTACACCACTTCAGGCTTTACTTCTTTCTCTCATATATCTGAAAAATGTTTTACTTCACTTGGAAATCATATCCAGCGCAGCTCACTGCTTCAATGGCAGGGGGAATGAAGAAAAGAGGATGTATATTCAGACAACAACCAACAAGGACTGAATTGCACAGGCTGGGTAAACAAGCGTGGGAGTAGCTTGCTTATTACGGTGGTTACTACCCCTAAACAATTAGCTAGATACTTCACTTAGATGTAACACCAGCACTGCTATCTATATCGGACATTGAACTATCTACAATATCGATGGCGGGGGTGGAAGGGAAATAGAACCAAAAAGTTACTTATAAGGGCCAAGAGTAACAGCTAAGTATGAAAAAAATAAGTGTGAAAGCTTGCTGGGCAGACTGGATGAGCCATTTTGTCTTCTTTTTCTGCCGTCATTTCTATGTTTCTCTTCAGCAATCCTTTCTTTCGCTTGACCTTTTACTTTCCTGCTTTTTTTTCTTCGCCTCCCTCACTTTCACCAGGTATTGTTCCCTGTGGTATTCTTTTTGGGATCTTTTATACGTCTGATCTTTTTGCTTTAATTTTTGCAGCCACCTCTTTTGAGAACCAAATCGGTTTGGTTTTCCTTGTACTTTAGTTTACTTTTCTAATATATAGATTTTTTGCCTTTGTAATATCTTCTTTTAATTTAACTCAATGTTCCACCTCAACCATTTTCTCCCAGTCTTCTAGTTCTTCCTCCAGGTACATCCCCATTTTCTCAAAGTTCGTATTTTTGAAATTCAAACCTCGGGTCATCTTGTGACTTCCCTATATCTTATTTGCGATATCAAACCATACCGTCTGATGATCACTTGTGCTCAAGTGGATGCCTGACTGGACATTAGAGATGACATCCCGATTTGTGAGCACTAGGTCAAGTATCACACCCTTCCTCATGGATTCCATTACCATTTGTTTGAGCAGAGCTCTTTGGAAGGCATTCACTATCTCTCTACTTCTTGCAGATTCAGCAGAAGGGATACTCCAGTCTAAATCCAGCAGATTAAAATCTCCAACAAGCTTCTTCCACATGTTTTGGATGTCTTCAGTCAGATCTCTTTCCAGCTCTTCTGTCTGAATCAGAGGCCTGTGAGCCACACCGATGTAAATGGAAGCATCATCTTCTTTTAGGATATCATATAATGCTTCTTTCCTACCCCATGTCCCTTGCATTTCAATTGCTTGAATATTGTTTCTGAGATAAAGCGCTACTCCTCCCCCTTTCCTATCCTCTCTATTCTTCCTTAATACGTTATAGCCAGGGATGGCCGTATCCCAGTCCTGTGACTCTGTGAACCATGCCTCTGTAACAGCAACAATGTTCGTCGGCTTCCGTCATTAGAGCCCGCAATTCTCTGATTTTACTGCCCAGACTACGAGTTTTTTTTCTCATAGATTTTCAGCTTCTCTCCTTCAGGTTACTGCTTTTCTTGGACATCTTTTCTGCCTTATTCAGCTGATTTTTTTTTTTTTTGTTAATTTCTTCACCCACTTCTTGCAGATGACAGGGGTGACATTCCAACTTCCTTCTGTCACCCCCATCCTGTAGTTTAAATGCCTCATGGCATAGGATTTGAATTTATCACTTAGGATCCTTCTTCTTGCCACAGACAGATGTAAGCCATCTTTGACATAGAGCCTTTTACTCTTCCAGACATGGCCCCAGCCTCCAAAGTATCCAAAACATTCTTCCTTACACCAGGTTTTGAGCCATGCATTGAAGTTATCTGTATGGCTTTTAGCTTCTCCTTCCCCTTTCCATGTACAGGTAACACTTCTGAAAAGGCAATGGCCTTCACCATGTGACTAATCTGCTTCTCCAGTGTCTGGAAATCTCTCTGTACCACTTGGATGTTGTCTCTAGCAAGGTCGTTTGTTCCCAGATGGATAATAATGTCAACTTCAGAGTCCTTACTTTCTTCATTGATTGCTTTGACTATCTGATTAGCATTTTTTACCAGATGATTAGAGAAGGCTTTTAACTATAATGTTCCCCTCATAAAGAATTCCCAAATTAGTGCCATTGATCAACAACCAAGTTTTATTTCTGGTGATGGAATTAGGCGTTAGAAGAAAAAACGCCTAATTCCATCACCAGAAATAAAACTTGGTCTCAAGTTGTGCATTGAGCTCAGTTAAATTATAAAAATATGCAAAAGTACACATTATTTAAAAAAAACCCATCACCCAGACAGCATGGAAGTCTCTTCCTCCATGTAACTATACAACACGGAGAAGTTTCATCCCTTATTTTAGCTGGTGATGTACTTTGGCATATTTGTAAATTTAATTGAGTTAAATGCCTGAGTCCAAGTTTTTCAGTGCTAGGATTGGAAATTAAATTTTAAAAATGCACAAAATGAACATGGATAAATGGCAATTTTTACTGCGTACCAGATTTCCAAATAAGACTACGCCGGCATTACAGTATAAATGCCGTGCTCCTACCATCACCATTACTACATGAGCTACCGGACGTCATGCATGGGGAAAAAAAATGCATTTCATGCTTTGGCTTTCAATCTATAATTACCTAAAGGTATTTTGACATTTAGTTTCTGGGACTTATCATTCATCATAGTGTTTTGGGGATTAAACATTATTATTATTATTCAATTCCATTATGCTCCCACTCCCCCTCTCCCTAATATCCCTCTGATCAGCAGTACTTTTTCTTCAACACGGCTCGATTGACAGGGCCACTGGGAAGACAGACTCATAAAATGTATCACATCTGACCTTCAGTCAGTAAGGATCACTTGACATCTTGCCCACCATTCCTTTCATAGAGCCCAAGTGTCCCATTTCATGGCACATTCAAATCCTATCAGATGGGAGATCTAAATCCGCTCAGACAATAATCAATTTCAGTCACATTAACTATCGGTGCACAGAAGAAAACAAGGGTCCTCCATGGAGCTCTAAGCATCAAGATAACAGATTGTTGGTACATTATTACTCAAAGCAGCAAGTCTGTCACACCAGATGGAACATGGTGCCCTTTTATCCTAGCTTTTAGCTAAAAATGAAAGTTTATGCGAGGACAGTATAAGGATTAACTGCATGAATTAAAGGGAAATCTCAGTAAAATATGCACGTTTCCTTCACCTTAGCTCTGTATTTGAGATACACAGAAAAATAAGGCAAGGGACATAACAAAAGTTTCTAAAATCGTGAGTGGGGTGGAATGGGTAAATAAAGGATGGTTATTTACCCTTTCAGATAATACAAAACAAGGGGGCGCGCCATGAAAGTAACAGCCAGCACATCTAATACAATTTGAGAAAGTACTTTTTGTTTCAGCGCTCAATCAAACTGTAGAATCAGTTGCCAGAGGACGGGTCAAGGCGACTAGCAGAGCGGAGTTTAAGAGAGTTTTGAACAAGGTCCTGGAAGAAAAGTCCATAAGACATTATTAGCCAGGTAGACTAATGAATGCTATTGCTGTCCCTGGGAGTAACAAGAAAGAGATCTACTTTTTGGTATCTGCTGTGTACTCGGACTGGACACTGTTTGGAGACAAGATACTGGACTCCATGGACCCTGGTCTGAATCCGCATGGCATATGCAGAAGTAAATATGTATTCAGGTGCCACTTTATTTGTCTCTTGGATCTAATATCCAAGCAAGCTTTTACAAAATAAGTCTTACGTCATGAGAGACTGCGTGTTGAGAAAAACAAGATTTTAACATTTCCTGGCAGCTTAGAAATTATTATTTTGAAGTCTATAAAACAGACAAAAAACAAGTCTCTCTAACCTCATGTATAAACAGATTATTGTCTATCTGCTGTTCCCTTCCATTACCACCATTACAGCTGTAAACAAATAGGGCACACAATCCAGCCATCAGATTGGCATATGGTTTTCAAATGTTTTACAATATACTTTCAAGATCCCTGGAAGGTTTATTCATCACATCACACTCCTAACCTTTAACTCCTTTGTAATAAAACTTCCTCAGCATTCAGGCAGGTCAGTCCTCATGGGAGGGTTATGCACCTCTGCTAGCAAATGGAGATAGAGCAACCACTGCGCACTCATTCCTTGCAGCTGTTTACCTTGAAGACAGTATTTCTGCTAGCAATCTGTTCGGTACGTCGGGTTTCTGAGCTGCAGGATCTTTCCTGCCATGAACCTTTTCTCCATAGACTCTGGTGCTGTTCAACTTCAGAATGTGCCTTCAAAGTGGTTTTGGAGTTTCATTTGAATCAGTCCATTTCTCTACCTGCCTTGGACAGGGACAGAGATGAAGCTGAGTACTATCTTATGCGTCATTTACTGCGATACGTGGAGATGACTAAAGCTGTTCAGAAGTCTGATTGACTATTTGTTCTCTATGGTAGAGGGTAAGCAAGGAGCATCTACGACACAGGCAACAATAGCCCGCAGGGTTAAGGAGCTCATTATGGCTGCTGAAGTTGCTTTGCCGAAACAGGTTTACCGCACTCTAAGAGGGCTCAGGCTGTATCATGGGCGGAACTTTATTTGTTGTCGCCTGCTGAAATTTGCCGAGCAGCGATCTGGTCATGTTTGCACACTTTCTCCAAGCATTACCACTTGAGTGTTAGGGCTAGGGAGGACACTGCGTTTGCGCAGGCAATGTTGATTGGACTGCTGGCAGCCTCCCAACCTTTTCGAGATTAGCTTTGGTACATCCTACTCATGGAGACTGACTTGCCTGAATGCTGAGGAAGGAAACTAGAGTTTCCTTTCCTCTAGTAAGGGCAGATCAATCTCAGACCCGCCCTCGGCTGCAGTGTTTAAATTTGTGGTTAGCCTTTAATCAGGCAAGCTATGCAGAGTACTATTCTTGCTCTTTGTTGAAAACTAGTAGTTTACTAAACATGTTCCTTCTTTTAGCTGAGTTCAGTGTTCCTGTTGGGAAGCCTGAATGGTTGTTAATGGTAATGTTCAAGTATAATCAGTTTTGTCCACAGTTTGGCTTTTCCAGAGAATACTGGCGGGCTGATGACAGGGCAGGACTATATGGCCGTGATGTCAGCTTTTGTTCTGTCTCCATCTGCTGGCAGAGTTGCATAATGCACTCATGGGGCTTGACCTGCCCTTACTAGAAGAAAGGAAGTTATCAGGTAAGTAGTAATTTCTCCTTGTTTGTACCTTCCAGATCCATCAAGATGATGTGCCGGTATATCTCCTGCACCAGCGTAAAAATAAATGCTATCAAAGAAGATGACCAGCGTGCTTTCTATGCAACTCTCCTCATGAAAATAGTGCACATTAGCCATCACTCATAGAGTTAAAAAAAAAAAAAAAAAAAACAGCGGCAAAGACTGTGCTTGCAAAGGGCCTAGTGCTGGAAAGCAGGAAGGGGGCAGCGCAGCAGGTAGAAATCAACCGGAAAATTATGTCAATACATCTATTATTTCTTTATTTTTAATCTCTAGAGGGTTTTTATTTGTTTTTTTTACTCACCTCTCCTAAGGAAAAGAAAAAAAAAAAGGCTGCAAGAGGTACAGAGCAAAAAATTGGGTGGGCTATACAGACAGGCAGCTCTGAACAAGCTGAATAAAAGTAGCACTGTCACCATCCCCCTTCATGTTGAAGGTACCCCTCTCATCTCTGTTGCCTGAAACAATCTCAGCAGTGCATCTGTCGTCATTTCATTCTGAAGAGAAAAGGCAGTTTAAATGATGAAGTGAGGCCATAGTGAATATAGCAGACAAGACACAAGTTTACGCGTTCATTGTAATCTAATTAGCAGTCTGTGACAGAAGACAACTGCTGAAATATTTGCGGGCAAGAAGCATGTTTCCATATATTGCTCATAGAGTTGTTCTTAATCAAAGCAGTTTTCGCATGTGTGTGCATATATATATATATATATATATATATATATGGCCTGATATTCAATACCTAGGTTTCAGACTTAGGTGGACAAATAATGCTGTTTAAATATCCAGCCATGCTTCGCTGCTGGCACTTATCCAACGATGCATTTTTATCTGGCTGAAAAGTTACCAGATGTATTTGTCGAGTTTTATATACCTTCGTTGGGTTTCGCCATCACAACGGTTTACAAAGTTTCGATGTTTAACAGAGTTTCCAAAAGATTCATGTGATTGTTACAATAGGCTTTATAAACGTAGTTCGGATGTCAAACTATACAGTTTCAGTTATGTGTTGTATTACGTGCTTGCATTGGCTCCACATGTTTGCATAGGGTCAGTAGGAGGGAAGTGATGTTTGAGAGTCATTGGGTGAGTTGGTAGGCTTTGGTAAACATCCAGGTTTTTAGTTCTTTTTTGAAGGTTTTTAAATGTTGCTGTGCTCTGAGTTCGATGGGAGGGTGTTCCAGAGTTTGGGACTTCCTTGGGATATGGCCCTCTTCCGAGTTAACGTAAGTTGTTTGGAACGAGCAGGTGGACAGATAACTTGGGAGTGGGGTAAGGGGGTGTGGAATCAGTTCCTGGCTAACTTAGCCAGATAAAATGCTGATATGTAGTGTTATTCGGTTAGGATAGATAGATAACTTTGACTGCATTAAAGGGGAAAAAAACCCGATCAGCGAGCGTGTGCGCATTTGTGTTTGTTAGCTTGTCCTCACCAAATTTTCAGGACATATCAGGGGGGGTCCAAGAGGATCCTGGCCAGGCTATTTTATTTTTTATGTACATCCCAGAAAGTAGGCTCCATTGTGTATAGAAATTCTTTTCAAATGCTTTTCACTTTACTTGTGTCTGTAGTTTTAAAAAAAATATGGGGGGAAAGTGACTATGACTTAGCTATGTAAATCTGAAGAGAGTCAAAACACTTTGAATCTCAAATTTTGAAACAGTCACAAAGTCCTATTTTAAGAATGTCCTGCCTATAAAAAAAAAAATATTTTTTCGAAATATCATGTTTCTCCTTTTGAAAATAATTTGGTTTTTTTTCAGAATCCGAATGCCTTCTTTCTACAGAAGTATGGTAAATCAAGTACAAGAACATCCTTTTTTATGCCCTTGAATGCTTCTTATCCTGGAATTAATTCCTTTTTTAAGAACATTTTGCTTCCAAAAACATTCACCATTATGTATTCTTTCCTATGATCAGAATTTCTCTTATAATCATTTCAGAAAGGAGAATGAGAACACTCTGTCATCCTGGCAAACCTGAAATTAGTTACAAGTAAATTGACAAAGAGATTAGATACAGATAATACTTTAATCTGACTAATATATTTAAAGATATGTATTCTGGGGACTCCCAAGGCCCCTTGCCTCAGGCAGTATCTTTTAAACAATCTTATCATCTAAGATTGATAGCGCTGCCTCTTTAAGCACAACGTGCTGATTTGTCTCAGATTATTACAGTTTTTTTGCTTTTTCCATTTTAAAAGCTTGGCATATTCATTATGATACCAGTGATGGAGGCAGCAAACGGCACCATTTGCAGTCTTCACAGGGAAGTACGTGCCGGGGCTATGTCTGTGCTCACAGGCTCCGCCCCCTGCACAGAAGCCCAGGTGGGGGCGGGGCCTGGACTTAGCGTCTGCATTTAATTCCCTGTGAGGACTGCTGATGGAGCTGGGAACAGAGACCGGGGGGGGGAGGAGGGAATTTTCCATCCCCAAATTTTTCCCACCCCTAGGCACAGGCCTAGGAGGTCTGTGCATAAATCCAGGTCTGTATAATACCATTATACTAATTCAACTTAGCAGAGCATTCACCAGCCAGTTCCTTCCAATGCATTATAAGCACATGTTCATGATTATCTTTCTAAGAATATTTTCCTTATAATAAACAATCTGCGTTCCTTATTGTGGGCCTAACCGTGTAATAAGAACATTTATTTTTATTATTATTTTTGGGATTATAATAAAGAATTGATGTGATCGCTTTGCAGTTTTTTTTCATGAAAGTTCTTCATGTTGTAAGGAAATGCTGCTTATACTGCAAAAATGTCCCGCTCTGCTCCCAGGGTTAGAAATACATTCCTTCCTTCCCTCTCCCCTTCTTTCCATTATGTGTTTTAACCATGTCGACTTGTAGTGCAGATGAAAAGTATTAAGACCCTCCCTGGGTCAGCTGAAACCTTTAAGTTATCATATGGAATCTCTCATCATTTAACCTGTAGCTCTCCTGAATCCCTGGGAAGAGCACCTCCCAGTGAATGGTATCTGATTAGAGTCTGCTAGCTGTAGTAGTAATTGGTGTTTTTGCTATTGCAGTTTTTTAAATTGTAGAGTCATGTTTCCCCAAACCCCCTGCTCAAGGCTTGAACATTTTTCTGTGGCAAAATACAAATCAAATTTCTTTTGGCTTAGCAATGTCATTGCAAATGGAAGGGTAGCAGCTACTCCACCAGCTACCTTCCTTGTCCCTTCTCCCAACAACTCTGCTAGTGACTTCTTTTGAAATCTGATAGCAGAGCTTGGTTGGCATTAGTATCTTTTCTTTTCTTATTTTGTCTTTTCTAAGCACAGATTGTAGAGGAAAAGGATGAGTTGACGACACCACAGAATATGAAACAAGAGCGTAACAAATAATGTCACTTATTTGCCTGTGCTGCTTATATTAATGTAACCCCATAGGAGGCTTTAAAGGTACATTTGTGAGTGCTGGGGCCACATTCTTACCTGTTTTCACAGGTTCTTTCCTGAACTAATCTTTCAAGGCCCTGGGCTTTCATTAAGGGTTTTCTGCCAAAATCCCAGTAATAAAAAGAACGACAACAAACTGGGGTTGTTAAAAAAAAAATCCTTTCCTTGTTTAATGTGATTGCAGATGAAAATTCGCAGGGGGTACATTTCGGAATAGTGCACAACAGTATGGAAAAGAAAATTCCAATATATCACAGACACGGTCACTGATAAATCTGCATTCCATGGTGAAAGGTACTATTCAATGGATCCTCCTTGGGCACTTCGCCAGGAAGCTACTTGCAAGCTGGATGCAGACTGGAAACTAGTAATTCCTCCTGATGTACCTTAGAAGAGTCTTCTTGTTGTGGATGCGCCCTGTGGGCCCTGAGGAGGAGCACAGAGGTGCGATCGTCTGCTTCTGGGAAACAGTGAGCCCTTGGCCCACGGGGTGACTCAGGAAGGAGCCCCAAGACATGCTCCAAGGGAGGTGAGCAAGTGCAGGCACGGGCAGAGCAAGTACACTGGAGCTGGGACGGACAGGGTCAGTTCCCCGCTGAGCTACATGCCCCAGTGAAATCAGGCAGAGGCAGAGGGCTAGGAACTAAGAGACCAGGAACTGGAAAAGGAGACTCCGGTTCCTGGAAATAAGAGTACATAGAAAAGACAAGGACTCTTGGAGACTTGGACGAGACTAGATTCATAGGATCTTGGAAGGCACAGTCCCTCAGGGCGCACTACACGGCCCATCGTGGACTGGTCGCAGACTGCCCTGTCCCACTGTGCGCCCTGCACAACCTGGAAGGCTGCTCACAGACCACGCGGAGAGTGGAACCTGCACATGAGTGGGAAGAGGATCCAGACAGTGCTTGAGAGAAGTCCAGCTGGAAGAAGATTCCAGTCACCCGAAGACGGACACTGGAAGCGACGGATTTACTCCCATGAAGGACAACTGGAGACGGAGTTCGGTGGACGGCAAGGCTGCTTGTGGATTCTTCAGGATCGGGATAAGGGACAAGGGAGGACGGTACACAAGGGATTGGTACCTCCGAATGCCAGGGCATCTGGACATCTGAGCATCTGGACATCAGGACCAGAGTTCAAGAGGACATCAGGACCAGAGGTCCTCTTGGACAACAGGACCAGAGGTCAAGAGGACATCTGGACAGGTGGACATCCGGACATCTAGACGAGAGGACATCTGGGCATCCCACAGGAGATCCGATGAAGTTCGAGACCCATGGACATTGGATGGAGACATCAGGAGCACGAAGAACATGAAACAAGAAGTCATCTAGCCAGGAGCAGCAAGATGGACCACGATGGAACTCCATGGAGCTGGAGAAGTCCATGGAGTAGATGTAACTCCATTTGAAGGCCCTGAGGAACTGAAGCAGGGCCTTTAAATAGGGCAGGACCATGAAGAGCCCTGAAGGATTCATCTGACGAGGCCGAAGAATACTTCCTGTCTCTGGCCCTTTAAATAGTGAGGAGAGGTGTGCACCCTCGCCTAGAGGGAGCCCAGAGACTGGAGAACAAAGCTGAGGCCTGCGGCGGCGTCCTGCCGCATGGAGGAGGAGAAGGCAGGCCGGTGGCAGCTTCCTGCCGTGAAGAGAAGCCATGCTTGGGGCGACCTCTTGCTCCGAAGATGAAGAAAGACTGTGGCGGTAACTTGCCGCTAAAGAGGAGCTCTGACGGTGGCACTCGGGCCGCGAAGAAGAAGGGAGGCATGACTCGGTGGTGGTCCGGGCCGCGATGAAAAGGCAGCAGCGTCTGGCCGGAGAGGGAGAAATGTGAGAGCCTGACCGCGGGATGGGTTCTGTGGACAGGATCGTAACACTTCCTTTGGACTGCCTTTTGATTCTTTCCATTCTCAACATCCTCCTTGGACTCTAGACAGGAAACTGAAGGAACAGAACACATGTCAAGTTAAACACATGTCACCTGCAAGATTCCTCCCACTCAGGAGTGGCAGGAAAGACTACACACCTACTCTCTCTGACTTCATATCCAGGGTCTGTGAAGACTGATATATTTAGTAAGGGATATTCTAGTGACACTCGTACATAAGCATAGCAAGCTATATTAGCACTCAGGCATATAATAAAAGTAATGTATGGTAGGAACTAATTGAAGTAATATTTTCCTACCATACATTACTTTTATTAATGTATGGTAGGAAATAGTGAGCCCTTTTGGAACAGAATTTATTCCTTAAATAAAAACAAAAACCTTATCTGGCCCAGAAGCTGGTGCAGAGTTAGTTGGACAATATTACAAAGAACTGAGAATTGTTGTTAAACTGAATTGACTTTTTCTTAATGGAAGAAGGCATTTTTTATCTTTCAGCTGTCAGAGAAAAGCAGTTGTTTGGAAAATTGCATACAGTGCAGTGCTCATTATTTGAACACTCAGTCCCCACAATTAACAAGTCTTTTATCAAGTTTCAGAAAGCCAGCTAAGTGCAAATATTTCTTTTTTAAACATATATCGCAACTTTTCAATCCCAAAGGACAGCCCAAAGTGGCTAACATGTAAAGTAAATACAATTCATCATCAGGTCTGTGAATTTCGAAGACGAGATCACTTGCTGTGACCTCTGGAGTCCTCTCCTGGGGGCTGCTGGGAACGGTATGCAGATGAGCCTTCTAGTCTTCTGCTGCAAGGGGTGCAGGGCATCTGGAAGATGGGATTGTGAAATTCGAAGCCTGGATCGCTCACTGTGACCGGTGGAGTCCTCTCCTGGGGCTGCTGGGAATGGTATGCAGATGAGCCTTCTAGTCTTCCGCTGCAAGGGGTGCAGGGCATCTGGAAGATGGGACTGTGAAATTCGAAGCCTGGATCATTCACTGTGACCTGTGGAGTCCTCTCCTGGGGCTGCTGGGAACGGTATGCAGATGAGCTTTCTAGGCTTCCGCTGCAAGGGGTGCAGGGCATCTGGAAGATGGGACTGTGAAATTCGAAGCCTGGATCGCTCACTGTGACCTGTGGAGTCCTCTCCTGGGGCTGCTGGGAACGGTATGCAGATGAGCCTTCTAGGCTTCTGCTGCAAGGGGTACAGGGCATCTGGAAGATGGGACTGTGAAATTCGAAGCCTGGATCACTCACTTTGACTTGTGGAGTCCTTTCCTGCTGGGAACGGTATTCAGATGAACCTTCCAATCCTCTTCTACTTTGTTTGATTTATTTAGTATTGTGAATGTGAATTTTGTGAGCTGCCACGAACATTGGAGTGTGCGGCTAATAAATATTTTTAAATAAATCATTACGAGTGTAATATATTTACATATTCTTTGAACTACCCCTAATTCTAGTCTGCAGACTTAGAAATTGTGAAAAACAGATTTTTAAAAGCAGGACGATTCACCTTCTTTGTATATAGTTAGAACTGAAAAGACAGTGTTATGTGTGAAACTAACTCAACTCTTGCATCAAGGCGTTTTACTGTAATTGCTTAAAATGCTGAACCAAATATGCATTCTGCTGCCATGTGCCATCGACCTTACTTTTCGTATACAACATTTCTCTGAAAGATGCCAAGCCATTAGATGCATCAGTCTTCAGCTGGAAATCCAAATGAAGGGTCATAATATTTTTCTAGGTTTTGCATCCCAGCGATCCAGCTGGACTGTATGGTGCGAAACCGCTAGTAGCATATGGCAGCATGTTTTCTTTCGTTTGATAGGGATACCAAGGGACAGTTTTGCCGTGTCATACAATCTCAAGCTTTCAGATCCCACCACCATAATGATTATTTTACTTCTCCTATTGAATATTTAAAGAAATAAAAATGCTTCAAAAGAAAACAGGAGAAAGTGGAATGAATCTGCTACCAAAAACCTTGATACAATTGACTCTCGCATTAAAATCTAACGTATATGTTACACCAGTGCAAAAAGAAATAGTATGAATATGGATTTATATCTTCCAATCAAATAGGATCTGGTGCGCTCTGTAGTATAACAATTGAAAAGCCTTCCTGTACCCAGCACTGGGGGATAAGTGGTCAGGTTGTTATGCTTTTATGTTTTGTATCTTGTGTGCTGGGGCTTAATTTTTCGGTGGGGATCTCAGAATTTGAATTTGCACACCCTTTTCCTGCAAACCAAGACTTTACCACTAAGCAAAAGATGCAGCTCCCCTAACTAAGCTAACGACAACCGAGGAACCAGACCCTTCTTCTGACATATGGACTGGAGCTCGGATGTTTCTTCCCTTCCCTATGTGTTCCTCCAAGCTGTCAGGAGCACAAAGGTCATGCCCTTTGATTTTATTCTCATTTGAGTACAATTCTCAATCCATGCAATCAGTTCATTCTTGTAGAAAAATAAGGTAAATGTTTTGTTCATAGAATCAGAAATCAAAAGACTTGCAGAAAAACTTTGAAATGCAACGGAAACTAAACCAATTATAATGCCTGGGCTGCTGAGGGAGGGAATCAGTATACATTGTTTACCTTTGGGCACGTGAGAGCAAATTTCTGCTTTGATTCAAAGTTAAAAGGGAATGACTCTCCTGTACTCTAGGCAAAATGTAATGTATTGTAGGTGAATATGTGCATACGGTGAAAGAAAACTTGATAATCATAAAAGATCCTATTTACTAAATATTTTTCCCATAGACACAAAATACGAGAAAATCTTTAGTAAATAAGCTGCAAAGTTTGCTAAAAGACGCCCCCCTCCCAATAAATAAATAGACTGGGTAAAAATGATACCTTACTAGTTTAATACATGTTTTGTGATTCAAGCTTTCGGAACTAAGAAGGTGTCTTTCAGGCGGTGGCTTTCACATTAATCCCGAAAGCTTGCATCCTAATAAAAGTTCCTTCTCTGCCCAACTTGGTTGTTGGCTGCCCTTACACGTTTTTAATTTTGGTGAGCTAATGAGGCACTCCTGACTCTCTGTCATTCTAAATCCTAGTGCCTTTCCACTAAGGGGCCGATGCAATACGGTGCGCTCAGCCGAGTGCTCTGTATAACCCACAGTTGGACGCAGGGTATGTAGGCGCTAATTAATCCCCTTATGCAATAAGGGGATTAGCGCCACTACAGCACACGTCCAGCGCGGAGTGAATCTAATGCATGTGATTGAGGCTGTTAGGCATTCACTGCAGATGCAAAAAAAAAAAAAAAACCAATGTGCGTCCCGGATGCACATTTAGCGATCAGAAATTAACGCAGATGTTCAATTGCTGAGCGCTCCTTCAACCAGTACAGAAAAGAAGAAAAAACTGCTTTTCTATACTGCCTCCTACTTATTATCGTTGCAATATTAAGTAGGAGGAAAAAATAAACTAATCTAACCAAAAAAAAAGGTTAAAAAAAAACGCCAGCAGTCGGGTGCAGGAAATGGACGCTCAATTGCAGTAGCGTCCGTTTCCTGAACCCCCTGGCTGTGCGGTGTTTAGGAAAACCTAACCAGCAGAGGGCCGACGCGCTTGGGCTCTCTTAACATGACCCCCTAATTTAAATATTACATGGCGCTCCCACAGGGGGGGCGCCTGGGGGCGCATTAAGGAAGCGGGCACTGACTGTTCAGCGCCCGCCTTCTCCGCCAAAACATTGCATCGGCCCCTAAGTGTGCAGCATTCAGTGTCCATGCTAGCAGGAAATGTGTGCTCTCTATTTGGGGTAACGGTTGTACTCCATGGCAAAGGTCTGGCTATCTCGTGTGAGCTGCCAAGTAAATTCTCACTACAAATCCTGGGTAAATGTGTAGAGTTCAAATAAGGTCTCTGCGTTCACTTCTCTTCGGTTTACTTTTTGTTAGTTGCTTTTCTTTTGCTTATTGTTGTGCATTGCACATGGTTGAGCAGTTTGTCTGGAATCCATTTTCATTCACACTGGCTCATCTGTACCTAGTGCCAGATGTGGGACGCTATCCACATAGAAATGGCAGGTACCCATGGACCCAGCACCCTTGTGTTCCATGGTCTTTAAAATGCTCCTCCAGTGAATAACTTCGGTTGCATGCAAATGGTTCTTTCTGGGTTGCATCATCGGATGACAGGAAGGAATTATCTAATGACATCAGCTAAAGGAATCAACTGAAGGATCTGTTTTCTGCTGTGTGGTAGCTAAACATGAATGAGTGTTTTTCTAACCAATAAACTAAACAGATCAAAGCTGTAACTTCTCGTCTACAGTACAAAGGTCTGACGTTTTACAAAATGGCTTGTTAAGGAATTAATTAAGGAATTTCTTTCAGTCCTAAGGAGCTAAAGTGCTTATCTGTTTCCTGTCTTTGCAGAGTGGTTACGCAGGCCCTGGCGCCGCTCCAGGCATGAGACCTGAAGATGAACTGGAACAGCTGACCAAAAAGATGCTGTTTGATATGGAGAACCCTCCCTCGGATGAGTATTTTGGTGAGCATACTGCCTTGGCAAATAAACGGTCTTTTCATTCATGGAGTTGTATTTCTAAGTTGACAGCACATCCACATAATTAAAAAAAAAAAAATCCCATAGGAAAATAAAATGTGGAAATGATACCTTTTGAATGTATATGTTTTCTGCCTAACCACAGGAGAAGAGAGAGTTCAGTACATAAAAATGACATCGAAAACAAATCTTTTTAATTGCCTTCTTTTTTTTTTTTTATATAAACAAAACATGTTGAAGGAAAATAGAGGAATAAGCACTGGTTGACATTTTTGAGGGCAGATATAGTTAGTTTGCATTTTTCTTTAGGTTTAAATCTCTTTGTTCAGAAAGAAACAGCAAACTGTATAGTATCATATGACACATTTGGTTCTGATGCATGCCATAACCAAACCACTGCAACAATACCATTTTATCAGTTAATTGCTTTTTTCTTTAAAAACAAACGCCCTTTTTTACTTTAATTTTTCCCTATTTTTGATTGCATCCTGCTGTCAGGGCCGGTGCAAGAGTATTTGACACCCTAGGCAAACCTGTGGGCTTGCATAGCGCTCCCTCCTACCAGCAGTAGTGGATTCAGCACATTGCTCCCTTCTTTACTGGTATGGGCTCTGGCACAGCACCCCTCTTGGTCTCATGCTTGTGGGATTTTGCTGCCTCCAATTTTTGGCACTCTAGGCGACTGCCTAGTGTGCTTAATGGAAGCACCGGCCCCTGCCCACTGTTGCAAACTGTGAGGCAACTGCTTGGAGAATGGTGAATTTGTAGACCCAGCAAGGGGATCACAGCACAGTCCAGGAGAACTCTCAGTCCACAGAATAGCAACAAAAATGGTGTGCAGTCTGCAGTGAAGACTTTTGAAATGACTGTAAAGGACCTCGATATGTAAACCCTGGAGGAGAGGAGGTGCAGGGAAGCTATGATACAGACTTTCAAATACCTGAAAGGAATTAATGAACTACAAAAATCAAACCTTTTCCAATGGAAAGGAAATTTTTGAATTAGGGATCATGATATGAAGCTCCAAGAACGTAGACCCAGGAAATATTTCTAGAACAAAGGGGAAAGCCGACAGTCGCTCAGCAGCGCATGGTTCGGAGAGAGGTATCTTCAAAGGATACTAATGATGCATTAGAATTAAGAGCATCCTGACAGTGAGGTTCCAATAATAAGAAAAGTAGTCCAAGTGCCTGTAACTAAAAACTCAGCTGAGCAAAAAAATTCGAACTTTGAAATGTTTGTATGCTAATGCCAGAAGTCTAAGAAGTAAGATGGTAGAATTAAAATGTATAGCAGTGAATGATGACATAGACTTAATTGGCATCTCAGAGACACGGTGGAAGAAAGACAACCATTGGGACAATGCTATCCCGGGATACAAACTATATCGCAATGACAGAGAGGAGCACCCGGGAGGCGGTGTGGCGCTTTATGTCCGGGATGGCATAGAGTCCAACAGGATAAACATCCTGCATGAGACTAAATGCACAATCAAATCTTTATGGGTAGAAATCCATTGTGTGTTGGGGAAGACGATAGTGATAGGAGTATACTACCGTCCACCTGGTCAAGATGGTGAGACTGATAGTGAAATGCTAAGAGAAATTAGGGAAGCTAACCAAATTGGTAGTGCATTAATGATGGGAGACTTCAATTACCCCAATATTGACTGGGTATATGTATCATCGGTACATGCTAGAGATATATAAAGTTCCTGGATGGAATAAATGACATTTTTATGGAGCAATTGGTCCAGGAACAGACGAGAGAGGAGCAATTTTAAATCTAATTCTCAGTGGAGGACAGGATTTGGTGAGAGAGAGGTAACGTGGTGGGGCCGCATGGCAATAGTGATCATAATATGATCAAATTTGAATTAATGACTGGAAGGGGGACAGTAAGCAAATCCACGGCTCTTGTGCTAAACTTTCAAAAGGGAAACTTTGATAAAATGAGAAAAATTGTAAGAAAAAAACTGAAAGGAGCAGCTACAAAGGTAAAAAGTGTGCAAGAGGTCTGATCATTGTTAAAAAAAAAAAAAAAAAATACCATCCTAGAAGCACAGTCCAGATGTATTCCACACATTAAAAAAGGTGGAAAGAAGGCATGGTTAAAAGGGGAGGTGAAAGAAGCTATTTTAGCTAAAAGATCTTCATTCAAAAATTGGAAGAAGGATCCAACAGAAGAAAATAGGATAATGCATAAGCGTTGCAAGTAAGACATTGATAAGACAGGCTAAGAGAGAATTTGAAAAGAAGTTGGCCATGGAGGCAAAAACTCACAGTAAAAACTTTTTTAAATATATCCGAAACAGAAAGCCTGTGAGGGAGTCAGTTGGACCGTTAGATGATCGAGGGGTTAAAGGGGCACTTAGAGAAGATAAGGCCATCGCGGAAAGATTAAATGATTTCTTTGCTTCGGTGTTTACTAAAGAGTATGTTGGGGAGATACCGGTTCTGGAGAAGGTTTTCATGGGTAATGATTCAGATGGACAACCAAATCACGGTGAACCTAGAAGATGTGGTAGGCCTGATTGATAAACTGAAAAGTAGTAAATCACCTGGACCAGATGGTATACACCCCAGGGTTCTGAAGGAACTCAAAAATGAAATTTCAGACTATTTGTAAAAATTTGTAACCTATCATTAAAATTATCCATTGTACCTGAAGACTAGAGGATAGTTAATGTAACCCCAATATTTAAAAAGGGCTCCAGGGGCGATCCGGGAAACTACAGACCGGGTAGCCTGACTTCAGTGCCAGGAAAAATAGTGGAAAGTGTTCTAAACATCAAAATCACATAACATATAGAAAGACATGGTTTAATGGAACAAAGTCAGCATGGCTTTACCCAAGGCAAGTCTTGCCTCACAAATCTGCTCCACTTTTTTGAAGGAGTTAATAAACATGTGGATAAAGGTGAACCGGTAGATGTAGTGTACTTGGATTTTCAGAAGTCGTTTGATAAAGTTCCTCATGAGAGGCTTCTAGGAAAAGTAAAAAGTCATGGTATAAGTGGCGATGTCCTTTCGTGGATTACAAACTGGCTAAAAGACAGGAAACAGAAAGTAGGATTAAATAGACAATTTTCTCAGTGGAAGGGAGTGGGCAGTGGAGTGCCTCAGGGATCTGTATTGGGACCCTTACTTTTCAATATATTTATAAATGATCTGGAAAGAAATACGAGTGAGGTAATCAGATTTGCAGAGGAAACAAAATTGTTCAGAGTAGTTAAATCACAAGCAGATTGTGATAAATTGCAGGAAGACCTTGTGAGACTGAAAAATTAGGCATCGAAATTGCAGATGGCATTTAATGTGGATAAGTGCAAGGTAATGCATATAGGGAAAAATAACCCATGCTATAGTTACACAATGTTAGGTTCCATATTAAGTGCTACCACCCAAGAAAGAGATCTAGGCGTCATAGTGGATAACACATTGTAATCGTCGGTTCAGTGTGCTGTGGCAGTCAAAAAAGCAAACAGAATGTTGGGAGTTATTAGGGAGGGAATGGTGAATAAAATGGAAAATGTCATAATGCCTCTATATCGCTTCATGGTGAGACCCCACCTTGAATACTGTGTACAATTTTGGTCGCCACATCTCAAAAAAGATATAATTGTGATGGAGAAGGTACAGAGAAGGGTGACCAAAATGATAAGGGGAATGGAACAGCTTCCCTTTGAGGAAAGACTAAAGAGGTTAGGACTTGCAGCTTGGAGAAGAGACGGCTGAGGGGGGATATGATAGAGGTGTTTAAAATAATGAGACTTCTAGAACGGGTAGATGTGAATCAGTTATTTACTCTTTTGGATAATGGAAGGACTAGGGGGCACTCCATGAAGTTAGCATGGGGCACATTTAAAACCAATCGGAGAAAGTTCTTCTTCACTCAATGCACAATTAAACTCTGGAATTTGTTGCCAGAGGATGTGGTTAGTGCAGTTAGTATAGCTGGGTTTAAAAAAGGATTGGATAAGTTCTTGGAGGAGAAGTCCATTACCTGATATTAATTAAGTTGACTTAGAAAATAGCCACTGCTATTACTAGCAATAGTAACATGGAATAGACTTAGTTTTTGGGTACTTGCCAGGTTTTTATAGCCTGAATTGGCCACTGTTGGAAACAGGACGCTGGGCTTGATATGGACCCTTGGTATGACCCATTATGGCATGTTCTTATGGAAAGGTTGACGGATGCATGAAATGCCCTCTTGGAAGAGGTGGTGAAGACAGGCAGCGGTAATGGAACTGAGAAGGGTGTGGGGTAAACACAAAGGATCCCAAGTGACTACTGGATAGAATAACGATACCCTATTAACTTTAGGTTTAGCATTTCAGCCCGGAGCAGCAGTTACTACCCTTAACAGAAGGTCTGGGAGTAACATGCATGTAGCAGCAGTTACTATCCTTAATAGAAGGCATGGGGGTGACCTGCACGGAGTGGTAGTTACTACCTTAAGCATCTTGCTGGGCAGACTGATTTTCATATGTTTCTGCAAACAACAGTACCACCAGCTCTGCCACAGCCCCTTTTCTGGGACTTTTGAGTTTGTTGTGCAGGGTTGACGTTAAAAACATAAATCTAATGCTGGAAGCCATATGAGGGAGTTAATAAGTTGTCAGTACAATATATTTCATGAAACAATGCTGGCTCCTTACTTTTCATAATTATGATCTCTAAGAAAATGTGACGGAACGGACACAAAAAGTTAGTGTTTCTTTTTGCTGCGTCTGCTTTGTCAACTTTGCAGATCAGGAAGAAAATCAGAAACAGGAAAGTTGGACGGAGTTTTCCCAGACGTCCTTAAAGGAGGTCAGTTCGATAGATTCTAGTTTAAAATCTACTTTCTCAGTACTGGATCCTTGCCCACTTGCATTACTAAATAATCTTGGTATTGCAGCATGGGAATATGTAAAAAGGTTGATCAATAAGTCCCTTATGGAGGGTAAGGTGCCAGCAGGGCCGGTGCTAGCTTTGTTGCTACCCAGTGTGAACAATTACTGTGCTTTCTCCCCCACATGATTCATTTAGTCTCTGTCCCAGGCAGGTCAAATAAAGCCCAGCTCCCTCCATAAGTCTGTATTTTTAAAAACTGACACCCATCCACCCTTCCACAGAACCCCTGGTCAAGGGAAGGGTATTACATGCCCTAGGGAAACCTTACAGCCTTGCACACACACACACCCACCCACCCACACTCCCACATCCTCTATAGCCACACAAATTTTACATGAAAAAGAGCATTCACAAGTACAGTCTTCAGAGGCAGAAATATCACTTACAACATATTTATTATATTTACATGCACTGCTGTGGTGCCAACCAGAAAACTCAACAAAAAAGACACTTCAAACTCCTATGGAGTTTATAATGGCACCTCAGAAAGCCATGAATAAACGTAATTACCATTACAATATAGTAAACCTCCCATACCAAAACAATCCTGACTACAAGCACTCAAATAGTAGCAACCTTATCTATGAAAAAGCAACACTGCAAATATTATACCAGGCCCTAGAACACCAGTACATCTCCTATTGGGAAAATAGAACCAGGCTGCTATAGATCCCTGTACATAAACCACATGCCACCAAAGTAGCTCACCTCAGTCAGATATGCAGAATATAGACAGACCCTGACCAAATACAGAATAGAGAGTCCAGAAACTATAAACAGAAACGTGCTGAGAAGAACTGAACTGGAACCCACAACAAGCCAGCCTCTACATGCAGAGCATCAATGGAAAAACAGAAACATTACCATTCTTCATAAAACATTAAATAATAACATTGAGAAATATAATAATATAATAGTAAAATCATATTCATAAAAAGAATATTTCAAACCAGTTAATGAATAAAATATCCAAAATTTCCCAAACACCAATACAATATTTCAAAAAATTCAATAATTAAAGAATGTTCTAATATTTCCCTTCAAAAATAAAATATTTCAAAACAGCAAAAACAAATCACACACAATAATTAAAACTAATAACCATTAAAAAAAATCTCCTGCTCTCCATACCTGGGATCTTTTGATTTTCAGCCACCCTGAGATTTTCGTGGATTCGGGGAAATAATGTCGCACAGACTTTCTCTTCTCTCTCTCTCATGCAACACAATAACACACTGATTCTCTCACACCTCCCTGTCTGATATACATGCCTATGTTCTCACACATACTCCATCTGTCCCTCAGCCACACAATGTGTGTGTGCGCATGCCTGTCAGAGCCTAGATATGATACATAAGCTCTCATAGGCGCACACACACATGCATACAGGCACTCACCGACACACATGCAAGCAAATGGGCTCTCACACGGGCACACACAAGCTCTCACACATCCAAACACATGCATACAGGCTGTCACATAGCCACATACACAGGCTTTCACACAGACAGACTCGCACACAGACATACACATGTACATAAACTCTCACATAGACTCAGATGGACACATACATAGCCTCATGTTCTCTTCGGGCCTGGTGGCATGAACTCCACCATGGCCCCGGAGGCTCCTCTCCTCTTGTCTTCAGCCCTAGTGGGATGAGCTCCACCATGGCCCAGTGGGCTCCTCTTCTCTTCAGGCCTAGTGGGATGAACTCCACCATGGCCCGGCGGGCTCCTCTTCTCTTCAGGCTGTGGTGGGATGAGCTCCACCGCAGCCCTGTGGGCTTCTCTTTGGGCCGTGATGGGATGGCTCTCTTCAAACCATTGTTGGATGAACTCCACCATGGCCCCGCGGGCTCCTCTTCTCTTCAGGCCGTGGTAGGATGAGCTCTTCTCTTCAAACCATGGTAGGATGAACTCCACCATGGCACAAAGCTTCTCTTCTTATTGGCCTGCAGGCGGGGGTGGGGGGGGGGAGTTGGCACTGAAGCAGGAAGGAACATTGCGGCAGCGCAATAGTTCAATCTGCCGGTGGGTTGAATTTTGCCAAGGCCAGCAGCCTCTCTCTTTCTTTAGTCACCGGTAAGTTGAGCTTTGCTGGTGACCTCTCTTCCTCTTCAGCCACCAGTGGGTTTGGATCTGCTGGCAACCCTGCCTCTCTTCTGTTACCACCACTGCCCCTCAGGTGTGCCGCCCCGTGCAAATGCACAGTATTCACACCCAGTCACGCTGGGCCTGGGTGCCAGACCAATAGAAGTATGAAGCTCTGAAACCAGTATTGAAGGACACAAAGCTTTCAACAACAGATTTGACAAATTATCACCCAGTATTAAATTTATTGACAATTAGTAAAATACTTGAGAAAGTGGTATTAATTCAGTTGGAGGAGATTTTAGATGATCATTCTGTTTGATAAAAACCAATATGGTTTTCAGAAAGATCATAGTATGGAGCTTTTGTTGCTATCCAACCAAAATACTTGAGTGCCCATACCGCCTCATAGTGTTTGATTCTGTACACTATGAGGCGGTATTAGAGCTGATGCAGCAGTTGGAAATTGCGGAGACAGTATTAAAATGGTTCCAGTCATTTTTACAGGGCCAGAAACAGTGAATACAGAATGGTGATCAGTGTTACACATGGCATACTCCAGAGTGGGGTATACCGCAGTGTTCTGTCCCCAGCAGTGGGTACATTTTAGTATCCATGTATTTCTTATTGAGCCAGCACACGCAGGGTTCAACACTGTCACCGATGTTGTTCAATCTATACTTATCCCCATTAGGGAAATTACTCAAGAAATTGAAAGTCTGCTGCTATATGTAAATATTTTCATTGATAGAAGTTTGGATAACGGAAAATTATTTATTTCTGAATATCAAGAAAACTAGGATCTTTTGGGTAGGAAAAGAGCCACTTGAGAACTATGAGAGACAGCAGGTATGTTTGGAGGGAATTTTGGTTCGTATCTTCCTGGAAACTAGTAGTTTAGAAGTCATATTAGACTCTGTTGACAATGAAGAAACAGATTGGAAAAGTGGCTAGAGTAGCCTTTTATAATCTTAAGATGGAAAGTTTTTCCCATAAGATTTATTCCGTACGGTATTGTGATCCCTAGTGCTAAGTCATATCGATTGCAAGTACTTATCCAAGTTTTCCGGATAAGTACTTTTATGTGTTACAACGTATGCAACAGGCTACTGCCCAGGTACTATATGGATTGTTGCGATATGAACATATAACGCCTGTATTAAAAAATCTCTATTGGCACCCAGTAAAATGGAGGTCAAAATTTAAGTTGTTAATTGTTCTTAAACTTCTGAATAATGAAAAGGCATGTTTATAATGAAGAATTTATTACCCAGTACCTGCCCACGAGAACTGTGTGTTCAGAAGGGACACGTTTATTATAAATTGTGAAACAAACTTGGGCTAGAGCATTTTCTAGTGTGGCAATAGTGGCATGGAATAAGTTGCTGGTCAGGATAAGGGAGGAGCAAGAAGTTAAGCAATTTAGAAAGATTAAGATGCTGTGATTTGGGTTTTTTTTAGTGTATGGGTGAGGACCAATTTTTATGATCCGTTATTTTGAATTTTGTAATGTTTACTAGTATGTTGATTTTTATGTGTTTTATGAATGTGTTTGTTGTAAACCTCGCTAATTTGAATTTTGAGACTATGCGGTATATAAGCATTTTCAACAAATTAAATAAATATTCAGATTTCAGGAGCCCTTTTCATGGGCATTTACTGCCTATAGCTAAAATATTTGTTATAAAGGCAAATGGTTTTATTGTTCTCGTTCTTTCCTCAAGCTTTATCAGACATTTTCTGATATACTCTATCTGTACAAATACATTATCTCTGTCCTTGTATCCTTTTATGGATCTGTGTCATTTAGTAGTTATATGACAGATTACCCACTGGTAATATGGTACATTGATCAAGCAACCAGAAAAGTGCAAATGCATCTAGGAATTGACTGTGATTTGCATTAAATATTTCCAGCTTGCAGTTCAAACATCACAGTAATTGCACTATCTGATAGCCGTTAGCTAATGTCTATATTGGTTTGAATTTAGAAAACTGCATCTCAGCTTTGTAAAAGTAGTTAGGTACAGATACATTTTAATTTGAGTGATGTAATTAATCATGCTAGCAAACTGTAAGGCTTTCTGGGGAGTCAAGAAAATGTGCTAAGGTAATTTAATGTGAACCTTTGAGCATCCAAAAGGCCATCTCCTTTGCCCATTGCAGTGTGTGCTTTCCTTAAAACCTTTATGCAGCTTTCAACTGGATACCTCTTTATGTAGAGGTATCCAGTTGAAAAAGGGTAAAGGAAAGCATTCATCTCTGGAAGGCATGTTGGGAAATTTGTAGTATCATCTCTGTTGTACCATGGGGGAAGTGAACAGAAAGGACTTTAATAGCTGCTGCTCAAGAAAAGCATGCAATACCACAACCAGCAATTAGATGAGTGGTGAAAAAAACAGAACATCCCCAAAGGTATTGTTCAGTAAGAGAAAAGCTAGCCTTTGAATTCCGAGCAGAATACTTCCTTATGGATTGAGCTCAGCAGTAGTTTCTGTATGGATTTGACAAAAAGCCTTTTTAACAGGGCAGGAACTTCATAAGAACATAATATATGCCATACTGGGTCAGGCCAAGGGTCCCTCAAGCCCAGTTTCCTGTTTCCAAAGTGGCCAATTCCAGTCACAAATACCTGGCAAGTACCCAAATATTAAATAAATCTCAAATTCCTATTGCTTATTAATTAATAGCAGTTTATGGATTTTTCCTCTAGGAACTTATCCAAACCTTTTTTAAACCCAGTTACACTACTGTCATAACCAAATTCTCTGGCAATGAATTCCAGAGCTTAACTATACGCAGAGTGAAAAAGAATTTTCTTCGATTTGTTTTAAATGAGCTACTTGACTTCCAGTTATGCGCTGAAGCTAAGAAGGTGTGCGTCAGCCTTGCTCCTATGTTAACTGCTCTAATTTCCCTGATTAACGGCTGCATTTACTCCCTGCTGCTGAAATGCCTTGCTCTAAGGAGAAGGGTAAATGATCTATCCCGAAACCATGGGCCGATAAATGCACCAAGAGTGCTAAAATTAGCTCTAAACGGTCAAAGGTGGAAGACTCTGCCTCAGAGAGTGATATGGACTTTCCTCCAGCAGTCCCGTCAGAGCAGGAAATGTTTATTGAGACCTGATGGAACAATATGTGAAAAAATATCTCATAAACTGGACTCACATTTGGACATAATTGTCGAAAAGGTGGCTGACCTGGTGAAGCTAGGACAGGACAACCCGGCTTGTCTTGAGGAGCAAGAGATCAAGATGGCCAAGCTGGAAATGACGATGTCGTGGATGAGTGCAAAAATGGACAAAATGGATCGCAATTATAAGGATATTCTTGACAAGCTTGACAACCTGGAAAACAGGTCACGCTGATGTAATATCCCCATTCTTGGTATGCCAGAGCGAGTGGAGGGTTCCGACGCAGTAGCATGCTTCTCCACATGGCTGCCAACTATCTTTCACCTTGAGATTATTGGGGCGGCCCTTAAGCTTGAACAGGGCTCATCGTGCCTTGGTGCCCATCCCAGCAAATGGGAGCCATCCGAGAGCAGTAATAATCAAGCTCCGTAAGTAACTGACAAGAACAAGGCTCTTACAGCAGGAATTGAAGGATTTATTGTTTCAGGGCAGCAGGGTAATGTATTTCCCATATTACTCTGGAGTTACAGCGCAAGTGGTAAGCGTTTGCCAGTGTTAAAAAGGAGTTACATAATCTGAATTTAAAATATGCTTTTCTCTACCTGGCAAAGCTGAAACGTTTTGCTAACGGCAAGTCCTTTCTTATGAACACTGAAGATGCTGAGAAATGGCTACAGGAATACAACGTTCCTCTGCTAGCCAGTAGTTACTGTTTGCTGTGTTCTTCAGCGTTTTTGTTTTATGGTGGTGACTTACAATTTTTTCTAGGAGCTTAGGTTGGCGCCCTTTTTTTTTTTTTTTTTTATTGACACTGAGTGGAAGATCCAGCTTCACCTCCCTCTCCAGTATGCCTAAGCTTTCTTTTTTCATTTTTTCTTTTCTGATTTTTTTCTTTTTGGTTGACTTCTTATCTAGGGGATGGTATTCTTTTCTTTTGTGGATCTTGTCCTCTGATAGTGCTGCTTTGCAGTATTTAATTTTTGTCCACTGTCATGGTTTTTTTGGACCTGATTTCTATATCCCAGACTTGGAGGGACTGTGTGCACAAATTTGGCTCAATGCTTTTTTTGTTTGTTGTTTTTAACCATCGAGACTTGGGGTTATCCCCGGATTTTCTGGGACATTCTTTTCTGAAGTCCTTTTGCAGTGGGGGTTAAGTTTGGTTTTTACGCACACTTTTCTTTTCCTGTGGATTGTTCCTTTACCCCATAATCTCTTACTTTTTCTTTGGTACCTTCTCTCTGGAAGGACTTGAGGGGGGGAAGCTCTTGTGTTGTACTTGCGCTTGGCTGCTTCAGATTTTAGGTGGGCAGCATCCCTGCCGGGGTTTTCTATGTTGGCAAGGGTTCAGGAGGGGATGTGTTTGGTAGGTCAGTTGGTGGTTGTTGGGGTTATGACTATCTCTCTTCAGTGTGGATGGTTCTCACTGATATGTAAGCTATGTCTGGGGGTGGGTTGAGGTTCTATTTCATTCCTGGTTTGGGTGAGTAGGTAGGATTTTCCTAGAATTATCTGATGGGTGTTTTTGCTGGGTGGGTTTGGGGTTGGGGGGGGGTGTTATTGTTGGAGGATTTTTGTTGAGGTTTACCAGAGTGGTGCAGGCTTTTCAGTTTCGTGTAACTACTGATTGTGCTTCTGTGTTGCGTTTCCACTGTGGGATCCATCTGGTAGGGCTTGGTTATGAGCTTTTATTGAGCTGCCTTCCTTAAGGGTGGGAGTGATATCCTTTGTCTTTCTCGTCTTTCTTCTCTTCACTTCTCAGTTACATATCTGCCTTATATATTATTACCAGTCTCTAATAGGGCAGATTTAGTTAAATGTATCTCATTGCATGTTTGGGGAATTTCATTTCCCATTGACAGCATATTTTACAGTTTGCATGTCGACAGGGGGCCCAAATTCTTATGCTTCAGGAGACTCATCTTACAAACGTGGAACATGACAAACTGAAACAGGGCTGGGTGGGGGCTGTTTATTATTCCTCATATAATTCTCGAAGCAGGGGAATTTGTATTTTGGTATATAAGAATTTACCTCTAGTGGTATGACTTCAATTACCCCAATATTGACTGAGTAAATGTATCATCGGGACACACTAGAGAGATAACGTTCCTGGATGGAATAAATGATAGCTTTATGGAGCAATTGGTGCAGGAACCGACGAGAGAGGGAGCAATTTTAGATCTAATTCTCAGTGGAGCACAGGACTTGGTGAGAGAGGTAACGGTGGTGGGGCCGCTTGGCAATAGTGATCATAATATGATCAAATTTGATTTAATGACTGGAAGAGGAACAGTGTGCAAATCCATGGCTCTCGTGCTAAACTTTCAAAAGGGAAACTTTGATAAAATGAGAAAAATTGTTAGAAAAAAACTGAAAGGAGCAGCTACAAGAGTAAAAAATGTCCAAGAGGCGTGGTCATTGTTAAAAAAAAAAAACTGAATAGTAAATCACCTGGACCGGATGGTATACACCCCAGAGTTCTGAAGGAACTAAAAAATGAAATTTCAGACCTATTAGTAAAAATTTGTAACCTATCATTAAAATTATCCATTGTACCTCAAGACTGGAGGATAGCAAATGTAACTCCAATATTTAAAAAGGGCTGCAGGGGTGATCCGGGAAACTACAGACCGGTTAGCCTGACTTCAGTGCCAGGAAAAATAGTGAAAAGTGTTCTAAACATCAAAATCATAGAACATATAGAAAGACATGGTTTAATGGAACAAAGTCAGCATGGCTTTACCCAAGGCAAGTCTTGCCTCACAACCCAAGAAAGAGATCTAGGCGTCATAGTGGATAACACATTGAAATCGTCAGTTCAGTGTGCTGCGGCAGTCAAAAAAGCAAACAGAATGTTAGGAATTATTAGGAAGGGAATGGTGAATAAAACGGAAAATGTCATAATGCCTCTATCGCTCCATGGTGAGACCGCACCTTGAATACTGTGTACAATTCTGGTCGCCACACCTCAAAAAAGATATAATTGCGATGGAGAAGGTACAGAGAAGGGCTACCAAAAGGATAAGGGGAATGGAACAGCTCCCCTATGAGGAAAGACTAGAGATTAGGACTTTTCAGCTTGGAGAAGAGACTGTTGAGGGGGGACAAGATTAACAGAAAAGTATGAAGAAAAAAAAAGTGTGAAAGCTTGCTAGGCAGACTGGACGGACCATTTGATCATCTTCTGCTGTCATTTCTATGTTACAAACTACCAAATTACAAAAAAAAAGAATATTTTACCCACACCTCTGTTGCTTGAACAAGTTAATGTAAATCGGTTATTTGCTCTCTCAGATAATAGAAGAACTGGAGGGGGGGGGCGGGGCACTCCATGAAGTTAGAAAGTAGTTTGTTTGTTTTTTAGAAATTTTTATTTAACAACTTTTCTAAGGTACAGAAGAAAATAAAAAGACAAGTACACAGTTTGCTTCAATAACGAAAGATACAGACATTACGATCCACAAATGGGTCCATCCTTTCACTGTTCAAGAAAGAAATCTTCAGTCCACTTTATGGTAGGCATGATAAGGAGCCCCATATATTTTAATATTTAAAACTTATTTCGTAAAACAAAGCGTAAACGTTCAATATCAGATATCACTCGAACCTGGTCTCGCCAGTAAGGCACCCCGGGACTAGTTTTCCAGAAAGTAGCTATGGTGAATTGGGCAGATAGCAAGATTTGGCTTACCAATGGCCTGTATTTCTGGGGAATCTCTGAACCAACCCACCTACCCAGATGAACCAATGGGGGAGCAATACCAATTGGGATTCCCAATATATCAGCAATTTCTTGCGTGACCAGGGTCCAAAAATGAGGGATATTCTGACAGCGTCACCACATATGCATATATGTACCCAACTAACCACATCCCCTCCAACACACAGCAACTGCATCCCCGTATATTTTACTATAAAAAAGGGGAGTTCTATATGTGCGATGCAGCAGACATACCATGAACTCAACCCATTTAACACAAATCGAGCTATGGTGAGCCTCAAGCCAAATATGCTTCCAAACATTACAGTCATAAGTAGTTCCCAGGTCAGCATTCTGTTGCTCAATTATTTTCCGAGATGCTGTCTCGCCTAACCGGCAAACCAGTATTCCCCAGTAAATCGCCATTATCCCTATAGCTGAAGCATCAGGATCCCCCAAATACCTCTCCATTTTATGGAGCCCTCCCAGTGGTGAGGAGACATCTAGTCAAAGGATATAGCTTCTTGCAACCACAGTAATGAACCTGCGTATGTTTGGGTGGATAATACTCATCACACAAATCCTTGAAGGATTGAAAATCATCCTCATCCCAAAGTTGCATGAGCGTATATAAACCCAGGTCTCTCCAAATTTTAAATTCAGAGGAGAGGTATACCCTGAGATTCAAGTATTACCATGGATTGGTGCTAGAGGCAAATTCTCCACACTAGTCACCTTGATGAAATGAATAACCTGAGACTAGACCTTAAGTGTGTGTGAAATAATGGGATGACTCCTGCTAGCTCTACGTCGCACAGGGGAAGCTTCAGGAAGAAATGGCAACATGGCGAGAGCGCCCCCCCCCCCCTCCAATTGTGTATGCTCCAATGCCACCCACGGGGCAGTGATGTGACCTGCCCAACCCTTGAGACATATCAAGCGGGCAGCCCAATAATAATAAACTTTTAAATTTGGCAAAGTCATCCCACCCTGTCGCTGCATAGCTGAGCAAAACTGATCCGCACTGATTTATGGTTCCAAATAAATTTTCACCAAACAGAAGCTTTGTATCCTCACCAGCCAATTTAATCAATCAAAAAAAGGAGGATGTATCTAATCTTTTTTAGTTCTTTTTTTGAAATACTATTAATTATACTCATAAACAAATTAATAGGAACATACACCATCAGTAGTAGTGCAAATAAGATTTAATCCATCGCCTCTCGCCACGCAATGGGCCGCAGGCAAATTCAGCGATTAGTCAAGCACTAGATCTATAATCATTTGGTGCAGTTCCTTATTTACTCAAAAGTTTTTTAATATTATTTAATTAATTTAAAACCACTATCCTATTTTTATTTTACCCCAAAACCCAAAATTATTTAATAATTCCTAGGATCAACACATTTAATTTACTGATATCACTATCACCATTTTATTTTTATATCAAAGATGACCCCGTCATTAATGTTCTAGTTAACCATTGAAATCGTAAAATTAAAACATCTACAGTGGGGCTAAGTATAATTAATTTTAGGATTTCAATGGTTAACTAGAACATTAATGACGGGGTCATCTTTGATATAAAAATAAAATGGTGATAGTGATATCAGTAAATTAAATGCGTTGATCCTAGGAATTATTAAATAATTTTGGGTTTTGGGGTAAAATAAAAATAGGATAGTGGTTTTAAATTAATTAAATATTAAAAAACTTTTGAGTAAATAAGGAACTGCACCAAATGATTATAGATCTAGTGCTTGACTAATCGCTGAATTTGCCTGTGGCCCATTGCATGGTGAGAGGCGATGGATTAAATCCTATTTGCACTACTACTGATGGTGTATGTTCATATTAATTTGTTTATGAGTATAATTAATAGTTGTCCAAATAAATTTTGTCATACAACTATGAAAAGCATCAAACACTTGCAAAGGGATTTTACACGGAACGTGTTGGAATAAATATAAGAGCTTTGGTAGTACATTCATTTTTAGCAAATTTATACACCCAGCCCAAGAAACCGGAAGATCAGCCCAGTCCAATATAAAGCCCAGCCCAATCCCTAGGAACATATATACCAAGATTTTTGAAACCCTCAGTCACCACCCTGAAGGTACCCAAACAGTCGGGAAGACAAACCTTACCTCCCGTTCCCCCCCCCGGAATCTCAATTGATCTTATAACCTACAAGAGACCCGTATTTCCCAACAAGGCAGGAACAGAGGTCCGCAGCGAAGTAAGGTAAATTAGCATGTCATCAGTTTAAAGAGAAATCTTGTGCTCAGAATCTCCAATCTATACCCCACGGATATCAGGTCGGAGACAAATCGCAGCAGCCAAGGGTTCAACAGCCAGGTCAAAAAATAAGGGTGAAAGGAGGCAGCCCGGTCTAGTACCACGCGCTATGGAAAAAAAGGAAGTGAGTGAGCAATTAATTAAAAACCGAGCTCTCTGATTAGTATACATAGCTTGGACCCCATCAATGAACCGTTCAGGCAAACCAACCTGTAGCAATTCCACAAATAAGAATGGCCACGATATCCAGTCAAAGGCCTTCGCTGCATCTAGAGATAAAATGACCCCAGAAAGGTCCCGATCTTTGTTTTTGATAAGTTTAAAGAAAGTCTATTGTTAGACAACCAGCACTTTACTGTAGAAAGATAAATTGTAATGTCACTTAATGTAATAGCAGTATTTGTGAAGACAGGAATGAAAAACTGTATATAATCTGCATAGAGAAGGTAATGAACACCTAGCCCAGCAAGCAGTTTACATATGGATCTTAGGTCTATGTTAAACAGCATAGCTGACAGTGAGGACCCCTGTGATACTCTGGTATTCAACGGGAACCTGATGATGTAAGTGGTCCGAGTCTAATTTACTGTGTCCTTCAGATAGAAATGAATGAAACCATTCCAGAACTGTCACAACACCTATTTGTGGTAGATGGGTGCAAAAAATATTATGATTGAGCATGCCAAAGGCAGAAGATAAATCTAAAAGGGTAAGAATATATCTTTTACCACTATGGAAATCTCGAAGGATGACATCTGTACTAATCCAAGCTAAGAACTCTGTGCTATAATTTTGCTTGAACCCAAATTGGTATTGGGCAGGTGTATCTGTTTGTCAAGATAATTTGGAGTTGCTTCAGTGCAGTAGCCTTATTAACTGGCTAAAAAGGGAATTGTTAAAATTGGGTGATAGTTGCTCAAGTCAAGAGCAACCAGTTGGGGTTTCTTTAATAATGGACTAACTGAGGCCTACTTTAGAACTGATGGATGAACTCTTGCATCTAGAGAATTTACAATTATGTGAGGGGAATACAGTTGGCATCAGTTAATATCCTCATAGTAGCTGTATTACAAGGGTATAACAGACAGAAAATGGAATTCGTTTTTTGTTTTTTTTTACTAATTGGACTATTTCTGTTGTGGCTACATTATCAAATGGTGTCCATGAAAAATCTCCAGCATTGACCTGAGTATCATTAAGGGCTAGAAATTGAATACTTGTCAGAAATTTTTTTCTGGAAAAAAAACTGCAAATTGTTTTTGAACAATGGCAGAAGAATCTGGATAGTTTGTCATTTTAGAGATGTCTTGACATAAATATAGGCTTTCTTTGCTTTCATGACCTTCTCCCTATGTTTTTTTTTAAAGCCAAGTCATATATCAATTTGTTCTCTATACTATGCGTTTTTTGCCACCGGCATTCTAGCTTACATAACTTCATCACAGAGTACATAAAACCATACATAATAGCATAAAATATCCAGCAATGGCCATTGCAGTGCATCATCAAAGCAACTTCAGGAGACCAAAAATACCATTTTGAGCCCTGACCTGAAGCAAACACCCTTTCTATGGTATCCATGGCAGGCAGAAGCAGTCATCTAGGAGGAGGAGGACTGTGCATCAGAGGTGGAACAGTTAGAGAAGTGTGGAGGGAAGGGGTAGCGTGGAAGCGTGCCGCAGGCTGAGACACATGAGCTGCTGAGAGCCAGAGCAAAGGCACCCATTGCTCACCTGTGCCATAGAGACTGGAAGGGTGATAGAAGGCATTTCATTCATTTCAGACTTAGGTACTGTAGATACTTCTATCTCTTTCAAAGGGCTTATAAGCTACGTTTTGTACCTGAGGCACTGTAGGGTGCAGTGACTTGCCCAAGGTCACAAGAAGCAGCAGTGGGATTTGAACCCTGGCTTCCCTGGCTTGTAGCCCGCTGCTCTAGCCATTGGGCTACGCTTCCATGTCAGAATGCATTAGTTGACCATGCACGAGAGCAGTCAGAACTGTTTTCTGAGTCCAGAAATCCCATTGAATGTAGTGAGAGCCACCAATAAAGCATATCCTTTTATGTACTAGCTAGGGAGAAGTGTGTTTCAGTGGCCGGGGCAATGTATGAGCTCTCTGTGCAGACTTGAACAGAACCTGTTACCTCTTTGAGCCTCATTAATTGCTTTTACTGCAAGCTGTCTATGAGCTAACTCATATGACACTCTAAAAATCAATCTGAATAGATTTTATGGGTTTTTAAATAATTGATAAATGCTTCATGTGCCTGGAAGTCCAAACTAAGGAAATTGTTCATTGTTTGCTTCAGATTAGGTCTGAGGAGCCTTTCCGAGAAGCTAAGGTGGTCAATCAGTTTTGAGATGAAAGGGAAAATATATCCTCAGCAAGAATCTCACCAGTCACTTCCTTCCTGTACCTTTTTTTTTTTTTTAACATTTATTTTTAATAATCACTCAGACATTTGTTCGTACGCAGCAGACAAGTTCTGTTGCAGCAGTTTAATTTTGTCCTAATTATCCCAAGAATGCTTGTCGGAGAATCAGTGCCAGTGACGTTAGGGTGCAGTCCACCAGCTATTTGTCTTCTGTTGCGGCTGATAGAGTGCCAATTATCCCCAAGCTGAAATCTGAGAATCATATTAGCAAAAAAACAGTTCTGTCTCCTCTTTGGAACAAGGTCAGCTGATGCATTTTGACGCAGGCAGGCGTCTGCGTAGTTTGAGAGCATCCTAATTGTCAGTGGGAATGCAACTCTGCTGGGCCATATTCTGTGTCACAACTCTTTCCCTTCCTGTATAATTAAACAGAAGCAATCATACAGTGCTCCTCAGATACTGCAAAAAAAGAAACAAAACATAGAAACCACCTGGAACATTTTTACCAGCTCAGTTTAGATGTTTTAAGTCTAGCGCTGCGCTTGTTTTAATAAATTCAGCTTTTTTTTTTAGTTTCCAGTAACCAATTACAAGGAGGAAGGAAACGAACGTCTGAAATTAAATACGAGAATTAGCAAGGATACATAAGAACATGCCATACTGGGTCAGACCAAGGGTCCATCAAGCCCAGCATCCTGTCTCCAACAGTGGCCAATCCAAGTCACAAGTACCTGGCAAGTTCCCAAACATTAGATAGATCACAACCTGCTATTGCTTATTAATTACCGTAATAGCAGTTTATGGATTTATCCTCTAGGAACTTATCCAGACCTTTCTTAAACCCAGTAACCCTAACTGCTGTAACCACATCCCCTGGCAATGAATTCCAGAGCTTAACTATGCGCTGAGTGAAATAATTTTTTTTCTATTTGTTTTAAAAGAACTACTTGCTAACTTCATGGACTGCCCCCTGGTCCTTCTATTATCTGAGAGAGTAAATAACCGATTTACATTAACTTGTTCATGTCTTTCATTATTTTGTAGACTTCCTTCATACCCCCCATTACAGAACATTTACTCCACAGCATAAGAAAATGAAAGCCTGTATGTAGTGACATCCCTCAGCAGTGCTAGGTTTTGGGAGATGTGTAGTTTAATTTTAAGGAGAACTGACAGGATTAGTTGTTTTTAAACCGAACATATACCGTGCATAACCCACAAATGAATCTGATACTCCTTCAGGCAGGGCTTGCAGGCTCCCTAACAACATCTCCAGAGGCTTTTTTTTTTCGGGCAGTTAAAGAATAGATGTATTTATTTATAAGAACTTATAGTCCACTGGTCCGGAAAACCTGTTCTCATCAGATTACAACAAAAATAAAACAAAGCAGTACATGCATATTAAATAATACCAAAACAACAATAATAAAAATATAAAATGAGTACCACTGTGAAATATTACAGAATCAGAAACTACTCCAACACGATTGAGGTTAAAGTCTTGCTCATAGGAAAAGGCTTTTGCCTGTTTCCAGAATTTTAAATCACAGTTCTGTCAGCGAAGCTCAGGGGGGAGAGAATTAAGAAAAAAAAAAACCAAGGAAAACGTATTAAAGGGTGGCAGAATTTCCAGGAGAACGTCAGGGCAGCTTTCCAATGAACAGGGGCTTTAAATATCAACATTAGTAACCTGCAAGCACATTCACCAAATGATGGGTAAAATGGAGAAAAGCAATGCGCCGGTGGTTAGTCGGGCAGTGGTGTTTTGAATTAATTGGAGAACCCAAAGTAATGAAAAAGGGAGTCGTAGCATCGGTATAAGAAAGTACTAAAGATTGCACAACAAGTCCAGGGGGAGGAGCTTTAGCTGCTTAATTTGTTTATTAAAAGCTCTTCTTGCATCTATTCTCACTGGAGGTGTCCTAGAAAGCCGAGAATCTGAAAGGATCCTCAGAGGTGCCAAAGTAGGCTGGAATTTCCTTGTGCGTGTCGAGACCCCAGATAATGAATGTGCAGCTGCCGCGCGGTGGCAGTGGGGCAAGAGCAGCCGAGTGTGCACACGGCATCCTATTTCATTCCGTGCATTTTTGGGTGTGTTCTGAGAAATGTGCTCCTTTGTTTGCTCTCTGCTTGAGTGGGAGAATCTCCGTGTGAAATGGGGAAAATGGCAAACTTTGCCCTTAAGTGAGTCTTACTAAGTTTAAAAAAAAAAAATAGAGGGAGGTTGTAGCAGCAGCAGCATAAGATGTGAATTTTTCCATTTGTTAATCTGTTTCAGCAAATAATTTTCCTTTAAATTCTATAGCAGGGGGGGGCGCTGTTCGTGGCGAATGTGTGTGGACGCGTGACTGCTCAGCTCCGCGATCCCTCCCGCCGAAAGACCTACTAAATCGCTGCTTTGAGCTCTAAATACCGGCGATTCCCATCAAAACCGTGAGTGTGACTCCCCGAGCCCCGAGGTAGATGGCTACCAAACGCAAAACAATGGATTTGCGGCACTTTGCATATGAAAAATTGTCGGGGGAAGCAGGCCAAGATGGTGCCGAGATCGCGAGCCGCGAACCGCGCGATCAGGGAGAGGAGCCTGAACAGCCCGAGGACGCAAGCCTGCCGGCTAAACAGCTAGATCCCTCGGAGATACTTACCCGATCGGAGGCCAGGAACTGGTTCTTAGAAATTCGGGCCGACTTAAAGCAGCATCGGGATGCCATAATGGCGTCCATGGCAGGCCTGAAGGACGACCTGGCTGCTCTGGGGAACAGGGTGGATGAGCAAGAAATTAGACTGGATGAACACGGGGAGTCTATCAACTCCCTAATATCCCAGCACACATCATATTCCTCAAATCTGCTAACCCTGCAGAACAAGGTGGAGGACCTTGAAAATAGAAGTCGGCGCAATAATTTGCGCATAAGGCGAGTACCAGAGACCCCAGAATATGCCGGGGCAGCGGAGACGGCGGTACAAATCTGCACCTTTATCCTACAACACGCACAGGAGGGGGGGAGGTGTCGGAACCAACTCGTGGAACTGATATTCAATTTGAGAGAGCACACAGAGCGTTGGGGCCTAGAACAGATCAGAGGCCTAGAGACATTGTGCTGTGCTTTACTAGCTTCCCCCTCAAGGATAAGATATACAATATAGCCAGGAATTTAAAAGAAATTAAATGGCAAAATCATCACATATCCATCTTCCAGGATCTGTCACCGGTCACATTGAAGAAAAGATTTGAATTGCGGGAAGTCACAGCGCAGCTGCGCGAAAACAACATTCGCTATCGATGGACATACCCCTTCGGACTCTCCTTTCAGGTCCAGGCTGTGGGCTATAAAATTACTTCACTGGAAGAAGCGCCTGGAGTATTCTCTAAAGCACAGCTGCCGGTTCGCTTTCAACCGCCAAATTCAAAGCAGCCACAACCCTGGAGGGATGAGGCGCCCAGATGGCAGAGGGCGGAAAAAGGAGGAAAGCGACTGAGGAGACAACCGGGACTACGTGGTACTGCTGCATCAGACAAGGGATGACTTTTTTTTTCTTCTAATCTATCTACTTCAGGAAGTATTGGTTCCTTTCGCACGGAGCACATGAGGTTCCTGTGCACTTAGCCGTTTCATTTGGCTCGGACGACATCCTGTGCGGTTAACAGGGGTCCAGTTCTTTTCCAATTGATGGGACACGAGATGTTATTCTACTGAGTTTATGTTCGATATAGGTCTTTTACTGTTTTAATATTGCTTTTGGTTTATTGCGGCGGGTGGGGAGGTGGCGGGGGGAGGGTCACACATCGCATACACTACAACAGACCTCCAGAGGTGGAGTATCCCTCCATGAGGGAGTGGGATACTATAGGAATCATTCGGGGTTACACTGGTAGTTTCTGGATCCTTGGGGAGGCTGGTACAGCTACATATGTGGGTGGTTATGAGCAAGGGATCGGGAGTGGGGACACAAACAGCAGGCTGGTATCAAGCTCTGAGGCTCAACGGTTCACAGTGATGGAGGCAGAGCAGGGCTGTGGTAGCTCCTTCCTCTCTTGTCAGGAAACATGGCGACCAAAATATTATCCCTTAATGTAAAGGGGATTAATACGCCACGCAAGCGCACATTGTTACAGCGGGAACTACATAGGCAAGGGGCGGGCATTGTCTTTTTACAAGAAACGCATATTAGGAAGCATCATCAAAAGTTACTGCACTTCTCGCAGTACCCGGCTGTGCATTGGGCAGCCAGCACCAAAACTTCTAAATATGCTGGGGTGGGTATACTCTTTGCGTCCTCCTTCGCGTATGAGGAGCTGTTTCATATATATGACTCTCAGGGGCGTTTTGTGCTGGTCAGGGTACGAGTGGGCAAACAGGTTTTTACCCTGGTCAATGTTTACTTTCCTAATGCGCATAAAACTCAATTTATACGTGAGTTTAGGGACTTATTGACCATGCATGTGGAAGGGGAACTTATCATAGGGGGAGACTTTAACTTTGTACAGGTACCATTGTTAGACTCCAGTTCTGGGAAGATCTCTGACCCCCAATCTAGACAAAGGTGGAGTGAGATTATGGAGGACTGGAGTCTGGTGGATGTTTGGAGGGCTAGATACCCGAAATCCCGAGCCTATACTTTTTATTCTCATGTACACAGCACATACACTCGCATAGACTGCTTCTTCATGTCCAGGACGCTACAGAACTCAGTTCTTCAAACTGATATTGACAATATTACTTGGTCGGACCATGCACCAGTATGGCTGGTGTGCCATTTTAGAGACCTGAATAAGGGGTTTAGACCTTGGCGTCTTAATGATTGCTTGCTCAAAGACACTGCCTTCATAGGTGACTTGGAAAAAACGCTGAAAGATTATTTTCAGGCTAATCAAACGGAGGGTATGTCCCCGCTGGTCGTATGGGAATGCTCCAAGACTGTGGTCCGGGGAGTGTGTATTGCCCGAGCTGCATATTGTAACCGGGTGAAGGAGGGCCAACGGCAAGCTTGGCTGCAGGAACTGACTAACTTGACCCAAGTACATAGTCGAACGCGTTCCGGTGTTACTTATCAAAAAATCCTGCTCCTCAAAGATAAGTTGAGAGCATTGGATGATACCGCCGTTAGTCACCAATTAATGCTTCTCAAACAACAGTTTCATGAGGGAGGGAATAAGGTGGGAAAGTATCTGGCCAGACAATTGAAAGCGGCCCAATCTAGAACGATTGTATCCAGAATACAGACTGCCTCAGGTAATACGATCACAGTGTCCGAGGATATTAGGAAGGCCTTTACTGATTTTTATTCCACCCTGTACACTCAGGACTCCAACATTAGGGCAGCGGACATAGAGCAGTATTTGAATACAGTACAGCTGCCAGTTCTGAGTGAGAGATGGCAACTTACATTAGATAATCCCATAGACGTAGATGAGGTTTTGGCTGCCATCAAGCAACTTAAGCCTGGCAAGGCACCTGGCTTGGATGGATTCACAGGAGTCTACTATCGTAAATTTGCTTCCCACTTAGCTGAGCCACTGGCAATGGCTTTTAATTCCCTCCTTGAGGGTAAAACCTTAACGAATGAATCCAACACAGCGAGGATTTCCGTACTAGCAAAACCGGGGAGGGACCCCACTAAATGTAGCTCCTATCGTCCCATTTCGTTAATCAATATTGATTTGAAAATATTGGCTAGAGTTTTAGCAGCCAGGCTTAATGGGGTTCTCCCTGATCTGATTCATAATGATCAAGTGGGCTTCGTTCCAGGGCGATTAGCAGCAGACAATGTCCGGCGGATTGTCAACATAGTTGATTTAGTACAACAACAGCAAATCCCAGTGATACTATTAGCTCTAGATGCAGCAAAAGCGTTTGACCTCGTCCACTGGGAATTCTTGTTTAAAGTATTAGGCAAAATGGGTTTTGGGGATGCTTTTTTGAAGTGGATACAGAAGCTATATGAGTGCCCCATGGCTAGGGTGAAGGTTAATGGCGGATATGGTCCCCCCTTTGATATACAGCGCGGAACGAGGCAGGGCTGTCCATTATCACCCCTGTTTTTCGCCCTGTTCTTGGAGCCCTTTGCCATTAGGGTACGCAAGGCTAAGCGTATTAAAGGGATCTGGGGAGGCAAGGTTCATTCTAAAATCTCCCTTTTTGCGGATGATGTTATGTTGACCCTCTCTGATCCGGAAGCATCTTTGCAAGGGGTAATGATAGAGTTGCAAGGATTTTCGGCAGTTTCCGGAATGCGTATTAATTATGATAAATCAGAAATACTTAACCTGACCCTCTCACCTAAGGTGGCGCATGACCTTAAGACTCAATTTTCTTTTTTATGGGCTCCTTCATATTTGAAAAATTTAGGTGTTAAGATTGGACCCCACGTTCACCAATTGTTTGATCTCAATTATAATCCCCTGGTGGCTAATATCCGAGACAATTTAAGACGCTGGGATAGACAGGTATTTTCCTGGTTGGGTCGCTTGGCTATTATTAAGATGAACGTCCTCCCTCGTTTCTTGTATTTCTTCACTACTCTTCCCATTAGTATACCCTCTATACTCCTCAAACAGTGGCAGCAACTCCTGTGTGGCTTCATATGGCGGAGACGCCCACCCAGGGTGGCGAGGTCTATTCTTTATTTACCTAAAAATAGGGGGGGTCTTCACCTACCTAATCTACTGTGGTATTACTATGCGGCCCAACTGCGTGCCCTAGTGGCCCTACATGGGTCCCGAGATGTACCTCAATGGGTGAGGTTTGAACAAGGGTTGATAGGATCCTTCCCTATTACAGCACTACCGTGGCAGCCTAGCGCAACGTGGGGTGAATTCGGGTATTACCCCTTCGCTTTGCGTACCACGATGCGGATTTGGCATCTGTGGCAAACTGAGTTGGTGGGCCCTGAAAATCACTCCTTGCTAACCCACTTATTCACCAATACAGCGGTGCCCAGCTTGGAGCGATTTGTGGGTCTTCAAGATTGGCGAAAGACTGGGGTCTTATGCATGGGACATATGCTACAGCAGAGCAAGGTGCTCTCCAGAACGCAGCTCTGTGACCTACACCCAGGAAGCACTCTGGATTTTTTATTGTATGCTAGGTTATCATCCTACATACAAACTAGTCTACGGAGAGGCACCTTGAGGTCTAAAAACACTCTTATTTGAGACCTTATGTCAGCATGCCTCGCTCATAAAGGGGATTATATCAAAAATTTATACTATGTTTACTAATAAAACATTAGTGATCCATAAATATAGGGCACTCTGGGATTTAGACTTTCCGGGTTCTCTGGATGACAATGATTGGGATGTCATCTATACTATGGCTGGCATATGTTCCATTTCAGCAGGTTTACAAGAGAACTGCTACAAAATGCTCTATCGTTGGCACTACACACCCCTAGCGCTACACAGATTCTACCCCCATGTGTCAGACTGCTGCTGGAGAGGCTGTGAGGCACAGGGCACATATCTACACACATGGTGGTCTTGTCCCAGAATTCAGGGTTACTGGCAGGAGGTGATTCAATGGATCTCCCAGTTGTTAAATGCGCCTTGTGTAGCACATCCCTGGCTTGTCTTACTAGGTGCGCTTTTGAAAGAACATGATACCACACACCAAAAGTTGTTTTTGCAAATTTTTATTGCGGCAAGAACAGAGCTGGCTATAAAATGGAAACAAATTTCGATTCCTACGCTTGCTGCAGTGCAACATCGCCTTTTCTCTATATACCAATTGAGCAGACTTACTGCTGTCCATCAGAATCGTTTACCCTCCTTTCAGACTATTTGGGGGTCCCTACCAAAAATGGTTAGCTGTCCACAATTCCACGTAATGCTCATAGCTTTAGCTGCGTCATATCAATCCACTTGACAGCAGTGCTATTTAACGTTTATCAAGTACCATTACCCTATAGATTCGGTATGTAATACACCAGTGTGGGGGGGGGGGGGTTAGGAGGTACCTTTGGTTTCTATGTTTCCTAAGATCATTTTGTAACCTGGTTTTCTCAATTTAGTTTTCTACTGCAGTTTACTCTTATTACTGAGGCTGATTTTTGATTTTCTTGAATGCTGTACTGTATTGGCAAGGCTACTGTGATATTGTAAGTTAACCATTATGCTGTATCACATGTTTCACCACAGAGGTGGTCTGCTATCAGCCTGTAAATTGTATAGTGATGGTTCTTGCGGCTTGTTAATAAAATAAAAACAGATTATATACAAAAAAGAAAATTCTATAGCAAAATATTCAGCTGGAGGGCATGTTCCTGGCATTTTGTACAAATGTTTTCCAACTTGCATACAGAGGACAATAATTATACTGGATACTTTTTCCTGAATTGCTGTACACAGGGTCAGAGGTTAATAATCCATGATTCTCTGTGATCTTGAAAACTCATGTACAGTATATTCTCCTTTGATAATTCTTATGTTGCTCCAATAAAAAGCGTATTGGGGCCTTCAAAGCATTAGTTTTCTCTGGGACCAATAGGACTGCCAGAAGTGTATACTGCTTATTAGAGAGCAGACATTTTTCTCACATGTCAATGATTTTGTTCGGACGCGGGGGTCTGAATTGGCTAGGATATTCTCTAAACTGGGTTAGCGTCTTGTGGAAACCTGTTTAAATCTACCTGCTTCTCTCCTGCTTCCAGGGCGCTGTTCCCGCTGCGGTGAAAATGTGGTTGGGGAAGGTACCGGGTGTACCGCCATGGACCAGGTGTTTCACGTGGATTGCTTTACCTGCATGACGTGCAACAATAAGCTCCGAGGACAGCCTTTCTATGCAGTGGACAAGAAGGCCTTCTGTGAACCCTGCTACGTTGTAAGTGCCTGAGCTCATCCTCCTAACTGATTTCAGCTGCCAGTAACTTGATCAATTAGCAGAGCTGTGGGATGATTTGTGAATTTTCGTGCTCTCGAAAGGTACCAGGCTTGACAGGATGGGAAACGCAACAGTCCCTTTATTTGTAGAACCGCTAAGAGTACTGTACGGGCAGTAACAGCAGTGCAAATTCCTCCCATACGCTCCCCCCCCCCCCCCCCCAGTGATCTTTGACTGTGCTCCAAAAGGGCCACCTCTGTGGGCAAGAAAGCAATTCATTAAGTAAACTTCAGCTCATTTGTGGCGATTGCAGCCATGTGACTTTTGGTCACTAGTAAAGTAAGATGCATCTTAACTGGCAGCCTTTCAAGTGAAAGGGCTTCTGCCTCTATTAATCCACCGAGCCACACAGTGCCCCAGACAACACTCTGGCTGACTTCACGGTATCTGAAGGCGTTTACTTTCATGAGCTGCAAACATTCTCACTAGTTTTCCCTTGTAGTGCCTGGACAAGCAAGGATTAGAACTGATGTGTGTTAGTTAACTCTACCTAAAACAGGCTACACGTTCTTTAAAAGCATCTCTCTCTTTGGGGCTGCGGATACTACGCAAGCAACATTCACAGTCCCAAGGGAGAAGGAAGTCCCAGCATGGCACAACAATGAACCTACTGACCAGGTTCGGAGTCCACGTCTGCCTGGCTCTGCTGGAGGTCTTGGCTGAGCTATAGAAGAGAAGGGAATTTGTGGGGAAGGGGTTAGAGAGTGAGGAACAAACACTAATGGTGCCATTGCCCCAGTGGGATCTGCTTTTGATCGGCCAAAAGGGGGGGAAAAAAAACCCTCATTCTGTAAGTAAAATGTCTCAGTTACTGATTCTGTGTAGAGCTCAGCTGTCTGGAGCTTAACATCTGGTGTGCCGTGTCTTCAGCAGTGAGTGCACGCCTGCCATCACTTTACACTCCTAATGCTAAGTGAGGAAAACACAATTATTTTCTTACCGTAATTTCTTGCACGTACAGTTAGCAAATACTAATCTCTGACAGGATAAGGATGGATAGCAGGAATCAGCACCCTGTCTGAAGGAGACAAGACGCCAGACAGTGAATTACCTTTATTTGATAATCACAGTGTTTCTAGCCCAACAGCTTTATTGCTGCTCCAGTTCAGGCATTCCCAGTCACAGCTGCCAGGACCCTCCCCTCCCCCCCATCCGGTGCCCCAGCCTCCAGCGATGACTCTAGAGGCATTGCCCGTGCTCCCTTTGGGAAACCCATTGTGCGTGTGCTGTGTGGTCAGGACTCGCCCTGTCAATCCCAACCCCGGAGTCCGAGAGAGGGAACTGGAACCTGGCGCTTTCGCTGGGTCATAGGTGCAACTCTAAAATTGTGTTGATTCAAGGGATTTTGCAAATTTTGTAATCACATTTTTCACAAAAAACATTCTGAAGAGCCCAATCAGTGAAATTGCATTTGAAGAGAGATTGATGCTCAGGATCTAATTGAAGATTCTCTTTCGTTGGTAAGGTATTTTAAGATCTTAATTGTTTATTTGGCAGAACATTAATCCAAACACAGTGCATCAAAAAAGTGCATGGTATTGCCATAAGATCAGATTAGATCATTTCTTTTACTTGTAAGATAACGCGCTTTGGGTCAGTGATTAAAAATCCAGTGTTGCGCTCAGATAAGCTCTAATAATAAAAAGATTAGCATCTTCAGAGAGAGAGAGACAGTCAGTATTGGGCAACATGTACTGGGTTATTCAGCAGAAATACCCAAAGTGGCACCCAGGTTTCCCAAGAACGTAACCAAGCCTTACGGAAAGAAGGACTTCAGCCTAGGGAGTTTGTATCCTTGTGAACTTCTGGGTAACAAAAGGAGCGGTGTTTTAGCATTTATTTTGGTTCCCAAGGCTTTTCTTTGCGTCAGAGAAAAGTTGCAAATCCAGGCTCACAGCAAAAAAAAAAAAGAAAGTTTCTTGCCATGTAATCTTTTGTATTGGTGCACAAAGAATGTGTGTGTGTGTGTGTGTGTGTGTGTGTGAGTACAGACTATTTAACTATTGAGTGTAAGTTCTAATTTAAATCATTTCCAGTCACCATTTCCAGTACTTAATGTACATTGGATTTGTTGGGCAAAAGCAGAAAAAGAGTGTGGAGTAAAGTGCAGACACATATAGGAGGAAACTATTAAAGCAGAAGGAATGTGTGGCTAAACGTCCACCGCTCTGTTTATAAATTAACACTTATAGTTCTTTGAGGTGGTCAGGAAAAGCACAGTCCTTACGTTTCAGGTACTTGCTTTATATTTTGATTTGATTTGTGATACCCAACTACATTTTAAAATATTTATGGATGTAATCCTCCCTTAATAAGAGGGTCACCTTCAGAGCCCGCTGAGCCCTAAAACACTTGTTACAGCATCCGCAAACAAGTACAGGTTGATGCTGTGGCGAACCGGATTCAGCTGCTCGGCCCAGGGGATTTCCAAACAAAACAAAAAGCAATCTACATCACAGGTTCCAAAGAAAATTGTGGTTTACTTCAAGTCCACCAAATTCAACAGACAGGAAATTCAGCAAAAGCCCAGAAAGTTATCACCCCCAGCCTGCTGCGGCTGCTTGAGTAATGGTAGCCGGAAGGATCTGCTCCTCTTCCTAGATCCAGGTCACTTAGGGGCTGCGGGCTGTCCCAGAGGGGAGGGGACTGAAGCTTCCTGGCTGGCCTTTTGCCCTTGCAAGAAAGAGGGAAAGGCTCTCCTCTTCCTGCAGAGCCTTGGAGCCCCGGCTGCCTCCCCCAGCCCCCCCTGCAAGACATCCCCACTCCTTTCCATTGCATTATATCACTAAGGCTCACTTGCCCACTCAGGGAATGGACTCTCCTATCGTGTCCCACACTACCACCTCCTGAGCCTCCCATCTGTAGACAGTTGCCAGCTTTTTACGGCAAGCAAATCCAGGTTTGATGTCCTTATTAAGAAGGGCAGAATCTCCGGGGGCTCTCTCACCTCCAGACCAGGACAATCAGTTTTCCTCTTCCTTGCACTGAAGCCCCCCCCGGTAACAAAGTGATGCAAAAGGTTAGCACCGGCTCCATAGTATCCCCCATCTTTCACTGAACAACCAAAGAGATTTGTACGCAAGAAAGACAGCAGCAAATCTTTTTGGTTCTGTTGCTTATTCAAAGCGTTTTAAAGCAGGCCTCTGGTTTCAAAAGTCAAATCTGTGAAACAGAGACCTTCACTTTGCTTTCACGTGAGGCTGTTTTGTGGCTAACGTGTCCTCTCTGCTCAGTTTTCATCCACAGTAATTCACTACACAGATTAGGATTTAGGATGATTCCTCCAGGAGCTGACGTCATTGGACTGGGCCTTTCTTATGGTCTGCCACTGTCAGAAGAGTTACCCTGCAGTTGGCATTGAATTGCAATTAGTAGTTTTGATATAAATTGACTAAAAATAAGACATCAGTTTAAATGACTTGCATTCTGTTGCAGTGATTCATTATGCAGACATTACAGTGTGAATGCAGGCCTTCCTCTGTACACGAGCAAGCACTTCTCAGCAGGAGTATGGGGTCAGATTTTATCAGGCTTGGAGTTTTCACCTTCTGCTTGGATGCCCTGCAGTATGGAGACATTGTCCTGATGACTTCATATAATTTAAACCCATTACTTAAGCACTTCATTAGTCTGATTGAGTTCTTGGCCAGCGCTCAGTAAACTTTGTATTAAAGATAAAGAAAGAATAGCAGACATCTTTTCTTTGGCTTCCATTTACCTGTTAAAGATAAAGGGATTGTCAGGACTTGTGAACCCTTTGGGCTATGGCCTGATGGATGCTAGGCCCAGGCTGAAAGCTGGCAAATTTGCTCAGGCTGGGACAAAGGAAACCTTCACCTGTTCCAACCCTGTTCCCCTGCAGGTTGAGCCCTTGGGTTCGGGAGCGGGCAGGACTTATGCAAGAGTCCTGGAGAGCAGTTTGGCAAAGCCAGGAGGGGTGAGCTAAGGTCAGGGCAGGTGGCAGACAGTGTTGACAAATCCATTCATGGGTCAGGGCTGGCGGAGAACAAGCAGCATCAAGGTCCAGGCAAAGGCCAGGTTGGGCGGAGATCAAGCAGAGTCAGTCCAGGCAATGGTCAGTCTTGAGGGAGAGGCAGGATAGGGAGAAGGTGTGGAGAAGCGCGTGGAAGAGGCAAGCAATAATGAGACCGAGAAAATCAAAGCAATGGAGAGAAGGCAAGACATATGGAGCAGGTCAGGAGGGCAGGAAGCACAAGGCAAGGCAACCAGTACTGTGGCTAGGAAGCACAGCAGGAGGACCTGTTGCAAAGTCACTGGCTGGGAGCACGGCAGGGGTTTAAATATCCATCCTCACTGAAGTCCTGCCATGGGGCTCTCATAAGATGGCATGCATGTGCTCCTAGAGGCAGATCCAGGCGTGTGCTAGAAGTAACATTGGGGTGGTATCCATGCCACCGGAGTTGAGCTCTGTGTCCTGGGATGAAAAGGCCAGTTGTGGGGCCATCCTGCAACCAATCCCGTTGTTACAGGAATAATAGTTGCCTAGCTCTGTATAGCATCTGCCACTTGGGAGCTGCACCCTACTATAGGTTTCAGTTTAGCCATTGAAGAACTGTAATCTTTTCTTAAAGATAATTTTCATTTAAAACATTTTAAAAACAGTGGGATCTCTGGTGCTTTTATACCCCTTCATTTGTGAAGGAGTGACTACTGATTGGAATCATGGAGTCAGAAAGGTCTGAGTTTATTCATTTTAATCCTGTCTGATCCATTAACCTTTTGTACTGTCTTAGGACCCCTTCCTACATTGACAACAAAGCTCAGTCCTTGTCTGCAAGAGCTTTTTTCTTCCAGTCTTGGACTGCAACGTGGCTCCTCCAGTGCATCTCACCCTGATCCACCGACTCTAGTAAGTCGATCTGAAGAGCCCCCTCTTGTTCCAGCAATGAGATCTCACACACTCACACTCACTCACACTCACACTCCTCTACAATCTAACATTCTGCTCTTGCTTGTCCTCACTTGGAGTTAAACTTGCCCTGCATGACTTGCACAGGAAGCGTTGAGTATAAACAGAAGTTAATTCATTCTTCTTACAGAGACGTTTGCTATGGGTCTTACATCGAATATGGAATACAAATATGACTAATATCATTCCAAACTTTCTATTAAAGACTGAAGGGAAACATCAAGCCCTGGCCAGTTATCTGGTTTGCAAAGAAAGCATTGGTGGTTTTGGTCATTTGCAAGTTACTTGGTTCATCTTCTGACTTTATTGTCTATATCTTTTAAATTATCCTATTTTTGGATGGAAATGATATCTCCAAATTATCAAACAAACTGGGAAGAGTAAAATGTTGCTACTTCAGATGAAAACATATCATTTATCCTTATTGCTCAGCCCTCATGCAAGTGCTCTCGTCACTCCATGGATTAAGACGCTCTCTTACTGTCGTTATCAGCCCAACCTGTAGCAACAAAAAATGACAGTGGCACCTTGTAGACCAAAAGCCTACAATGAGCATATGCACCCGCCGCCTCCACTTTCATGCATCTGACAAAGGGGTCTTATACCACAATAAATCTGATAGTCTGTAAGGTGCCACCACCGGCTTCTGCCACCTCAGTGGCATCTGCAGTCTAATCCAGAGCCTTGCTTGATTTTTCATTGAATTTATTCTGCACAAGTTTCCCTTTTTGTGAAAACCGCTGTGCCTCAAGCACAGTGGAAAATGTGGGACAGCATACAGTTGGTGTGTTTGCTCATACTTAAAGCATTTAAATATGAGAACAAATAGATGACAAAGAAAGGTCCAGAGGCTGTGATCTAATGCTCGGCATTTTTCTTAGCTTTTTTTTTCTGCGTTTGCCGGGAGTTTGTTTCATTGTTCCTTTAAGGCCTTTGACTCGCTACAGATTTCAGTTTTTCTTCAAATAGCAGACACTGCTGTCTAAAGAATACTTGAGTTAAATCGTTGTGTATCCTTTCAGATACCTTTGCACTGTTTGTCTTCTCCCAGGTCACACGAAAGTCCGCATTCTTTGTCTTACCACTTACTCAGGAGAGGATAAATGTTGCATTCCACTTTGATATTAACTTGAAATTGCAGTGTATAAGGAACTCTAATAAACGAAACAATAGACCTCATTTTCCAAGAGACAGAATTCGAGAGAGCCTGGGATAAGCACAGATCTTAGTAGTAAAGAAGCAAAGAGAAAACAAGAGCCTGATTGGGGGCTCGGGCATTGCAGCAGGAGTGAAATTGTCCTCATCTCTGTTTCCTCAGTAGGTTTGCAGTAGGGTCTGGAAACGAACACCATATTAAAACTATGATCTTGCCAAGGCTCTTCACTGTAATAATTTTAACGCCAATCTATTTGTTACTAATTGCTTTTTATATACAGCACATGCTAGATCTGCCAATACCTTGACACATCCTAGCTGACTTTCTAGGGTTATCTCTGCAAGGCCTTTTCAAAGTGTCCGGCCCCAGTTTTTTCACTTCTGCCTGATAAGGTGCTCATATATAATAATGTCCTCGGTTCATTATTTCATAGTTTTCTCCATGATAATGCATATTGTATGTATGATCTTACCTACACGAAAACAAGAAAGAGCTAAGTGTGTTTTCCACTCACGAACAATTTCTTCCAAAAAGGAAAACCTTGGAAACATCTTTTTAACTTCAAACGCCACTCACAATTATTTCAAGCATAACATTGCAATTGTTGTTATTATTGTTGTTGTTATGGCCGCATCATCAAGCCTGACAACATGCCTACCCGGTGCTTGTGTCGTTTGTCAGTACGTCTCTGTACCGGCTAGTGGTCAAATCATTTGCAGACATTTTGACCCAACCCTAAATTCACGAATTGAGAGGACACTAATTGGAGGCTATTAGATGGATAAACGCATGTTTGCATGTATAAAAACATATTTTGAAAATGCGCCCTCCCCTCCTAAAAACAACTAAAAGTACACACACTGCAAAACAGCACCCACCACATTTCTTAATGTGGTGGGTGCCTAGCTCAACCCAGTAAAAAAAAAATAAAATAAAATCAAAACCACTCTTCTCTGTCTTGCTTCTCTTTTGTCCAGAGACCCTTTCCATTTGCCTCTTGTTCCCCCTTATCAAACCTCACTTATACTTTCTGTATCCATTTTCCCACCGCTCACACAATCTACCCGTTTCCTGCCAGTTCCCATAGAGCAAGCAGAGAAAAGAGTGAAAATGGTGGCCAGATTAAGACATATTTCCGACTCTTACGGAGTCAGGCTCGGCAGGAGAGTTCTTTATGGGCGGTTTTATTAAGAACCTTAAATTAATTAATTAATTAAAATGGTGGAAATAAGACAATGACCTTCATTAATTCTGGTATAAAAGATTAGCAAAAAAAACATTCACCTAAACGTAAGCTGAATTTTTCACAAGTAGTAAATTTTGAATAATGCTAAAACCCATTACAGCTAGCATGCATCGAAAGGAGAATTTATAATTTCACGATTTTTGGTGGTAAGTAAAAAAGAAATTGCTCCTTTTTTTTTTTTTTTTATATCACATAACCTGTTAAGAGTGATTTCTGGAAACTATGATCAGCAGGGCTTTTACAGGCTCCATAATTTAAATTTGCTCAGTGAGATCATTGACTATTATATATGTTTTACCAAGAGGTAGAATTCAAGCAACAACTTTAAAAAATATATATATATCATTTGAACATTTAGATGCAAATATTACCCCACATGCTAATCATATAGGAATGATATAATACATGTGTTTTCCAGAATTTCTTTAAGAGACGCAATACGTATATGAAATGATATTTATGTAAAAAGCACATGTTAGTTTGGAAAGCATTGAAGAAAGAATGCCAGTGTAGGTTTTGTACCCATCTGCTGTGTATATGAAAAGTTCTGGCCTGATAGTCCAAGAGCAGTGCTGTGCCCTGCCATATGGGAGAGCTTGGTTCTGATCAGCGGCGGATTCCCGATGACGACCGGCCCGGGGATTCGCCGCCCAGGCCGGCCCAGGAGATACCACGTGGTCTGCCGAGCGTGCCTCTGTCATGGCCGCGCTCAGCAGACCATGTGACTAGAGCAACCAGCCCACTAGGGGATGCCCGATCCCCCAATAGGCCAATCCGCCCCTGGTTCTGCTCATAGAGCTGGCAAAGTCCCAGGCCATAGGTTGGGTTAATCCCAGCCATCATCTGACAGGCCACACCTACAGCTGGGATAGAGGGGACCATTTTCTTAATAAATTAATTCCCCAGCATTCATGGTTTGTCCTGACTGGACTAGAAGCTCAGAAGAGAAGGGACTTTCTCTTCTGGATATTTGTTAGGCACAGCAATCAGGCCAAAGTTTGCAAGAGAACCTACTGGAAGTAATGGGCGTTCAGCTGTTTCCTGATTATTTGGTAATCAGCAATGTTTCGGAGGGATGGAGGTAGAGCATTCATGCCAGGGCTTTTTCTATTGTGGACTGGGGCCCACAATAGAAAAAGCCCTGGCATGAATGGTCAACAAATGACAAGATTTAGTAGTGGGGATTATTATCCGCGGATTTTAATGAGCAATGGAGAAGATACTGTACTAATTTATTAGCCAGATAACCTGGACCCTTGTCTTGAAGAGCTTTGACAATGAAGGTGATGACTTTGAACAGGATTTAGTATTTTAAAGGAAGCCAGTGGAGTTGTTTAAGAATGAGGGCGATGAGCTCTGATAGGAGGGGAGACAATCAGATGCACCACAGAGTTTTGTGATAACCGAAGTGCTCCTATCATGTATTGAAGTAACCCAATGTAAACACAACTACAGTAGTCCAAGGTGGTCAAGATGAATGCCTGAACTACTGTTCTGAAATCAGCCGTGGGAGGATGGAGAGCTCGAAGCTTGAAGAAGGCGGACCTGACGATGGCTTTGAGCTGCTTCCAAACAAAATAAGTGCCTGGTGGTCTAGAGTAGACCACCTCCTCTTCCCTCGCCTCTACATAATTCTCTGGTGTTCCTGGCCCACCCCATACCTTAAAATGAATCATTGTTTGTACAGTGGGGGCCCAAAGTGCCCCCTTAGGTCCAGGCCCAATCGATGCCATTTTTCAAAATGGCGCTGACTTGCCTTTTTCCCTACCACATGATGGGGTAAAGGCCGGTCGATGCCATTTTGAAAAATGGCATCGACCGAGCCTAGCACTGGGCTGCTCCGGGCCCCCACTGCACCACCAATGATTCATTTTAAGAAATGGGAGGAGGTCCAGGGGGCCCTAGACTAACTGCAAATTATTTCGAGGCAAGGAAGGGAGAAGGGGCCTACCCTAGACCATCAGAGATTTATTTTTTTGGAAAGGGGGGGCCTGAGGGGAGGGTGGATTTGGGGGAAGTGAATAGCCACAGTTGGGGGGTCTTTGGGTGGGTCATTTTATGCTAAGGGGAGGGGTTTGGGAAGGGATGTGGCATCACGTACTATTTGTAAAACTATTTTTTTTTAGTTTTGCAGGATCACCTTGACAAACATCCCTGGGAGGGCAGAGGGCTACCAATACCTTCGGGGAAATTTGTGCAATTTTAGGGGGGGTTACATTATGGGGTCGATTTTAAGACCAGTGTGCGTCCAGCTGGATTTTCATGTCTGCATGTGCGGGCGGGTGGCCTGCTCCATGAGTGAGTGGGTGGGGATTTTAGCAAAATACAGGCAGCAATGCAGTCAGGCCTCCCCCACTTCCCTCCCAGTACGCTCCAATTAAGGAGTGGTCTGGGAGTGAACTTTCCTACCCCTAACTCTATCCTTCCTCCCTCTTCCCCTCTCCTCCCGTCCCCCTAAACCTGCCCTCACTATCCCCCAACTTTTTATTTTCCTACTTGCTGCTCCTCCGGAGCACAGCTAATCTCTGCCCGCCGGCCAGCTGCCGGCACGTGCTTCCCCGGCTAATGGCGCTGTCCCAGCCCCTCACCCCTCCCTTCCCAGACCACGTCCCCTGCCTGCCCCTTTTCCCTCGGCCGGCACTTCTGCACGCACCAGGATTTACATGCGTAGCCAGGCCCGTTGTAAAATGCGCAAGGCCTGACCACACGCGTTAACCCTGAAATTTATGCGCAAAGTTCTTTTAAAATCCGGGCTTGTGGACTCTGGGCCTTTTAATATGATGGCAGCCCCAGCCAGGGTGGGCTGCTGATGCATGCGTAGGCCTCGTTTTGCCGTTTAGTTTATAGTTATGTGCTTCTACTGCAATAAAAAAAATTGTGCGGCAAGATCACTGCAGTATTCTGTTAGGAAGGGGCAAAATATCGAGGGACCATCCCGGTGATTTGACCCCCCCCTTTTGCGATAAAACATTGCAGCTTAGTAAATGACCTCTAACTTTGTAGCTGAGGTCACAAGGATTGTCAGCGGTCTTTGAACCCTAGCTTCCCTGGTTCACAGCCCACTGGTCTACCTACTAGGTCTAATTAGGGGGAGAAAACCCTAGTAATCTCAAGATTCACGGCACCTCAGTTTCAGACCCCTCTCCCTCACCCCTTGCATAAGCAGCAGTAATGATTGAAAGTTCATATGTGAACGATGGTGAGCCAGCCCAAAACAAACCAAATTCACTCGCAGTTAGAAATGTTTCATTTTAAGCAAGTTAAATATGGCAGGGCCCCTGCAGCTGCCCTTGCCTCATACAGTTGCAAACAGTTAAAGCAAAACTGATACCTCTAGAGGAACTTGCTAAAACTCTGGAAACATCTGCGTGCAGCTTGATTTAAAGCAATGGGAGTTGCCCGTATAGGTGGGTGTCTGCATTGAGATGTCACTTCCGATAAAGCATCTGTACTCTGATTTCGGTGGAAAGCTCTGGCTTTGATGAAGCATGGTCAGCAGATGTGATTTATCTTCCCCCAGCGCTGCAGCAACTAAGATCCTCTCTGAAGATACTTTCCCGTACAGTCCTGAGAGCTCAGCTGCAAAAACCTGGCTCGTAGTCAGAGAGGAAAAGTCAAACTGACACTAGGCTTTGTTTCTTAGCACTGTCTCCCATGGGCTCACAGTGAAAGAGCTTCACCAGAATGAAGTTTGCTTTGCCAGATGCTAAGGTTCATTTTGATCCCCTCTCTATATGTGACATTTTGTTTCTCATTAGTCACGTTCTAGCACTCTGGGTTCTTTACAGATGTTATGGTTATTGGTGTTTGGGTGGATCCTTGGACACTGTGGCAGCTGACCACGTCCACGGGGGGCAGTCCCGTGAGGGACCACGGTGTCAGGCTAAACTCCGGACACACAAACACAGATTTGAATCTTTTATTAGACAGTTTAAGTGACCACCAGAGGTGGCAGTAGTGAGTAGTGGTTGTAGAGCCCGGCTGGGCGCGTCCCTCAGGACGCTGGAACAGCGGATCCTCTGTAAGCAGTGCTGTAGTGGAAAGAGACTGAGAGTTATGAGCACACAATAGGATTAACATTCAGAGTCCCAAGTAGATTAGGAGAAGCTCCGAGACAGGGAGAGCAGGCCCTCGAGGAGCGAGTACCTGATCCCTTAGAGCAGAGAGACTCGGTAGCATTGTACTCATGTAACAGTAACAGAGATTCCACTAGACGAGAGGTCTGGCACCGGAACAGAGAGCAGGCCCTCGAGGAGCGAGTACCTGATTCCAGTAAAGCAGTACTGTGGAGAGAGATGGTTTCTGTACTCACTGATGGTCACTGTAGTTAGTTCTTCCAAGTAGAAGGGTAGAGGATGCAGGCAGCGACACAGGGAACATGGGCCCTCGAGGAGCGAGTACCTGATCCCTTAGAGCAGAGAGACTCGGTAGTGTTGTACTCACTTAGCAGTAACAGAGATTCCACTAGACGAGAGGTCTGGCACCGGAGCAGAGGGCAGGCCCTCGAGGAGCGAGTACCTGATTCTAGGGAAGTAGTACTGTGGAGAGAGATGGTTTCTGTACTCACAGATGGTGACTGTAGTTAGTTCTTCCAAGTAGAAGGGTAGAGGTTGCAGGCAGCGACACAGGGAACATGGGCCCTCGAGGAGCGAGTACCAGTTCCCTGATAGCACCTGAAAGAAGCAGAGAGACCCCCGAGGAGCGGGTACCCCGTTAGTGACCCCCGAAGATTAGTAAGAGTTCCAGACAGCGCTGGAGTGGCAGAGTAGCTTAGGAACGGAGAGCGAATCCCATCCATACGAATTCTGTTGCTAACTCCACGAGCTAGCAAATGTGGTAGGCAGATATACCCGGAAGATGTGATGTCAGAACAGGGGGGGACGCCCCTGAGGTTCGCGCCAACGTGGAAATAAAGATGAGGGCGGCTTGCGCACGCATGCCCTAGAGGTACCTTGAAGGAGAATGGCGGGAGACAGCATCATAGCCGGTCCGGGGACACCGGAGAGAGTGGCAAGCAGACGCCTTGGTGGCCATCAGTCCAAGGTGAGCGGGAGGAGCTGCAAGTAGAGAGAGGTAGGCGGGGCGAAGCCATCGGACGCAACAATAGAAGATTAGCCTGCAGTAAGGAAGAGACCTGTGCTGTATGGGATGGAAAATAACATGGCTAACACCAGCCTGCTCTGGCTCCCTTCCCTCTGCTGTTCATCTTTGTTCTGTTTAGCACTGGCAGAAAGGTGGAGGGCAGGGGGGCTGCCCAGTGGGAGGCTGTGGTCCAGTCTGAAAGAACCCAATCCCCTTTCAGAGGGCTGACAATGGAGGGATAGAGATAGGGTTGCTAACTGTTCGGTTTTTCTCCGGACAGTACATTATTTTAAGGTATTGTCCAGAAGCCAGCCGGGGCCTAAAATGTCCAGAAATTGTCCGGATTTTTGACCGCCATTCTAGTGCACCAGCTTTCGGCATCCGCATCTTCTCAACCAGCCTGAAGGAGCTGTGGCTTAACTTCACAGCCAACGGTGGCGCTATACAACTTCCAGGAAGTTGCCTGTGCATGCACGCACACCCACTCTCCCTGCTACAGTCTCGGCTGCTGGCATCTTCCCTCCCACCTGCGGCTCAATGAGAAAAGGTTCAGCGGGGCCCTCTGGCACTTAACCCTCCCGCCCACGGACCTACAGTGAAAGGCCCTGCGGGGATGCAGGCACCACACCTCCCGGTTCCTGCCTGCAGCAACGTAAGAAAAGAGGCAGCCGCCGACTCGACTCCTGCCCGCTTCACTTATGCCTCCGACGGCAAGCTCACAGCACAAGACATGGGGCCGCCAGCACCTTTCCACCTGCCAGGGGCTCAATAAGAAAAGGATCAGTGTGGGACCGCTGGCATCACACCTCCTAGTTACCACCCGGGGCCAACAACGATTCACCTCTCGGCCGCAGCGCAACAGGAAGTGGGGCCGCCAGCACCTCTCCTCCTTCACACGGGGCAATAAGTAAAGGCCACCGACACCTCCTCTCCCATCGGCAACACAACAAAAGGCCCAGGGGGAACATAGGTGTGCCGAAGCAAAGGCCAGGAGAATGTGTGAAAGCCTCTGAGTGTGCGGGTAAGAGAGTCAGTGTGTGTGTCATCCTGTATGTATGAGGGAGAGAGAGGCAGTGAGTGAGTGAGAGAGATCCCGGGTGTATGTGTGAGGGAAGAGAGTAAGTGTGAGAGTAAGGGAGAGAGAGTCAGTGAACGTGGGATTGCCTACATTTATGTGAGTGAGGGCCAGTTTGGTTTGTTTGAGTGGGTAAGTGAGAGAGAGCCTATATGAGTGAGAGAAAAAAGTGAGCATGTGAGAGAGAACTTGTGAGCATTCTTCTCAGTCTAAGCTGCACGTGTGCGAAGCCGTGTACCGCTTTTATTCCCCTGCGAAGGATGATCGGCAGGGCTGTGATGGAGCTCATCCCACCACAGCCCAAAGAAAACGAGGGACCCCCAAACCTCCAGATGCTCCTTCTCCTTCCTGTCCGTGAGGCCCCGGAAAAAAAAAAATTGCCGGAGTCACACGGGCAGGAAGGAAGACTAGCGGGGGCCCACGTGCAGAAGAGAAGCATAATCTGTAGCAGGGCCACCGTGGATCCCACCTTGCAATAGCCCGAGAAGAGGAGTCCCTGTAGCAGGGCTGCTATGGATCCCATCTCACGGTAGCCAGAGATTGTCAGAGCCGCCGTAGAGCCCAACCTGCGGCAACCCGCGAAGGAGGCCCAGAGGTGAGAGGGAGACTGAAGCCCTGTAGACCAGCGGTTCTCAACCAGCATGTCGCGAAACACCAGTGTGCCGCCAAGCACGCGATGCTCCGGTGCTGCAGCTGGGTGCAGGGTTCGGCCGCGTGGTTTGGAGAGGGCTCCTTCGACCCCGGCGGTCGAAGGAGCCCTCTCCACGTGGCTCTTGAGGACTGGAGTTGGCCACCCCTGCCTTAACCTTGATCCACCCCACCCCCTGCCTTACATTTCAGTAGCACTTTCAACATAGTGCTCTGTTTTTTAGCAGCAACCCGGCATCCCCCTACCTTTGCCCCCTTCCCATAGTACCCTGCATCCCCTCTCTCCCCTCCGCCCAGCCAGTGCCATAGCGTGCCTGTGTCAATATGGTCACAGCCATAAGCGCCACTACCAAAAGATGCCATAGCGCTGCCATGTGCCAATGAGAGCAAGAGAAAAAGCAGTGCGGCCTTAGTAAATGGAAAAGCAGTGCAGCCCATTTGGTGGGGCTGCAGTGCTTTTTCATTTACAGCTTACTGCGTCATTTATGGGAGTGTGAGAGAGATGTGTGCATGTATGTGGGAGAGAGCATGTGTGTGTGGGAGTGAGAAGTGTGCATGTGTGTGGGAGAGTGAGAGAGAGCATGTGTGCTTGTGTGTATGAATGTGGGGAGTGACAGATAGGATATGTGTGTGTGTATTAGAGGGGAGCATCTGTGTGCACAACTACCCCAGTTACTCTCTGCCTGTTAATCCATGACAGTTTCAGGGCATCTGGAAATCAAATGTTCCAAGGAATGGATAACAAGGAATTTTTTTTTTAATCCTTGTTTTAATTGTTGGGTTATATTTGATGTGGCTGTTTTGAAATATTTTATTGATGTTTGGATGATTTTCATATGCGTTTTTAATTATTGAATGTTATTCTATTCATTAATTGTTTTGAATTATTCTTTTTATTGGTATGGTTTTACTAATTTAGTTTTATGAGGAATGGTAATGTTTCTGTTTTTTACATTGTTGCACTGCATACAGAATTTGGCTTGTTGCAGTTTCCAGTTCAGTTTTTGTCTGTACATTTCTATTTATACTGTATGGTCTCTTTAGTCTTTATTTGAGGGTCTATCTGTGTTTTGCATGTGTGACTGAAGTGAGTTATTCCATGAGTGCGTAGTTTCTATGTAGGGATCTATAGCAGCTTGGCTTGTTCTGTTTTCCTAACAGGGGCTGTATTACTATTTTAGGCCTGGTGTCATATTTGTAATATTAACTTTCATAGGTAGGGTTGTTCCTGTTTGAGTGCTGGCAGTTAGTGCTATTTTTACATAAAATTATTTTTTCTCGTGGCTCTCTGAGGGTCATGCCCATGCCCTATACACATTACAGTAGGCCTAATACCAGATAGATTCCAAGCGTCTCTTGCTTTTTTGCAGGGTTTTCTGGTTGGCACCTCAGCAGTGCATGTAAATATAATATACATATTGTAAGGGATATTTTTACCTCAGAAGCCTGTGCTTTGAATGTCCTTTTTATTTAAAATCTGTATTATAAATGCATAATTTTGAATTGTGTGTGAGAAGGGTGTGATGGGGTGGGGGTGCAAGGCTGTAATGTTTTCGTTGGGCGCCATTGGCCTTGCTGTACAAACATTTGACAGAGTCTCCCAACTCGTCGTGTAATGGGTGAGAGCGCAGTTTTTCACTTGGCCATAGACGCCAAACTTTCTGGCTACAGCTCTGTGCTCAGCATCTCTTCTTCCTCCTTCCTTGCTCCTCCACTCCTTTCCCAGCATACTAACATCATCCCAGCCTCTCTGCCTCATCTTCTCTCTCCACCCCCACCTTCAACTGCCCACTTACCACTGTTTTTTCTCTTTCTCCCTCTCTTCCCTGCCACTTGTTCAGCACTTTCTCTCTCTCCAACCCACGCACGCTTGCACACCAGTTTTCCACACCAGCACTCGCTTAGCACTTTCTACCTCTCACCCCCCTCAGTTCCCTCCTCCTTCACATGCTCAGTACATTCTCTCCCTCCACCCCCCCCCACCCCCCCACACACACACAGAATTCATTTCCCTTCTCTGTCTCTCCTCCAGGCTTCCTCCTGTTCTGGTTCTGGGGGCCTCCTGCATTCTTCAGTCCCTTCAGCAGTGGGCCCCCGGGGGGTCTGCTGTTGTCTTCATGCACTGCCAGGATGAGCTCCAGCTCTGCAAGCATTTTCCAAACCCTCCTGAGTGATGCATGAGATTTGGTTTAACAGGTTTTATAACCCACACCTGCCGATCAATGTCCAGCACAGCAATCAGAAAGTACTGGCCCACAAGATTTACAAATGTTTCTCGTTGCTGCCAGGATTCCTTAAAAGTGGGCAGATGGCACCTGGAGGTTTCTGGGATTTTGGTGTCCCTTTCCTACCCCTCTTCCAAACTTTTGTGCTCTAGGCAACTACCTGGCTTGCCTAATAGAAGAACAGGCCCTGTAAGTGAAAAAGACGGAGTCTCTCTTACATCAGAAACTTGCGCTATCTGGAGGCCTTGCTTGAGAGTGTTGGTGTGTGTGTGTGAGAGAGAGACAATGGCTGGAGGTGCGTGAGTGTGAATGTTAGTCTCTGACTGCCTCTGTCTTTGTGCTGTTTGAGTGCGAGACTCTAGCTTTGTGTTTATAAGAGGCTAAGTCAGCGAGGAAGGTTGGGTGTGTCTGTTAAGGGTTTGTGTAAATTTATGTCTGAAAGAGTAAAAAAAAATTAAAAGATGCGATAGAAGTAGTAAAACAAAAAAATAATACTTAAATCAACATGTGAAAAAACAACATGCTTTTTGATATTTTGTTTACAGTCTGTGTTGGATGCATGTGAGTGTTCATGGACATGGACCTCATGATCCACACAGCCCTTAAAAGTTTTACAAAACAGTAATTTAGTTCCATTGGGCTGGTAAACATTAATCAGCCCATTTTACATCCATCAATGATGCGGTAGAATAGATTTCTGTTAGCTAAAAGCACAGTAGCTCCTTGTTAGAATGGGAGCAGCTAATTAATCAAAGGAAGGCTTGAACACTTTAAGCACTTACACCTTCCCTGGAACTAGAAGAGAAAGGGAAACCTTAATTATTTGGCATGTTCAAAGTGCAAAAGTATCAGATTTTGGGCAGCATGGCTGTTTTGTCTCATTGCAGAGCATTGGGAATCAGGTAGATCCACAATTACTACCCAAAAGCTTTTATTTGGCTTAGACGCTGATCATGTGCATTTACTATTCACAGAAAAAGCTTTATGAAATAGGGCCAGATATTTCACTTTACAGCAACGATGAGGAATCTTTTTGAACTCACGTCTGTTTAGGTGTCAAACATCTAAACTCCACTATTTGCACACCTAGCTTTGATCTTCCACGGTGACTCTGGAGTTCTCCTAAATTGTTCCAAGACGAGCAAGTTTGCTGCCTTACGCATTCAACCACAGCAGGATCTTAAGCAGGGGTGGGCAAGTCCGGTCCTCGAGGGCTGCAAACCAGTCGGGTTTTCAGGATACCCCTAATGAATATGCATGAAATAGATTTGCATACAACTGAGGCAGTGTGTATGCAGGTCTCTCTCATGCATATTCATTAAGGATATCCTGACAACCCGACTGGTTTGCAGCCCTTGAGGACCGGAATTGCCCACCCCTGATCTTAAGGATCATCCACATTGTAGAAGAGTGTCCTCAAGCAAAACTGGAGGGAGGACATCATAACTTTGCTACTGATGAGGCTATAATTTGGCTTGGTAATCATGCACACACTAAATAAATAAATCTAGAATTAGTGGGTTAGTGGGGTCGAGCATTTTCACTGGTGAAATGTGCCTATCAAGCAGGGCTGGATTGGCCTATCAGGGCTTCGGGCATGCCCTGGTGGGCCAGTAGGCCCAATCACGTGGTTAGTCGCAGCAGCCCCATGCCATTGTGTCCAACATCAGCCCAAATCAGGCTGTGCTGCTGGTCGCTGCCGGAGACCAGGCCGGCAGGGCCAAAGATCAGAGCCGCTGGCTGCCACCAGAGACCAGGCCGGCCGGGCTGAAGATCGGAGCTGCTGTCCGCCGCCGGAGACCAAGCCAGTGGGGCCAAAGATCAGAGCCACTGGCTGCTGGCAGGGCCGAAGACTGGAGCTACTCAGTTGGGGGCTGGTTTTTGTGTGTATGTATTTGAGATCAGGAGTGTGCTTCTGTGTGTGTGTGTGTGTGTGTGTGTGGTGTGTATGTGAAACAGGGAGGGTGCTTGTGTATGTATGATGTATATTTGAGGAGGTAGAATGTTTGTGTGTATGTGTGAGGGGAAGAGTGCTTGTGTATGTGTGGTGTGTGAGAGAGAGAGATGGAGCATATTTCTGGCTGGCTGTGGCTGTGAGAGAGGAAGCGTGTGTGTGTGTGTTTGTGTGTGTGAGAAAAGGAGATTGCTTCTGTCAGGGTGTATGTGGGAGGGAGGGAGGGAGGAGAAAGTTTGTTCATCTGCTCTCTCTTGCTAATGTATGACAATGTTAGGATGACTGGAACTTGAACATTCCCAGGTATGGAGAGCACAAAATTTTTTTATCATTATTTTTAATTATTGGATGTTGTTTAATGCATCTTCCAAACACCAAAAACATATTTCAAAACAGTAAATTAAAAAAAGGTTTTAATTGGATCTTCTTTTTTGTCAGCCGTTTTGAAATATTTGTTCATTATTTTAGTATGGTTTTAATATTGTATTTAATATTTCTTACTTTTATTGTTTGATGTTTTATGAAGAATGGTAATGTTTTTGGTTTTCATATACAGGTTCTGGCTTGTTGCAGTTCCCAGCTCAGTTTTTGTCTGCACATTTACTTATATTTTTTTTGTGACTAGAATAAAAAATTCTTAAGAATGGAGAGTGGGGAATTGTTTTTATTTTTTATTAGTTCTTTGATGTGTCTGCTTTTTTGAAATATTTATTGGTGTTTTGGAAATATTTTAAATCTTTCCCAGTGAGATTTTATGTATTGGATGTTCTATTTATCAGCTGTTTTGAAATATTGTTCATTTATTTAGTATGGTTTACTAATATATTTTATACTTCTTGATTTTATTATTTGATGTCTTAATTGGAATGGTTACTGTTTATCCGTTGTTGCACTGCATATAGAATCTGCTTTGTTTCAGTTTCCAGTTCAGTTTTTGTCTGCACATTTCTGTTTATATTTTATGGTGTCTTTATTATGTACTTGATGAGGGCCTGTATCAGACCAAAGTGAGGTAAGCATATGAGCGAGTCAGGTACCCCATGGGCTGGTTTTGAAAAAATCCCCCGGGCTGATATTTTCCTGCAATCCACCCCTGCTTTCACATTGTAGTAGAGTTGATCCTGGGTGTCATGTTGAACGCTTTGCCTACGAACACTAGTATTGTAAAGCCTGGCCTATCCTTTTTGACATGTAGCTAACTATATGGTTAGCCAACTCCGGTCCTTGAGAACCACAAACAGACCTGGTTTTCAGGATATGGACTATGCACAAGGACTATGCATCAGATAGATTTGCATGCAGTGCCTCCACTGTATGCAAATATATCTCATGCATATTCATTGTGGATATCCTGAAAACCAGGCCTGTTTGTAGCTCTCGTACTGGCTACCTCTGATCTAGGGAGTCTTGCTTTGCTTCAACGAGTGGGAGGTAGTTTGGACCAATTCAGCCAGTTTGGCAGGGCCAGTACTTAGGAATAAATGGAACTCTGACTAAGTGTATTCGTAGAATTACCAGTTCACCACTCCAAATAACTGACCATTTCCCTAATGTCTGACTCCTAACAATTCTCTTACGCCAGCATATTTCTGGAGGACAATAAAGATGCCTTCCATTTTCTCTTCTTGCATGTCTTACTGCTCTCTGTTAACATTTAAGCCAGGGTTCAAAGTGCACCGCTCTTCCTTGTGACCTTGGGTAAGTGGTCACCCTCCACCGCCTCAGGTACAAACTTAGATTGTGAGCCTTCTGGGGACAGGGAAATACCTGCAATATCCGAATGTAACTCACCTTGAGCTATACCAATGAAAAGGCATAAGGTGCATTTAAAAAGAGGAAAAAAAAACCCTTGTGCAATGTAGCAGAACTGTATGGAGTTAGCAAGCTAGCCTGCTCACACTCACTATTTCTATTAAATTTTACCCCAAACTAAAGAGACAAAAAGCTGAATGGCTTGCATACTTGGAAGTCTTCCATGGACAGAACCTGTACTTTGGAAATGGGTATTGCAAAGAACACTTACTCAGTGAAGCTTAAATCCGGTAGTTTTCCTATTAGCTGGATTTGTTTCCATATGGAGGAGCTTAGGAAGGCAGAAGCAGTGTCTACAGGCGCAGGAGTTCTGTATCACTACAAAAAAAACGTTTCTAAATATATTTATCCTGTGTTCTTACTAAAACCAAGGATTTGTTTAACGTTCTGGTATAAGAGGAAGTTCTGGCTTTTTCCTAAAGTACAAATCACTTGTGAATTGCTTGTGTTTAAGTGGTGGTGATTAGAATACCTTACCTAGGCTGACATTGGTTGCCGTAGGTAATTACTGGGTTGCTTTGTGTGCAGGGTAGTCATTTAAATTGTGTTTACTTACCCAATCTCTCCCAGACTGCACACAATGCAGGAACCTCAGCTGTCACAGCTGTTGGACCACAGATGTGGTTACTTTTATTTAGTGAGCATTTTAAAAGGTAGTGTCATAGGCCAGGAACGCAGAAAAAGCAAGACCAAACCAAATCTGAAAGAGGAAATCTAGATCAGGAATTTGTCCTCAGGGCCTTCAACCAGTTCTGGTTTTCACAAAATTCGATTTATTTCATTATTTATTTACTTGCTTGAGTTATATTCGGGGTTTTTACAGGCATTTCAAAGCAGATTTCATTTGGGTATGGTATTTCCCTGTCCCCAGAGGGCTCACAATTTATTTATTTACAGGTTCTTACATACCCTCCCATATTGGCGTCTAAGTTTGTATCTGGAGGACTTGCCCCAAGGTCATGAGAAGCAGAGGTGGGATTTTGTACCCTGGTTTTCCTGGTACGTAGCCTGCTGCTCTAACCGCTAGGCTGCTCTTCCACTCCTTTGCATATACTCTGTCCAAGAACAAGGTTAAGTCGCATAACTTGGTTCATGCCCACTGATACTGAACTGGCATCGGGCCACTATAGATACCCTCTGGTTTTCATTTTTAGAAGCCAATAATTGTTTTACCCCTTCTTGGGCTGTGGCAGTAAAGTTCAACATTGATGGACAAAGGGATTTTGTCTGTGTTCTGGTTTGTTGTAGGAAGCAGTGTCTGAGTATCTGAGCACAGCATATGCTCCTGTACAAGCATGCCAAACTTCAATTGCTTTCAGGAGCAGACATTTTTTTTTTTTGGTCTTGTTTTTCTTGGTTCTCCTAGGACAAGCAGGATGGTAAGTCCTCACATGTGGGGGACATCATCATCCGATGGAGCCCGGCACGGAAAATGTTTGTCTGGAAACTTTGACCAGCAGACTGAGCATGCCAAACCTGCTACTATCGCTCGTGTTTTTGCTACGTTACGAGACTGAAGGGAGTCCTCGTGTGGATGCGCGGATAGTGGCATGCTGGGCATGCTCAGTCTGCTGGTCAAAGTTTCCCGTGCCGGGCTCCATCGTATGATGTCGCCCACATGTGAGGACTAACATCCTGCTGTCCTAGGAGAACACCTGTTACAGGTAAGCAACTCTGCTTTTTTGTTCTATTTATTTGCTTCCTGTTCCGAGACAAGTCTGGGATTTATTTAATGTGCTGTCATACTGGGGATGTCTCCTTCTGTTTTCAGCTCCTAACTGCACTCCTGTGTCGTGAATTCTCCTTGTTCATCTGGTAGCGACCTCAACTCAGTGTATATAAACCTATAGTATTCCAAAAGTCTGTCCAAAAATCTCCTCATGCCTAAAGCTTATTAAGAAGGGCAACATTACCACAAATCTGACTCCACGATGGCATCCTGAGATTTCTTCCACTCCTGGCTTTCTAACTCTCATTCACATGTGTTTTGATAATGACCAGCAGTGTGTGCTGGGACAGGAGTTTAAAAAAAAACAAAAAACCCTGGCGCAAAATTGAAACCTCATAATGATGCTGGAAATTCTGTGTTAATCGTTTTGACTCACTGGGCATGTGTGAATTACTCAACCTTTGAATCTGAGCCAGGAGCCAAACACATTGGCATTGCCATGGGATGAAATCCTAACGCAGTAGGCAGGCTGCTGGGAATATATTTAGTACCTGACCTTAGCAGCAGCATTTACTGTGCCCAGAAGTCCCATCCTTCAGGGATCAGAGGCTTTTCACTGACGGAGAGCCGATTCAAAATAAGAAGAATGTAAAACTGGAAAACATCCTGCATCTGTTAATCCAATGGGCTGGGCACTTCTAAACCTTCCTTATCTTAATCAGATGCCTATTGCTGCCTGACTCTTCTTGGTATGCAGGCAGGTACTGTGCACACGTAGACTTCAATAAAAATGTAAACATACTTTTTTATAGACTTTAATTCTCTTTCTGGCCACACTGTGCTATGGAATTGCCTCAGGCTGAGGTCAGTTGAAGCCTAAAAAGCTTTCACTTTAGTGTCTCTTCCTTCTCATCCGAGTGTCCTTTATGCCCCAATTAATTATCTTAATGCTAATGTTCAGGTGTAAAGCAATCCTTTACTAGAGCCCCTAAATCATTTTTATTGTTGTTTAAACGCTTTTTTTTCCCTTTATGCAGATATGCTCAATGTGGGCTGCTTTAACAGGTAACAATTTATGCACCAAAGCTTTTTCAAAACCACACCATCTTAATGGAAACTTTTTTTTTATTTGAGGAGGAAAAAACGTCAGATGCCAAGACTCTGAAGCCTCACTGGCTAGATGGCAAAGGCAAAATCATGAGTCAGAAAAACCTCTTTTTAAAAAATGTTTATTGTGATGCTCTATATATACATACAGTCTTTCAAATATTCTACTTGTGATATCCAAATGAAATCTTAATACGTGATTTTGAAAAAAATATCTAAACGTTATTACATGAACTTGGAAGCATTGAAATATTCAAATACATTGTCTGCAAATTTGACTTTAAAATACATACTTGTATACGAAAGCATCTTGAATTTGGTTGTATATCTTCCAAAGCCTTCAAACATATTTGTCATGTATAAACTCTGACCTGGCCAGTGTCTCGCCTGTAAACGGTTGTGTCGGAGATTATTTTCATGCGTCTCTATAAATGATTATCCAATGCTTAATTCACCTTTGCTTCCTTAGTTTCCTATAATCAAAATCTAAATGATTTTTAAAGAATCTTTATATCAAAAGCATACTATTATTGAGCAACTTAAAAACTCACCATTTCGACAATGGTTTGCTGCCATATCCATCTGTTCTCTTCTGTGGCAATACGCCTACATTGGCTTAAACAGACAAAGGCTAGTAGCATTGGATTTGAACAGACTGGAGCCAGTGAAATTGCTTCTTATAATTATTCCTCATTGGTCCTTAAAATCTGTCAATCAACATATGTTAACCAACCACCTCATTCTTTTATGATCCATAACTTCCTCATAGCTCAATTACCTGAAAAATGTAGTGTTTTACAAAATAGCATTCTGCATCCAAAGAAGTATTCTCCCATGAAAATTGAAGATATTCAAGTTCAGGTTTATCTGTTGGCTATTTTTCTATAAAAATTGTATTCATTAAACCTCTTCGTTCAACACAATCAATTTGGAAACTCCACTTTTGTTCCAATAATATTAAACTTTTATCTATACTTATTCCTTACAAATGCAGCTGTTCTTGATCCATCGCTTGAAACTGCGTGTCTTTAATAATGTGTCGTTTACTAGCGAAGTGCGCCACCAGGGAAGCCTTGAGTCTCTTCTTTAAACAATATCAATGTTCAGCAATTGAATCCATACTTTCCTAGTTTCACATAAATGAATGGCCAAAACAAATGTGTTATAAATAGCATTACAAATCCCAAAATATATTCTTCTCATAAAGAATATTTATAAAAAATGTACCCATTCAACATGGATATTTAAACCTCTTGGTTCAACACAAATTTAAAAATCCACATTTGTTCTTGTAATAATAAACTTTTATCCCTGCTTCCTCCTTGTGGATGTAGCCGTGCTTGATCCATCACAAAAAATTGCAAATCTTCCAAACTATGGCCTTCTCTAACACAGTGCGCCACCAGAGGAGCTTCCACTCTTATCTTCTTGAGACAGCAGTGATGTTCTAAATTCTTATTCTCAAGCTGCGTTTAGTTTTTCCTACGTAGATCTTTAAGAATGGACAGAGAACAACATAAATACAATTTTTTGGTAATCACATGTATGAATTGAGTCAAATTAACTGAAACCTGTCATGCATGGCAATGTCCACATTTACGATGACCTCTTAATAAGTGTGACTTCTCCCTTTCTTGCGGTTGATTAAAAAGTTGGACACAATTTTCATGTTTTTATTCCTTGTATATGCAAATCGACTATCTTTCTGATCAAATTCTTTATGCAAATATAAAATATTGATATGTTTAAGTATTCTTCTAATGGCCCCAGGTACAAAATTATACCACAAAACAAAATTCATTGGTTCTCCTTCCTAGTCATTGTTCTGTTTGCACCTGGCACCTGACAACAGACATTCTCTTGGGCAATAGAGAGCGCATTTGTACGCTTGACAAATAACATTGGCTGGATAACTGTTGCAAAAGAAATCCTCTTTCATATTCTTAGACTGCTTTTTAAAAATTGGATATAGAAATACAAATTCTCTCTATTCTCAAAAATTGTGAAAATGGTAAATTATCCCTTAAAGGCTAGGGATGAAGCTATTGTAACGTAGATACGTCTTCCGATCCGTTAATGTCCTGTATAGAGTTGTTACAAATCGCTCTCCATTTTCTAATAATATCTTGACATCCAAAAATGTAATTTCTGAATAACTCTGCTGCAAGATACATTTTATGTGGTCAATACATGAATTCAACCACCTGGAAAAACTGAATAGGCCCAGCGCATGTAAAGATTTTAAAATCTGATCCTTAGGTCTTAGTCGTGCATGAATTGATTTAGGTCTGGAGTGTCAGCAATAATGGACATACTTTTAGTGACCACAACTGTGATGACCAGTGACCCTATTGCCTCCCGGTGAAAAAAAAAAAAGTGTGAATATACTAAAACATCATGCACCTTACGCGTTTTTTCCTAAATTGTTCATGAGCCTATACTAAATGCCAATGCTTTCTTATAATGCGAACCACCCAGGAAGTAAAAATTGTGTATGGTAAATGCAGCCTGGACAATCAGATCTCATAGCCTCAGACTTCTGAAATAACAGATCTCTACTAACATAAAGGGCCTCCTTGTGATTTGCGTTGGGTTATACATTTTATTTTCTGCCCATGTAATTTAATCTACATGGGGAAAACTATGCAGGCAGTTAAAATCCGTATTATGGAACATTGTAGTGCTATATTTCACACTCGCACAGCAGCACTTTTGAATGAACATTGATTAGAGTAGGGTCATGTAGTTGAAAATATCAGATTTGCGGTGCTTCAGTAATTTATAAACATTAAGGGGTAGATTTTTAAAGAAGTGGCGCTCATCCATGTGCGCGCACTACCCGGCACGCACACAAGGACGCGCTGATTTTATACATGTGTGCGCCGGTGCGCACATGTTATAAAATCGGGCCGCGCCCACATGCGCGCCAGATTTTGTAATTCGTGTGCACATGTGCTGGTAGTGCACGCAAGGAGTGGGAGGGAGATTTAGGAAATTCCCGCCCAGCGACACATCCCAGCCTTCCCCAGTTCCCTCCCAGTCCGCTCCCTACCTTACCTTATTTTTTTTATTGTTCAAGTTGCTGCTCCTCTGGAGCAATAGTAACTTGCACGTACTGGCAGCTTGCTGGTGCGTGCTTCCCCGGGACAGCGGTAAACAGCTGCGTACCGGCCCCATCCCTCCCCGCCCCTTTATCTGGGCCCAACACTTCTGTGCGTGATGGAGGTTACGCACATGGCCAGGCCCCTTTGAAAATGCGCGCAGCGTGCACAAGACCCGGCCACACATATAACCCCCATTTTTTACGCGCGCACGTGATTTAAAATCTGGCCGTTAAGGTAGTAATTTGGTTCACCTTCTACTTAGATGGGAACAATGCTGGATTTTTGAATTATAGTCCTTGAGTTCTGCTAGTTTAAATAACAAAATTGAATAGGGGTTTCTCTTTGAGGAGTGAAAGTTTTTGAGGAGGATTATAGATATGTGATGGTTTTATAATGTATGAATGTGTGTGATTGTTAATTTGGGATTTGGTGTTTTCAGCATAAATGTATAGTTGGTTGTGATTTACGCATGCTCTTTTTCAAAGAAGATAACCGCTAGTGTTTCTCAGTTGAAACTACCGGCATGTGTAGCCAGAAGAAGCATTTTTTAGTTTTTGTGGTATTTGTTGGATGTAAATTATCATGATTATTTTTATTGTTATTTCAGTATGATTAGTTTGTCCATCATTTATTTCAGTAAGAATATTGTTAGAAATTTGTAAGGTTAATGCTCCTGTGAAAACGACTATCTGTTCTGCAGCTATATGTACATAATCGGAGACTTATAATATTAAAAGATGCTCCTGAAGAAGCCATTATTGGCGGAACATGTTGGGCTGTCAGATTTATTTGTTTGATACATTTTTCTTGGATCAGTGCAGTTGCCAAACTGACTTAAGAGGACAGATATCTTTTGTACAGAAAGATGAAGATTCATTAAGATTATGCTTTATTTTTGGCTGCAGTAGCCAGGCTCATCAACAGGCCGATTCAGTAAAGTCCACGGGAGAGCGGACGAACGCCCGCTCTCCCGGCGCGCACACAAGCCACTCGCCTGTGCACGCGATGCAGTATTTAAATTAGGTCCGGCGGTAGAAACAAGCAAAAGGAGGCGCTAGGGACACTAGCGCATCCCTAGCGCCTCCTTTTGGCCCTGAGCGGCAGCTGTCAGCGGGTTTGACAGCCGACACTCAATTTTGCTGGCGTCTGTTCTCGAGCCCGCTGACGGGTTCGGAAACCAGACGCCGGCAAACTTGAGCGTCCGGTTTTCGACCCGACAGCCGCCGGCCGACTTCAAATCTTTTTTTCTTTTTTACTTTTTTTCCCCTTCGGGACCCTTCGGGACCTCCGACAATATCGCCATGATTTTAAGTCGGAGAGTGCACAGAAAAGCAGTTTTTACTGCTTTTCTGTGCACTTTCCCGGTGCCCGAAGAAATTAGCGCCTACCTTTGGGTAGGCGCTAATTTCTGAAAGTAAAATGTGCAGCTTGGCTGCACATTTTACTTACTGAATCGCGCGGACATACCTAATAGGGCCATCAACATGCATGTTGAAGGCACTATTAGGTTCGGCAGGTTGGATGCGCGTTTTCCGCCCCTTACTGAATAAGGGGTAAGGGAAAACGCGCGTCCAATGACAGGTTAAGTTCGGGTTTGTTTGAAGTTTCCCATGAAGAAGCCCTAATGTCAGAAGGTGAAACAAAGAAGTCTGTCACAACGATAGAGAAGAAGGAGTGAACAGTTTGAAAAGGAAGGAAGAAGGATTTATAAAATGCAAGTCTTTGCAGAACTATGATTATACAGTGATAATATTACTAACTATTCGATCTTTGTTTTCTTCCTTTTTCCATTATTTTTATTTATTTATTTATTTATGCACTTTTAATTTACCGACATTCGTGGAACACATCACGCCGGTTTACAATTAACTCAAGGAAAGGAAAATTACATTGAACGAGGAGTGGGGTGAGGGGAGCAGGCAAGAAAGGGGAAGTAGAGGTGGGGCGGGAGCGAGAAAGACTGATGGAAAGATAACGGAAAGAAGTGAAGAGGACAGAGCGAAGAGCAATCAACATAACCATAATAACTTACTAACATCCTAGAATAAACTTATTGATATCACAAAGTGTGCGGGGTACATAGAATAACTGGATTAGCCGTACAATGGCATAGTACGAAGGCGAGATCTGAAGGGGGGACTTTCTAGGATTGAAAAGCGTCCAGGTAGACAGCAGTTTTATGAGTTTTATTTTTATTTTTTGTTTTGTTATATAGTTTTGGGTATGACATGGAATGAGTGTGAGGTTATATTTATTTATTTATTTTAAAACTTTTCTATACCGACCTTCATGGTAGAGTGACCATATCAGATCGGTTTACATCGAACTGGGGAATTGGAACAAAAAACAATAGTTTGAACAGGAATGAACAAAGTTACATTCAACAAGGAAAATAAACTTGGAGGCAAAGACTGCTGGAATGAAAGGATGAGAAATTAGAAATTAAATAGTATAAACAATTATACAGAGTTTTACGGGGTGGGAATTAGGGATATCCAGAATGAGCTAATAAATATATATTTGTATATTTTTGTATACTTTTGTACATGATGTAAGCATATTTATTTTCCTAGCATGTAGACAGATGGACTCAAGACCAGTGGATTTATGCTCCCCTGCCAGCAGATGGAGTTGTAGTTAGCTAACGTTACAGTATTTCTCCTAGGACAAGCAGGATGGTAGTCCTCACATGTGGGTGACATCATCAGATGGAGCCTGGCACGGAAAACCTCTGTCAATGTTTCTAGTACTTTGACTGGCATACTGAGCATGCCCAGCATGGCACTATCCACGCGTCCACATGGGGGACCCTCTTCAGTCTCTTCTTTTTCATGGAGCTCTTGCCTCACGGTTGTGGAGTTTGCACTCTGTTTTTCTTCAGAAAATCCTAAAATTGAGTTATTCTTCTCTTGTTTCCCACTCTGGGTCCCTCAATTTCGCCTGGCACTAGTTAGAGGCGTCGCAGTAAGTAATTTGTGTTCTTTGCGATCGATTACCAACGGTTCTGTCCCCCAGTGGCCACTGGCCATCAACTGCTCAGCGGTTATTTTTCTCAATGGCTTCCTCCGGGTTCTGCTGCTGCCCCCAGTACTCTTGGACCATGTCCATCACAAAGCCCCACGAGGTCTGCGTTCTGTGCCTGGGGGTGTCGCACAATGTTCTTTTTGTGCTCAGCTGACCCCCCAAGGGTCATCGAGCTTGCCTGGATAAGATGGACAAGTTATTTTGCGCCAGGAAGTCTGATCCCTTGGCCTCGGTGTCAGGGGCATCGACACCTCATGACTAGGAAGACCCCCAGTGGTATTGGATCTGTCTTGTCCTATCCTTCACCAATTCACCAGCTAGAGCTAGGTGCCAGGGATCATGCTGTGTCCATTTCTTCCCTCTCTAGGTCTGGATCATCGCCATCATCCTCGACACTGGGGAAAGACCGGGCCAAGCACCAGGAAAAACCCAGGAAGCACCAGCATCGGTCACCTTCCTCTCATGGCTCCAAGCTCAGGAAAGTGCCAGCTTTGCCTGCGACGCCCCCCAAAGTGGCCCTGTGCCAACGAGGCATCGACGCCCATTGAGGCCGAGGGCCCGAGGCAACCCCACCAATATCAGTGCTAGGTGTCAGGTACTGGTTCCCCTCAGGACTCCGAGGGGACCCAGGTTACACATCCTCCTCCTCAAGCATTCCATTCGAGGAGGAGTTGGAGCACAGGGTGTGCCTAGCAGTGGGATGAGTCCTCCAGGGTATCGAGCCACTGGCCCGCTTATTGCCTCCACCACCACCAGAACCAGCACCATCTGTGCTAGCACCGTTGCTGGAGCGCTTGGACCTGCTCCTCAGTGCTCTAACGATGCAACCTGTGCCAATGTCCCAGGAACCCTTGCTTCTGCGAGGGGCACCAGTGAGGCCACAGTCAGAGACCATCCTCATCACAGAGTCCTCTGATGAGGAAGAACAGTCTGCTCCAGTGGTGCGTCCTCCTTGACCGGTCCTGCGGCCATCAGGCCTTGGATTAACAGGGCCCTCGATGCTGTCATTGCCCCGGTGCCTACAGTGCCCCTGGGCCTGTGGTGCCATCTGTGCCTGCAGGGCTCCTGGGGCTCCGGCCCGTACCTCAGGCTCCCCCACCAGTGTTGCCAGGGAGCGAGGCTGATGCCCCTTACAACCCATGGAAAGATGAGCCTTCTGCTCCTTCCTTTGGGACTCCGAGGAACTGCTTTCGGAACCCTCTCCTCCAGAGGAGAGATGCCACTCGCCTCCAGAGGACCTGACGTTCGCAGGGTTTGTGAGGGCAATGGCGGAGTTTATCCCCATCCGGCTTCTCATTGAGGAGGACTCCAGGCGCAGGATGCTGGAGATCCTTCAGTTTGTGGATGCTCCTAAGGAAGTAGTTGCCAATCCAGTTGACATTATCTTCAAGGTCTTGGTCGGTAGGCTCTGGGAACATCCCATCTCAGTCCCTCCGGTAAACATAGGGGTATCTGCAGGTTCTGAGAGGTGCCACCTCCCACACCAGTCGGTAGTGGTGGAGTCCGCCCTTGCATAAGGCCCTGGATGCCCTGGGCCGTAAAGTCTTCCAGGGATTTATGTTGGCAGCCCACATTGCTTACTACCAACTATATATGGGCCAATATTCCAGAAACGTCTGGAAACAGGTGCAGGAGTTAGTAGACCACCTCCCTCAACAACTCCAGGAGGACCTCCTGAAAGTTGTGCCACAGGGATTGGAATGCAATAAGCATAGAGTTAGGTCCACATATGATGACTGAGACAGTGGCAAGAGAGGCCACGGTGGGCATTAGAGCTTGTTAAATGGTACGGCTAAGGGCCTCCAATCTCGGGCCGGAAGTACAAGACCGTATTTCTGACCTGCCTTGTGCTGGAGAGAATCTCTTCAGCGACAAAATCACGGAAGATATAGCACCATTCAAAGACCATCATGAGAACTTGCTAGCACCTTGGACCCCCAGTCCTCGGGGGAAAAAAGTCCTTGAGGCAAGACTATTTTATTCATTATTATGCCAAATAAAGACTTTCCAACTATACAAAGATGGTCTCATCCTACTTTTGTTGCATTGAGCTTTATAGGTGCCAGGTTCGACACAACTCAAGCTCGGAACCACCAGGTCTTGGCGCGCACCATGTTATGCTTGCTGGAACACATGGCAGCAACTGTCCATATAACACTCTTTGTTCATCTTCATATGCACAGGGCGCAGTGGACCCTGCGGTCTCATGGCTAAGGGCCACACCAAGCCACTCAGGACCTTGGGGCATGCATTCAGGTCACCGCATTGCACCTCTTTGTCATGGTGGGTGACCCTTCCCAATCTGGAGATGGGAGATCCTTTCCAGGCTTCCCCCAATCAAGTTGTGCTCACCACGGATGCTTCTTACTTGAGTTGGGGAGCACATGTGAGTGATCTGTAAGTGCCAGATCAATTTCCTAGAGCTACGGGCAATCTGCTATGCCCTATGGGTGTTTCGGGATCAACTGGCCAACAAGGTGCTCGCCAGACTGACAATCAGGTAGCCATGTGGTACCTAAACAAGCAGGGAGGAACGGGATCATTCCTGCTTTGCCAGGAGATGGTCCAGATTTGGTCGTGGGCTCCATCATGGAACATCCTTTTTTTCAAGCCCAATACCTGCCAGGTCAGGAAAATGTGCTGGCGGATGGCCTAAGACGCACCTTCCGTCTGCATGAATAGTCTCTGAAGCAGGAGGTAGCAGACTGGATCTTCTGCCTTTGGGGGACTCCGGACTTGGACCTCTTTGCTTCTCTCAACAGGAAGGTAGACCAGTTCTGCTCCCGGCTTCAGACAACATTGCCTGACACTGGGTCAAGGGCCTTGTGTATGCCTATTCGACGGTGTCTCCAAGACACTCCTGAAGCTCCTGCAGGACTGGGGGACCATGATTCTCATAGCACCTTATTGGCCCTGGCAGGTCTGGTTCCCACTTCTGCAGGATCTTTCCCTATAGGACCTGATCCATCTGGGAGTATCCCCAGACCTCATAACGCAGGATCAGAGGAGGCTGCGCCATCCCAACTTCCAAGCTGCACCATCCCAACCTCCAATTTACAGCTTAGATATTGAAAGACTGACCTTACAGATTTTGAATCTCTCAGTGGGGGTGTCTCGGGTCTTACTGGAGTCCAGGAAACCACCTGCTCTCCTGTGGTGATACCTAAAGGTCCCTCCCCCAGTTGAGAATTCCTGAGCCGATTTCCGTGGTCCCTCAGAGGTGTGCCTTGGTCCGATAGCTGGGTTTCCTGGCGTGGACTTAACTGCTAGCTCAGCTGAAAGGCAGCAGGTGCAGGAGGCTGAGCACGGCGGTGACGGCAGATGCCTTCCCCCCCCGCAGCCGGAGACCATCACTTTACTCAACTGGTAAACGCTGAGCTCAGGTAAGGTTTAAAAAAAAAGGAGAAAATTTTACCTGAATCAGAAACAGAGGGATTTCAGGACTTCCTCCGTTCTCAGCTCGCCATGCCTTCATTCGTTTGTGCTTCCGTTGGGATTGGGGAACTGAGCAGCCTGGTGGGTTGAGCGGCCCCTGTGGGCTAGGCCCCACACTTGGGTTTTTTCCTTGCTCACTGAGTGGTAGGCCGCGGCAGCCATTTTCATGCACGCTTGTGCGTGTTTGCTGCCCTCTATAGGCCATCGGTGTGTGCAGTATGTCAGCTCTGTGCACGCGTTGTGCACTCTTTGGGTGCGCTTTTTATGCGCACAAACATTTTTACGTACTTAAGTTGGCACACAGGTTGTGTGTGCACCTTGCCATGCTTTCTTCTAGGTGCTTAATTTTTGGGCGCATTTCATTTTTGAGCATGAAATGTTCTGGCGCACATTTACCACAGCAAAAGCATCAGTAAGCAAGAAGCCTAAGTGTCTTCCTATTTGTGTTGCCTGTCAGATTACAGCTTCTCAGCCTGACCTGGATTCTATTCTGTGTCAGCGCTGCTCAGATGTTCAAGGAGAGTTGTCTTCCTCAGATTTTGCTAAGCCTGGCTCTTCCCATTCTGATGTGGGTTGTTCACAGCCTTGAATGGGGGGGGATGCCAGATCTTGGTTCTCTCTTGATTGGCTCCTCCGCTGGCAAGGGCATTTCTGTGGAACCAGCTCCAGTTCCTTCTGGGCTTGGTCTGGATCCAGCTACTTTTTCTTGGGTGGAATTTTTTCAAGGTTTACAAGCCTTTCTTCAGGCACAGTCCTTCATTCCCTCATTCTGTTCAGTCAGACCCTCAGCCGGTGGCTTCTCCCTCTTCCAGTCCTATGCTTAAGTGCCGGGGCTCGCCTCAGCTCCCTGTGGGTATTCCCGATGGCATAATGATGAGGTTGATCCTGATTCCCTGGAAGATGGGAAATTCCTCCAGGACTGGAACCGTATCAAACCATGTTGTGGTTCTTCCATAGAGATGACCTGCCACCCTGATTTCCCAGACCTTGAAACAGCTGGGTGTTCCTGGTTAGGATGCTATGTCAGAGCTAAGGAAGAATCCCATTTTGGTTTCCTTACATAAAGCCTCTTGTTTTTTCCCGGTGATGGATGCCATCCAGGAATTGACTTATCTAGAATTGGATGCCCTAGAGGCAAATTTAATAGGGGGTCGGACATTGGAAGGCCTGTCCCCCCTGGATCTGTCTGTGAGAGAGCATTTGCGTTTTCCCAAAATGGTTGCTCTGGTATGTGCTGTGTCTAAATAGATGACTATTCCCATAGAGGGAGAAGCGGCCTTGAAGGATGTACATGATAGAAGGACTGAGGCTATTCTTAAACAAGCTTTTGAGGCAGTGGTGATGAATTTATAGATTGCCTCCTGTTGCGGCCCTAGTAGCGAGATCTTGTCTGCTTTTCTCTCAGGAGGTTGATGAGTCTGGAGGGAATTCCAGAGTGATTATGGAGTCTGCTGCCGCCTTTTTAGCAGATGCAGGCTGTGATTTGGTCCAGACCTCAGCCAGAGGAGTGACTTTGGAGATAGCGGCCAGGCATTAACTCTGGTTGCGAAATTGGTCAGCTGACACATCTTCCAAAGCCAATCTTACCAAGATGCCCTTTAAAGGCTCACTCTTGTTTGGGAGTGAGTTGGAGAAACTGGCCAGTAAGTGGGGCGAGTCTCCAGTGCCTCGGTTGCCGGAGGATAAGAAACAGTTACAGCGCCCCTTTGGTATGAGGGGTCGTTTCCAGGGTTCCAGGCATTTTTTTCAGCAGATGAGCTTTCAGGTCTAAGTCCTTTCGTCCCCGGCAGCCCAAGAGAGGATGGGCTCGGGTGGTGGACTTTCCCAATGAAGGTTTGTTGATCCACCTTCCGGAACAGGAAATAGGGGGATGTGTGTCTCTCTATTATCAGAGGTGGGTCGAGATCACATCGGACCAATGGGTCCTGGAGGTGATACGCGAAGTGTATGCACTGGAATTTCACGGTATTCCTCGGGACTGTTTCATGATGTTTCCTTGCCACTCCCCGGAGAAGAAGCAGGCAGTAGAGTTTACGCTTCAAAGGCTCCTCAGACTGAGGGCTGTGGTTCTGGTGCCCACGTCTCATGAAAGTATGGGACGATATTCTATTTATTTTGTTGTTCCCATGAAGGAAGGAGAGCTCCTTTCGTCCCATCTTGGATCTCAAGAGGGTCAACAGTCACATGAAGATGACTCATTTTCGAATGGAAACCTTATGCTCAGTAATAATGATGGTGCAGTAGGGGGAATTTCTGACCTCATTGACTCTGTCAGAGGCTTACCTTCATATTCCCATCCGATTGGAACACCAACACCTTCTACGCTTTGCAGTGTTAGGTGTCATTATCAGTTTCGAGTGCTGCCTTTTGGTCTAGCCACCACTCCCAGAACATTTTCCAAGATTATGGTGGTAGTAGCAGCAGCCTTGCAAAAAGGAATCCTGGTGCACCCATATTTGGACGACTGGCTGATTCGAGCCATGTCTCTGGAAGAGAGCCGCCTGGTGACAAACAAGGTAATATCCTTATTGCAGGAACTCGGTTGGGTGGTGAACCTGACCAAGAGCAATCTTCATCCATCCCAGTCATTTGAGTATCTGGGGGTCCAGTTCAACTGGGACAGGACAGAGATTTCCCACTGGAAGTTTGGATCCAGAGATTGATGTCTCACTATACACCCGATAGTTTGGATCCAGAGATTGATGAACACTATACACCCGATAGTGTGGTCTTACCTAGAGATACTCAGCTTAATGGCAGCTGCTCTGAAAGTGGTGCCGTTGACAATGGCACGTATGTGCCCTCTTCAGAGCTCTCTGCTCTCTCGTTGCAACCCACAGTCTCAGGGTTATGTGGTTAGGCTCAATTTGCCGATGGAAAGGGATCAACTTGGTGGGGGTGTGGCACATTATGTTGGGGAGGGTATAGAGTCCAACAGGATAAAGATCATACAAGAGACTATATGCTCAGTAGAATCTATATAGGTAGAAATCCCATGTGTGTTGGGTAAGAGTATAGTGATAGTATAGTGATAGGAGTATACTACCGTCCACCTGGACAAAATGGTCAGACAGATGATGAAATGCTAAGAGAAATCAGGGAAGCTAACCAATTTGGCAGTGCAATAATAATGGGAGATTTCAATTACCCCAATATTGACTGGGTAAATGTAACATCAGGACTTGCTAGAGACAAAGTTCCTGGATGTAATAAATGACTGCTTCATGGAGCAATTGGTTCAAGAACCAAGAGAGGGAGCTATTTTTGAAGGGGTTATTAAACATGTGGATAAAGGTGAAACCAGATGATGTAGTGTATTTGGATTTTCAGAAGGCGTTTGACAAAGTCGCTCATGAGAGGCTTCTAAGAAAACTAAAAAGTCATGGGATAGGAGGCGATGTCCTTTCGTGGATTACAAACTGGTTAAAAGACAAGAAACAGAGTAGGATTAAATGATCAATTTTTTCAGTGGAAAAGGGTAAACAGTGGAGTGCCTCAGGGATCTGTATTTTGACCGGTGCTTTTCAATATATATATATATATATATATATATATATATATATATATATATATGATCTGGAAAGGAATACGACTAGTGAGGTTATCAAATTTGCGGATGATACAAAATTATTCAGAGTAGTTAAATCACAAGTGGTTTGTGATACATTACAGTAGGACCTTGCAAGACTGGAAGATTGGGCATCCAAATGGCAGATGAAATTTAATGTGGACAAGTACAAGGTGTTGCATATAGGGAAAAATAACTCTTGCTGTAGTTATACGATGTTAGGTTCCATATTAGGAGCTACCACCCAGGAAAAAGATCTAGGCATCATAGTAGATAATACTTTAAAATCGTCAGCTCAGTGTGCTGCAACAGTCAAAAAAGCAAACAGGAATTATTAGGAAGGAAATGGTTAATAAAACGGAAAATGTCATAATGAATCTGTACGCTCCATGGTGAGACCGCACCTTGAATATTGTGTACAGTTGTGGTCGCCGCATCTCAAAAAAGATATAGTTGCGATGGAGAAGGTACAGAGAAGGGCAACCAAAATGATAAAGGGGATGGAACAGCTCCCCTATGAGGAAAGGTTGAAGAGGTTAGGGCTGTTCAGCTTGAGAAGAGACGGCTGAGGGGGGATATGATAGAGGTCTTTAAGATCATAAGAGGTCTTGAATGAGTAGATGTGAATTGGTTATTTACACTTTTGAATAATAGAAGGACTAGGCTGCATTCCATGAAGTTAGCAAGTAGCACATTTAAAACTAATCAGAGAAAATTCTTTTTCACTCAACGCACAACAAAGCTCTGGAATTTGTTGCCAGAGGATGTGGTTAGTGCAGTTAGTGTAGCTGGGTTCAAAAAAGGTTTGGATAAGTTCTTGGAGGAGAAGTCCATTACCTGCTATTAATTACATTTATTTAGGGAATGGCCACTGCTATTACTGGCATCAGTAGCATGGGATCTTCTTAGTGTTTGGGTAATTGCCAGGTTCTTGTGGCTGGTTTGGCCTCTGTTGGAAACAGGATGCTGGGCTTGATGGACCCTTGGTCTGACCCAGCATGGCAATTTCTTATGTTCTTATGCTCCTGCCTCCAGTGGTGGTTGCAGGAGGATCATCTGAGAAAGGGAATTCCCTTGTCCTCTCTGGCCTGGTTGGTACTCCCGACAGATGCAACTCTCCACAGTTGGGTGCTCACTGTCTGGAGTTAACGGCCCAGGGGAGCTGGAATGCCAAAGAGTCCCACTGGAACATCAGTTGCTTAGAGGCCCGGGCATACAGCTGGCATGCTTGCAGTTCAGCCACAGGCTTCAGCATCAAGTGGTTTGCATGATGTCAGACAATATGACAGTGGTGGCCTATATCAAATGCCAGGGAGGAACTAAGAGCCAGCTAGTGTCACAGGAAATAGCCAGCCGAAGGAATGGATGATCTCGACCTCTCACATTGCAGGAAAAGAAAATGTAAGAGCGGAGTTTCTCAGCAGGGAGAGTCTGGACCCAGGAGAGTGGGTGTTGTCAGCTGAGGCATTTCAGCTGATTGTAGCTCGCTGGGGGCCTTCCTTTCCTAGGCCTGCTGGTGGCTTCTCAAAATGCAAAGGTTTTTTACTTCTACAGTCGCAGGAGAGATCCATGGTCCCTGGGAATAGACGCTCTTGTACAGGTCTGGCCGGAAGACTGATTGCCTTATGCCTTTCCTCCGTGGCCCTTGCTGGGCAGGATAAATCGCAAGATCGAAGGCCACAGGTGTCTAGTACTCCTGGTAGCACCAGAATGGCCCAGCCACCTGTAGTATGCAGATTTTCAATGACTCCTAATGGAGGCTTCCCTTCATTTTCCATTGCACATGGATCTGCTTCAGCAGGAAACAGTTTTTCACGAGGATCCGATTCTATTCTGTCTTATGGTTTGGCCCTTGAGAGGGACTCGCCTGTTAAAGCATGGTTATTCCTCTGCTGTGATTGCCACTTTACTCCGCTCTTGCAAGTTCTCCACTTCCTTGTCTTATGTGTGGGTTTGGAGAGTTTTTGAGGCCTGTTGTGAGGAGCAGGTGCACGTCCTCATTCAGTGAAGAACCCTCTCATTCTGGATTTTTTGTAGGATGGATTGAACAAAGGCTTGGCCCTTTAGTCCTTGAAGTTGCAGGTTATGGCTCTTGGCTGTTTTAGAGGCCTTGGTGAATGGTGTTTCCTTGTTGTCTCATCCTGCTGTGGCCCATTTTTTGAAGAGAGTGAAGCATCTTAGGCCTCCCTTGGTTACTGGTTCCATTGCAGAATCTTAATTTGGTGCTGGACTTTTTGGCAGGCCCTATGTTCCAGCCATTGCGTAGCCTTTCCTTATGGTTGTTGACTTTGAAGTCTGTGTTTCTGGTGGCTATATGTTCTACACGTGGATTTCAAAGCTGCAGGCCTTGTCTTACCAGGAGCCGTTCCTTTCGGTGACTCCAGCGTTACAGCTGCATACTCTTCGTCCTTCTTGCCCAAGGTAGTCTCGGACTTTCAGTTGAATTAGTTCATCTCCTTGTCATCCCTGGGTAAGGTCAGGGATGTAGAAGAGTTTCACCTTTTGTGCTCCTTGGATGTTAACCATCTTGTTGTGCAGTATCTAGAAGTCTGAGTCTTTTCGAAAGACGGATCGCCTGTTTATTTTCCATGGTGGGAATAAGCAGAGCGCTCCGGCTTCATGGGCTACCATAGCTCGTTGGATTAAGGAGGTGATCACAGCCACATATGTGGATGCTGGAAAGGCATTGCCTACTCAGTTTAGGGCTCATTCCACTAGGGCTCAAGCAGTGTCATGGGCGGAAGTTAGTCTGGTGTCTCCCGTCGATATCTTCCAAGCTGCGACATGGTCCGCCTTACACACTTTTTCCAGGTTTTATCGTCTGGATTTGTAGACCTGGGAGGATGCAGCCTTTGCATGTGTGGTGTTGACTGCACTGCTGGCAGCCTCCCACCATGTTGGGGAGTAGCTTTGGTATATCCCACTGGTCCTGAGTCTATCTGTCTACACTCTAGGAAATGGAAAAATTTGTTACCTGATAATTTTGTTTTCCTTAGTGTAGACAGATAGACTCCTGAGTGTGTTAGTAGTCCTCCTGTGGGGCTCTGGGTCCCAAGGGATTTCTGGTAAATGTTCATCTACTTCCTAGCTTGGGGTACGTAGAATATTATGTGAGTTCAGTGTTTATGGTTAGTTGAGGACAGTTCTGTTTTTAATCATGTTTTTAGTCTTTTGCTAGTCTGTCCACAGTTGCTTTTGAAGAGAATACTGGTAGGCTGGGTTCACTGCAGGGTTATATATACTGTGATGTCAGCTTCCTCCATCTCCATTTGCTGGCAGGGGAGCATAAACCCACTGGTCCTGAGTCCATCTGTCTATACTAAGGAAAATGAAATTATTAGGTAAATAATTTCTCCAATTTTATCATTGATTAAATTTGTAAAAATTGTTGTTGTAGACGCTTTCAAGTGATTATTGCCTTTTGTACTTTTGTTTCTCTCTTGTTGTTTGGTAGATGTTACTCATGTTTATATGAGAGAAGGCCAATTTTTTTCCTTCATTTCTATGCCATAACCAAGTTTCTTTACAAGAAACCCAAAGGTCCTTTTCCTGAAAACAAAAGAAAAGTGAGGAGCAAGCATGTTAGCATTCTACCTCTGGATAGAGCAATGCAAAATCCACACCTTACAAAATGGTGCCTTGGGTATTTAGGGGTAGGTCTCTACCATGTATTTCTCCCACATGGGGAAATTAGAACCCAATCAAAGGTAACTCTTTTCTCTCCCTGTTTAATAGCTTGGTATAATCCTTCTTAATGTAGTTGGTTTCAATTTATTTTTTTTTTGCCTGATTTACCACTTGCATATGTTGTCCACAATATTGCCTCCAGTCTTGCTTGCTATCCATATCCAGCATTTCCTTCCACATGAAGGTCGGTATAAAAAAGTTCAAAATAATAATAAAATAAAATCTTTCTAATATTTTGCTCTTTCTTTTGTCATAGACTATCATTATGCCATAGACTTGATTTCATATTTTAAAAATTCCTTTATTATCAAGGAAGTTGTCATATCTATTGCCCTATCAAAATCTAGGTTCCCGTGAATAGTTGTTATAACTATACCTGGTTTTTCATAATCTGGTGGAAATGGAGGTCCAGTTTGCCCTGTGCTGCTTTCCTTCTGACAGTATTCCTAAATATGCCAGAAAGTAAAAATTGAATTAAATAGAGGTCTGTCCAAGAAAGTGGGCAGACTTCCAGTTCTTTAATCTCCAGACCAGAATTATCACAAAACAGATATGAATTTTTATCTATCATATGGCCTGCTTGATGCATAGGGAAATTCAAGAACTTGGAAAAAGCCAGTGATAATATATAATGCCAGAATTCTGCTGAGATACCATTCCGCATAACATTAATGCCTGGGATGTTAAGATCTTCCAAGACAACTGGGTTAGGGACAGCCAGTATTGTTATAATATTTATATCTAAAAGGTCTGAAATTTATGAACTCTACGAACATGGGGCTCAATAGATCATTAACACATTAGCTGAAATGCTAGTCTCGATGTTGTCGTAGAGAACTATATAATGCTGGAAGTTTGCAAAGAGTAAGAGTATCCCTACAAAAACATGCCATTTCCTCACTCCTTACTTACCCACATAGGACAAAAAGTCATGAAGGCAGAGTGCATCCAAGACACTCTGATCATAATCTTTAAGCCCAGGATTCAGTGATGATCAGGAAATCTGTATTAAAGAATCAACTCTACCTTATTATTAACAGAACTGACATTCAACAACAACAATAAAAATTAAATCTGCAGCAATATTCTTGCTGGTCTCTATCGGAAGAGCAATGAGCCTTTTTCAGTTCAGCGAGGACTTTGAGTACCTTATTGCCTCTAACATTCAAAATGTTTTGCTGCTTCCATCCAGCTTCCTTGTGTTGATTTTTCTCAATAAATAATCCTGTTTTAAAAGTAATGTAAATAGATGATCTATGGGACTCCAATGAGGTGCAGAAATTCATTCCATCTGGCAAAAGCAATTATTAAATAATTCACACATAGCAAACCCAGTTAAAAGATTTCCATTCTTCCCCTCATTTACAGCTAAGCTTTGAGGCCCCATAGGAACTTATTATAATCTTTTCTACATAACCTCTCATCTGTTTTACATTCTTCAGAAGATTTTTTTACAGGAGGTACCCATCTTTCTCAGGCTGACTGGAAGTGGTGCCTTTCCATGTGAAAGATTCACTCCGCAGAAGACACGATTACGGCTTTCCGGAGCAGATTTGTACAAACAGGTGCTGGCAAATACCACCGCACACACCACTGCTCCATGAGACTGAAAGCTAACATCATTCTCACAGGACAAGCAGGATGGTTGTCCTCACAAATGGGTGACATCGAGGATGGAGCCCACCACGGAAAACTTCTGTCAAAGTTTAAACAGAACTTTGACTGGCCCCTACTGGGCATGCCCAGCAAGGCACTGACCCTGCAGCCAGCAGGGGTCTCCCTTCAGTCTTCTTTTTTCCGCGCAGCAGTTGCCACGCGGTGAAAGGAGCTCTCTAACCACGTTCCTGACAGGAATTTGGAAGTTAATTTCCTAAGAAAATTTGCCCCTCAGGGGTCTCCCTTCGACAAATTTTTAGTCATCTTACGGAACCCGGTAAGTTTTTTGCCTTTTTCCATCGACTACCGTCGAATTTGGCCCTTGAGGCCTGTTGGCACTTACCGATCCCCAGCCTAAATTTTGGCTTCAGGCCATGGCAACGGGGTTCCGCCGTTGTCCGGATTGTACCCGGACTATGTCCATCACAGACCCCCACAGGGTTTGTGTGATGTGTTTGGGTAGTGAGCATGATGTCCTGACTTGCACCAAATGTGCCTTAATGACACCCAAGGGTCGCAAAGCCAGGATGGAGAAGATGCGGCTCCTCTTCCATGCACCCACCCCAACGCCATCGATAGCATCGACGTCATCGGAACCGGCACCGTCGAAGTTGTACCATCATCGTCAACCCTCCGGTGACCGCCCGCCATCGATCGCTTCTCGGCCGTCGACTCCCGTCCCTTCCCCGGATGGGCGAGGGGATCGGAAGGAAAAGCACCGCTATCGACGGCACAAATCTCGGCCTGTCGAGGATCCACAGCCATCGACCTCTGCTCAAGCCGAGCCACCGACAAAGAAGCCACGAACAGACCGGACACCCTCCACGTCTCGTTCGCAGGCATCGAGGAAACCCTCACCCTCCCGGGGTGCGGGGGCCGTGATCCCACCGGTTACGGTGGTCCCTCCGGCCCTGCCTCAGCCTCCCTCTCCCGTCGAGCCGGGTATGGTTACCCCTGGTCTCCGGGCAGAACTGGACCGGCTGGTCCAGGAGGCCATCGAGAAAGCGATGAAGAAATTGCAACCTCCATCGGCACCGTCTCCGGCACCGGTTCCAGTGCCGCCCCCGGCACCGGCACCGGCTTCGCCACCGAGGAGGGAACCGACCACCGAGCCGTTTATACAAGCGCTAGCACCGCTACTGAGCCGCATGGAGGCGCTCATGACGGCCCTTCCATCGGTGATTCCAGTGCCATCGACAACACCACCGTCTCCGACTGGATTTTCATCGGCAGGAGAAACACAGTTCCGGATTCCCCCTTCCGGGGTGGTTCCATCGGTGCCTTCTGGTATATCTCCACCGATATATCCTTCGGTTCCATCCGTTCCACACCAGGCACCGATTCCATCGACAGCACCGAAGCCATCGATGCCATTTCTGGTTCCACCTACGGCACCGATTCCACCTCGGTTTCCATCGATGCCTTTAGAGCCTCAGCCAGGTCCATCAGGGTTACAAACCCCACTTGATCCCTACGATACCTGGGGTGATGATGATGATACATCTTCTGACACGGATTTACCTTCGCCTCCATCTCCTACAGAGAGTAGAAAAAGATCTCCTCCTGAGGATCTATCTTTCATTAACTTTGTGAAAGAGATGTCAGAAGTTGTACCTTTTCAACTACAATCTGAAGCTGATGACAGACACCAGATGATGGAACTCCTTCAATTTCTGGATGCTCCAAAAATCATCGCTTCCATCCCTATACACCAGGTGTTTTTGGATCTGCTCAAGAAAAACTGGGAATCTCCTTCATCAGTGTCCCCAGTTAACAAAAAAGCTGACTCCACCTACCTTGTCCAGTCAGCACCAGGTTTCCAAAAACCTCAACTGGATCATCGCTCTGTTGTGGTTGAGTCCGCGCAGAAGAAGGCCAAGCGTCTTAAGCCACACTCTTCTACTCCACCTACCAGGGACAACAAGTTCCTAGATAGTGTTGGACGGAAAGTCTATCATGGAGCTATGTTGATTTCACGCATAGCTTCATATCAACTTTATATGACTCAGTACAACAGAGCCATCCTTAAGCAGATGCAAGACTATGCTGACACGTTACCAGACCAATACCAACCGCAGCTTCAAGCCCTTCTTCACAAGGGATTTGAGGCAGGGAAGCACGAGATTCGGACTGCCTACGACATATTCGATGCTTCCACAAAAGTTTCAGCCACAGCCATCTCAGCCAGACGTTGGGCTTGGTTAAAATCATCCAACCTTCGCCCAGAGGTTCAGGATCGTCTTGCTGATTTACCCTGCTTAGGCGATAATTTGTTTGGAGAGCAAATTCAGCAGATTGTGGCGGAGTTGAAAGACCACCATGAGACGTTGAAACAACTCTCATCTGTCCCACCTGAGCTGACCTCCAAGCAACCGCAAAAGAAAGACTCTAAGAAGTCATTCTTTCGACCACGCCGTTATTACCCTCCATCGGCCAGGCCTCGTCCAGCTCGATCCTCTACTAGGCCTCAGCCGCGTCAGCCTAGGAAACTGTAGCCCCTCCTCCTGGGCCTGCGGCTGGCCTTTGACTCCCCTGTAGGGAACACATGCCAAACCCCTCTTCCGGACATCCCTGTAGGAGGTCGACTGTACCATTTTCTACAACCTTGGTTGCAGATCACCTCAGATCAGTGGGTGCTAACAATTATCGCACAGGGTTACCACCTCAACTTCATAACTCTTCCGGCAGACTCCCCGCCTCTTCAAGCGTGGAGTCTATCCACCCATTTGGCTCAATTACAACAGGAAGTATCCCTTCTTCTGCAATCAAATGCTATAGAACCCGTTCCTCCCTCTCAACGAGGCAAGGGATTCTATTCCAGATACTTCCTAATACCAAAGAAATCAGGGGGACTACGTCCCATTTTGGACCTTCGAGCCCTCAACAAATACCTTCAAAAAGAGAAGTTCAAAATGGTAACCCTAGGTGCGCTGCTCCCTCTGCTTCAAAGAGGGGATTGGCTGTGCTCTCTCGACCTCAAGGACGCTTATACCCATATTGCGATCACACAATCCCATCGCAAATATCTGCGGTTTCTAGTAGGCCACGAACATTATCAATACCGTGTCCTCCCTTTCGGTCTAGCTTCTGCCCCACGAGTCTTTACCAAATGTCTCGTAGTGGTAGCAGCATTCCTCAGGAAGGAAGGTGTCCACGTCTACCCATACCTGGACGATTGGCTAATCAGGGCCTCCACCCAACAGATAGCTCAATCCTCCCTAAAATTGACAATTCAAACACTCCTTTCCTTAGGGTTTCTCGTCAATTACGAGAAATCTTGCTTAGTCCCGTCTCAAACCTTATCCTTCATTGGGGCAGACTTGGACACCTTACAGGCAAAGGCTTACCTTCCTCTTCAGAGGGTCCACACCCTAATGTCCCTGGCTCGCCAGCTCCAGTCTCAGAACACTGCCACGGCTCGCCAGTTCCTCATTCTCCTAGGGCACATGGCATCCTCGGTTCAAGTCACTCCCATGACCCGACTAGCCATGAGAGTAACACAATGGACTCTACGACACCAATGGATTCAAGCTTTTCAGCCTCTGTCCTCCATAGTCACAGTCACACAAGTGCTGCGCCTATCCTTAACCTGGTGGACGACTCAGGTCAACCTCCTTCAGGGCTTACCCTTTCTTCCACCGGATCCGCAAGTAATCCTAACCACCGACGCTTCTCACATCGGTTGGGGAGCCCATGTGAACGACTTTCAAACCCAAGGGTTATGGTCCAAAGAGGAAGCCGAACACCAGATAAATTTCCTGGAACTTCGAGCAATCCGCTATGCGCTCCGCACTTTCAAAGATCATCTCTTTCATCAGATAATCTTAATCCAGACGGACAACCAAGTGGCCATGTGGTACATAAACAAGCAGGGAGGCACAGGCTCCTTCCTTCTGTGTCAGGAAGCTGCGCAGATCTGGGCGGAAGCCCTCTCCCACTCCATGTACCTCAGGGCCACTTACCTGCCGGGAGTAGACAATGTATTGGCAGACCAGCTGAGCCGTGTCTTCCAACCACACGAGTGGTCACTCGATCCTCTGGTAGCGACCTCTCTGTTTCACAAGTGGGGTTCTCCCCGCATAGACCTCTTTGCGTCCCCTCAGAACCACAAAGTGGACGATTACTGCTCTCTCATTCGGAGCCAGCACTCTCGGCCGAGGGATGCATTCTCCCTCAAGTGGACAACCGGTCTGCTCTATGCATTCCCTCCACTTCCTCTTGTGTCAAAGACTCTCGTGAAGCTACGCCAGGACGGGGGAACCATGATCCTGATAGCACCTTACTGGCCACGCCAAGTATGGTTTCCAATACTCCAGGATCTCTCCATCCGCAGGCACATTCCTCTGGGAAAGGACCCGCATCTGCTCACTCAAAACGACGGATGCCTCCTCCATCCCAACCTCCAAGCCTTGTCCCTGACGGCATGGATGTTGAAAGGTTAGTCCTTCAGCCTTTCAACCTTTCAGATTCCGTTTCTCGGGTCCTGATAGCTTCACGAAAGCCTTCCACAAGAAAGTCTTACTCATACAAATGGAAAAGGTACACATCATGGTGCACTTCTCAGTCCCTTGATCCCCTTTCCTGTCCAATCTCCAAATTCTTGGACTATTTATGGCATCTCTCCGAATCAGGTCTTAAAACCTCTTCTATCAGAATGCATGTCAGTGCGGTAGCCGCCTTCCATAAAGGTGTACAGGGTGTCCCTATTTCAGTACAACCCCTAGTAACACGTTTTCTTAAAGGCTTGCTCCATCTGAAGCCACCCTTACGTCCTCCGGCCCCATCTTGGGACCTTAACCTGGTTCTTGGTCGTCTAATGAAACCTCCTTTCGAACCTCTGCACTCCTGTGAGTTAAAGTATCTCACATGGAAAGTGTTATTCCTTTTGGCTATCACTTCAGCTCGCAGGGTTAGTGAATTGCAGGCCCTAGTTACCTATCCGCCTTACACTAAGCTCCTGCAGGACCGGGCGGTACTCCGCACTCACCCTAAATTTTTACCTAAGGTAGTTTCTGAGTTTCATATTAATCAATCCATCATACTACCTATCTTTTTCCCAGGCCCCACTCCAACTCCGGGGAACAGACTCTGCATACCCTAGACTGCAAACGAGCTCTAGCTTTTTATCTAGACCGTACAGTTGCTCACAGGAAGAGCACTCAATTATTTGTCTCTTTTCATCCTAACAAGTTAGGACATCCTGTGGGTAAGCAGGCTCTTTCCTCCTGGTTGGCGGACTGCATTTCTTTTTGCTATCAGCAAGCTGGCATTCCCTTTCAAGACCGTGTAAAAGCACACTCTGTGAGGGCCATGGCGACGTCAGTGGCACACCTTCGATCGGTGCCGCTTCCTGACATCTGCAGGGCTGCAACCTGGAGTTCTCTCCATACCTTTGCAGCCCACTATTGTTTGGACAAAGCTGGAAGACAGGACTCCATCTTCGGCCAATCTGTCTTGTGTAACCTTTTTCCAACGTGACGTACCAACACCCTTCCACCTTCCCGGTAGGGTGCGGATGCCCTTTACCAAATTCCACCCCAGTTGTAGTGCCTGTTGCACGTCATTGGGTGCATTTGGTGCAAGTCAGGACATCCTCAGCTCGGTACTCACCCATTTGTGAGGACAACCATCCTGCTTGTCCTGTGAGAAAGCAAATGTTGCTTACCTGATGTAACAGGTGTTCTCACAGGACAGCAGGATGTTAGTCCTCACGAAACCCGCCCGCCACCCCGCGGTGTTGGGTTTGTTTTGTTTTTACTTTCTAGGCACTGCCTGTAGCTTTGAAAATCAGACTGAAGGGAGACCCCTGCTGGCTGCAGGGTCAGTGCCTTGCTGGGCATGCCCAGTAGGGGCCAGTCAAAGTTCTGTTTAAACTTTGACAGAAGTTTTCCGTGGTGGGCTCCATCCTCGATGTCACCCATTTGTGAGGACTAACATCCTGCTGTCCTGTGAGAACACCTGTTACATCAGGTAAGCAACATTTGCTTTACTCTTTGGCACTGTCTGGTTTTATAGTGTAATTATCAGAGCAGGGAAAATTACCAAGTTCTTATCTTTCATTTCATAAAAAGAAGGAAACATGGCCAGATGAGGACACTGTTTGAGCATTGGGCTTTAAAAAGAAAATTTTGCAATGGACTTGACTGTGAGTCAGAAATATCATGAAGCTGAAGAGCAGCAGATTTATTCAGGCAGGTGTTGCCCTCTGGTGTTTCTTCTAACAGTGTCCATGAAATCAAATTATTCAGTTTTCTCTAGCAATATTAAAACATATGCAGTACAATCTGAAGCAGTTTTCTTAGCTCTCTCTTCCTTGTGAGCACCAAGTTAAATCATTCATTGTAGGGGCAAAGTGAACCATCAAAGATGGCTTTTGCAAAAGACCTAGTTTGTCTTTTTATCTAATTATGTTTGGCCACATTCCTCTCATCCCAAGTCAGCTGAACAGGTCAGTTCAACTCTGGTTTTATACCACTGAATGCTTAGATTAGTAGTTTTGGTTTTCCTTAGGGAAATTGGAGCTACAAATCTCCGCATGCAGTGGGTCAAAACCAGGACTAAATCAGCTTGTTAGGTTAACCTGGAGAGAGATGACAGCCTTATCCCCGGCATTATTGTAAAATCATATTCTAATTTTGAAAAGTGTGGTGAAACCGTTCCTCTTTGAGGAAATGGTTAGAGGTGGATCATATTGGAAGGTACAAAATTCAACCATATGAAGTGGAAACCCATCAGTCTTATGAAGAGCCTTCTCAAATACAGATGGATATGTTACTTCTATCTAAATGCAAAAACAGGACATTATCCCTAAAGACTCAGATTAAAAGTCCTCTAAAATCCACATACTATACAATCTATGGAAACACATTGTGCTATACTCTCTCCAAGAAACTACTCAGTTACTTAATCAATCATCTTATACAACAGACAAAGCCAAATCAAAGAATTCTCAGACCTGGAACATCACATAAGGAACCAGCATACCACTAATCCCCCCCCAAATGAACAGGATTTCTCCAGTAAGAGACAAACCATCTACCAGAAACATTTCATCACGCTCAAGAAGAAGAAAGAGGCAAAACTATCCAGCTTCCTACATGTACCACACCAGGTCAAACAATGGATTCTCTGAACCGCACCAACATCATCAATCTGTCCAACCACACACTCAGCCAGGCAGAGGAAGCTGTCCTTGCGCGAGGACTCTCCTGCCCCACCATATCTACACAAATAATACAATTCTATGGTGACCTGGAATCCTACTACATTTGCCTTTGACTCAAAGTGTACTTCTGTACTAATTAGCACAGACACACAGCCACAAATGGAAGAAGATGCTGATGCACCCTCTCCACCTACTCAAAACATCAAAAACGAGAAACTCCCAATGGACATCCTCAGATGGGTGTAATACTAGACTGGATTTTTACATAAAATGCTTCCAACAACATACCTAATCTGAGATAATTAATAAACAGCATCACTTGCCCCAAAACCTCAGCTGCATAGAACAGGAAGCTATCCATAACTTCTGAAACAACCCAGATATTATCAAGGAAGCAGACAGAAGGAGCCTTAGTTGTCATAAATAGATTGGACTATACATGGAAAGGAAGGAGACAACTCTCCACCGCAACATTATACAAGTCCCTGCCCTCAGACCTCACTAGAGAATACTAGAAGGAAATACACAAACTCCTGAAGGGATTCCCTACTGGAATCTGGACCCATGAACTTGAAGCACTCAAAGAATTACACCAAGAATTTAACAAACTCCACCTTGATATCAACCTGAGCCTGGAACAATCCACACAGTAAGTCCACTTTCTGGTCACCAATGTCCAACTACATGACGGACACATAAGAACCACATTATACCGGAAACCCACTGACTGCCACACATGCCTACAGCTTCCACCCAGCTCCTACCACCAGATCCATTGTCTATAGCCAAGCCCTATGATTCAATCATACCTTTTCTGACCCTTTGGAGAGGGACTGCTATCTAGAGAAATTACAATGGATGTTTTTGGAATTACAGTACCCACCCAGTGAGGTAAGAAAACAGATCAACAGAGTGAGAGAAATACCCAGAAACACTCTGCTACAGGATCATCTCAAAAAAGAAAATAAACACCTCTGGTTATTATTATTCATTTTTTTATTTTTGACGCCTGGTGCCAAGCTCTAGGTGACTTACAAAGATACAATAATAAAATCTTAAAACATGAAATCATCACAACCATAAAATCACAAAATACCATTAAAACTAATATTAAAATTATAAAATAATGATAAAATAAAAATAATCAACAGACTTAAAGTTGAAGGAATACCTCTCAACAAAAAGCATGCTAGAACAAATGTGTTTTCAGTATAGATTTGCAGGTTTTCATGTAGCTGATAAGGCAGGGAGTTCCAAAGGATTGGAGCAGTGACCGAAAAAGCATTTTTGTGAGTCTGTACTAGGTGTGTCATACGTGGAGATTGTACATCGAGGAGTCCTCTCTGGTAAGAATATAATAATTCTGCCAGAGGATTGAACAAATGCAGCATTGGCATTCACCCACAGTAAAGAATAATTTATGTACCAGGGATGCTAGTTTATACCTTTTGCTACCTATAGCTCCCAGTTGAAACTACTGAAACATATCATCAAGGATCTATAACCCATCCTGGACAATACCATCCGCTTAATAGGCTATGGTTGGCATGCCTGCCCTGTCCTACTGACAGATACTCACCAGCAACCACAAATTTTACAACAATGACACTAACTCAAGAACCAGACCCTGCCAGAACCCAGATGTCAACTCTGCTCTTCTTCCATCACCTGTCAGCAGTCTCCCTCTGCTATCTACTTAGGACAAACACCTGTGCTGAGTGATCCTGGATCCAGCTGCTGTGTGGAACAGCAACACCTGCACTCTGTCACTGAATGCAGAGTCTGTGAGCCAGTGTGAACTCAGTCACCCCTTCCTTTTCCTCCTCCTCCCCATCCCATTGGGCTGCCTCTTTGGGCAGAAGGTCTGCACCGTTCAGAAGGGGCCTCTGCAGGAATGGTGAGTATGCACTGGCTCACAGTGCCTGTGCTCATTCAGAGACTGCACTGAGTATAGAGCCGCTGCTGTTAGGAAGAGAGTTGAGGAGGTAGGAAGGGGGAAGGATGGAGAGAGTAATAGGAAGAGTTGGCTGTTTTGGGGTGGGGATGAGTATCATTGATTGTGATACTAAGTACACTCCAGACAGAGGAGGAAGGGAAAGAGCTCTAGAGACTAACCCTATAATTAGCAATCATGCAGTGCACGGCTAAGAGAATGAGGCCTTGCCGATAGACTTTCTGGCCTGAAGTGATCTGTTGCTTTAGGCAGCCACCTTTGCTACCTGTACAGTAATGCTGGCGCACCATACATGGCACATCACAATTAAATCAAGGATGTGATACATGTCATGACTTTTCACATCCATTTGCCATATTTTTCCATTTTCACTGACAATTATTATTGCACATGATTAACATCATTAGGGTCTGCAGGGTGCACTGCTCAGAGCCTCTTGCTAAGGCAGTCTAGACAATTGAGCTGTTGCCAGCTGATTAATTTTGTTGCTCCCAATCAAAGCAAAGTACCAGAGGCTTGCAGGTATTGAACACTTTGCAAATAAGATCATTTTTAAAAAAATAAAACAAACTAATATTTATCTGACCATGGAGGCATCCTCCTGCTCCCTGTCGGTAAATACCCAATAAGATGTTTGTCCCATTATCCCTGAAAATCCCTGGCTCATTCCAAATGCCCTGAGGTATTAGGAATGAGCCAGGACCTTAAACATTCTCTGGCATTTAACATTGTCTCCTTGCTCTTGTCATCTTGTCGACTAGTTCCCTGCGGGAAATACAGTAATTGTAGAAGTACGTTTGCCATTATTTATATAAAATAGAATTGTATTTAATTCTTATGATCCATTAGCAGGGATACCAAGAGCTTGCATCTTCAATTATCTAAAGGGTCTCTCATCCAGAAGGGGAGAGCTAGCCTTTTCTTCCTACTAATCTTTTTCTCTCTGAACCCTTCTTTCCAACCCCCTCCCCCCCCCTCCTCTTATCTCTCCACCACCACCACTAACTTGGCATGCATCCTTCCATCTTTCTTGCAGCTGGGCAACCTTCACAGCTACCTTCCTGTCTCTGGCAGGCGGATTGTGGCTTTGCCAGCTCTCCTCCCACAGGACTCCTCCGGTGGCCACTTCTACTCCAGAGATGCCTTGCCGGACAATGGAAAATTGTTTCCCAGGGCAAGAGGCTTGGCAGCCATTCGCAGCCTGATTCTGTCTTGTAAGAATAATGTGCTTCTTCTAGGATAATAGTACTTAATATTTCTAGAGTGCGCACAGGCAGGTAAAATAATCTTCCCTATATTACACAGAGCCTAGTCTAGATTTTAAAAGTCCAAGGAATAGTCCTGGACACCAGTCCCATGCAAAGCACAACACCAAATCCACGTTGCATCTTTTTTTTTTTGAGAAAGAAATACAATGAAAAAGGGGTGAGGGGAGGATTGAAGAAGTGACAGCTATTTGGCAAAGTATAGCACATTTATTTGGGCCACAGAAAGTACAATTTGTCTCCTTCCCCAAAGAGGACTGGCTGTTTGGAAATGGGCATAAAATGAAACCGTGCAGAACATGATAGGAAGTTTGCAGAGTAAATGGGTCAATTATCTGTCATTCGCTTGATAATTGCACGTAGAGCAAACAGTACTGCAAAGAGAAGAGGGTAATTTTTGTCCGTCTCCCCCCCACCCCCCCCCCCCCCCCCCCCCCTTCTCATATTATTGTGCACTCTCGATGTGGCCACCATCATAATCAGCCGTAGCGCTGACTGCTAACATCCTATTTTCCATAGCTATTATCTAAATGTAAAAGTCCAAAACTACTAGAAAAATAACCTCCCACCCCCCAGAATGGTTGCATATTCCAACAAGATGTGGTTGGAGGGATCTTATGACGGCACCCAAGTAGAAAAAGCTCTAATCTTTTCTTCTTTTTAAATGTCAAAATAGTTTCTGTGAACCTGAGAATATGTAGCTCAGTAACAAGAGGCTGGGAGCATGTTAGTGTATGTTATAAACTCCAAGAGGATTCAAAATAAAATGAGAGAAGCTGGTAACATAATTACAGTGCTTTTATATACTAGCCCTTTTTAGCTTTCAACGGTATTATACCTGTTCTTTCTACACTTTATGTATAACCGCTATGGGAAAATGGATGTAGATAGAATGAGTCACAACTACAAAGTTGGACATACAAAACTGCATATAAAAAACTATTAGTTCATCACTGAAAGATGAGCTGAGATTCAACATGAAGGTGAAGAACAGGAATTGGATACATTCAAGGGATAATTTAGGACGGTTTACACTATCTTAGAACAACAATATATTCGGGAGGTAGACATTTTTCATATAGATCGTATACACCCCAGGGTTCTGAAGGAACTTAAAAATGAAATTTCAGACCTATTAGTAAAAATTTGTAACCTATCATTAAAATCATCCATTGTACCTGAAGACTTGGAGGGTGGCTAATGTAACCCCAATATTTAAAAAGGGCTCCAGGGGCGATCCAGGAAACTACAGACCGGTTAGCCTGACTTCAGTGCCAGGAAAAATAATGGAAAGTGTTCTAAACATCAAAATCACAGAACATATATAAAGACATGGTTTAATGGAGCAAAGTCAGCATGGCTTTACCCAAGGCAAATCTTGCCTCACAAATCTGCTTCACTTTTTTGAAAGAGTTAATAAACATGTGGATAAAGGTGAACCGGTAGATGTAGTGTACTTGGATTTTCAGAAGGCATTTGACAAAGTTCCTCATTAGAGCCTTCTAGGAAAAGTAAAAAGTCATGGGATAGGTGGCGATGTCCTTTTGTGGATTACAAACTGGTTAAAAGACAGGAAACAGAGAGTAAGATTAAATGGACAATTTTCTCAGTGGAAGGGAGTGGGCAGTAGAGTGCCTCAAGGATCTGTATTGGGACCCGTACTTTTCAATATATTTATAAATGATCTGGAAAGAAATACAAGAAGTGAGGTAATCAAATTTGCAGATGATACAAAATTGTTCAGAGTAGTTAAATCACAAGCAGATTGTGATAAATTGCAGGAAGACCTTGTGAGACTGGAAAATTGGGCATCCAAATGGCAGGTGAAATTTAATGTGGATAAGTGCAAGGTGCTGCATATAGGGAAAAATAACCCATGCTATAGTTACTCAATGTTAGGTTCCGTATTAGGAGCTACCACCCAAGAAAGAGATCTAGGCGTCATAGTGGATAACACATTGAAATCATCGGTTCAGTGTGCTGCGGCAGTCAAAAAAGCAAACAGAATTTTGGCAATTATTAGAAAGGGAATGGTGAATAAAACGGAAAATTTCATAATGCCTCTGTATCGCTCCAAGGTGAGACCGCACCTTGAATACTGTGTACAATTCTGGTTGCCGCATCTCAAAAAAGATATAATTGCAATGGAGAAGGTACAGAGAAGGGCTACCAAAATGATAAGGGGAATGGAACAACTCCCCTATGAGGAAAGACTAAAGAGGTTAGAACTTTTCAGCTTGGAGGGGGGGATATGATAGAGGTGTTTGAAATCATGAGAGGTCTAGAACAGGTAAATGTGAATCGGTAATTTAGTCTTTCGGATAATAGAAGGACTAGGGGGCACTCCATGAAGTTAGCATGTGGCACATTTAAAACTAATCGGAGAAAGTTCTTTTTCACTCAGCGCACAATTAAACTCTGGAATTTGTTGCCAGAGGATGTGGTTAGTGCAGTTAGGGTAGCTGGGTTTAAAAAAGGATTGGATAAGTTCTTGGAGAGAAGTCCATTACCTACTATTAATTAAATTGACTTAGAAAATGGCCACTGCTATTAAAAGCAGCAGTAGCATGAAATAGACTTAGTTTCTGGGTATTTGCCAGGTACTTGTGACTTGGATTGGCCACTTTTGGAACAGGATGCTGGGCTTGATGGACCCTTGGTCTGACCCAGTATGGCATGTTCTTATGTTTCCAGTTATTGAGAAATACATCTGCAACTTAATATGTTAGCCATTCCCTCAGTTCGTCAAGCTCGACTATTTTGTACTAGGGAAACATCTTTTTCTATAGTAGCACCCACCGTATAGAATCTTTTTCCAGTTGACCTGAAATCTCTTGATGACATCAAAAAATTCAAAACAGCTTTGAAGGAACATCTGCTTCATCTTGCATTTAATGGGAAATAAACAGTATGAATATCATCATTCTGTTTTCACTGTAAAAATGATGTACTAACATTGTGATTTTAATGGTAAAATTGCAGAGTTGTTTTAATATCATATGTATATCGCCTAGGCCTTTTTAAGTGTTAGGCGATTAATAAATTTTAATAAATACAAATACAAAATGGACCGGTCCTTCTCTGTCCAGAAGAGTCGTTCCATCTTATTGAGCTGGATCTTACATCCCTTGGGAGTCATCTGGGTGCACTTGCTGCAACCCCAGATGTTGTGCGATACCCCCAGGCAGAGGACACATCTATCATGGGGGTCCATGATAGACATGGTTCTTGTGTACTGAGGGCACTGCTTAAACCCAGATGGGGACATGTCATCGAGAAACAAAAGGGATGCGATATCGATGGCAGTGGCACTTGATGGCTGGTGGGCACTGGATGCATCACCCCAGGATGGTCTGCAAAATTAACTTACCCAAAAGTGTTGATAAAACTGGCTAAAGATAAGGGGAAAATCGGGATGGGATGGGACCGCACATCGATTGCACAATCCCATGAAAAAATTACCAGAAAAAGCAACTTTAATGAAGTTTTCAGATTCCAAAATAGTCGTGACACATGACGTTCCATGGAAAAGAAGAGACTGAGGGGACTTTGCCGTGAGTGCATGGTATAATGCATGCTCAAGCATGCTCAGAGACGCTCAGTCAAAGTTCTAGAAACTTTGCTATAATTTTTCTGTGCCAGGTTCCATCAGATGATGTCACGTATGTGTATGGAATGCCGTCCCTGCTTGTCCTCAGAGGATCTTTGCTCAACAATGTAACTGCTTCATGACTAAGTTTGGGGATCAGGCACAGCGGCTGGAGAATCCCACTGGAGAGACGTGCAAATTGATTTTGAAGGCAATTGTGATCCTTCAGACAGCAGACTTCACAATCAAGAGAGGCATCATGGCCAACCAGACTGACACACCAAATATTGTCAGCCAAGCAAATACCATTAAATATGAAATAATCCATCCTGCATTCTGCACACCATTCACACTGGGCAGCAACTGAGTGTGCAACATTTCATGATGCCTAGTTTTCTTCTTTGGTCTACTGGTGACCACAGGCACTAACCAACAGAAGGGGATCTTTAAAAATGCTCAATATCACAATGTACTCTGACTGCCGTGAGATTTGAAATGAATTGAACTAGTCTGTACTGTATCCCTATAGGAAATCTTCTGCTCAGTGTGCAGCAGCAGCCAAGAAAGCAAATAGATTGCTAGGGATTATTAGGAGAATGGAGAATAAAACAGAGAATATCATAATGCCTCTGTATCGCTCCATAGTGCAGCCTCATCTTGAGTACTGTGTGCAGTTCTGGTCACCACATCTCAAGAAAGATATAGCAGAATTAGAAAAGGTACAGAGAAGGGCGACCAAGATGATAAAGGGGATGGAACGATTCCCCTATGAAGAAAGACTAAAGAGGTTAAGACTCTTCAGCTTGGTGAAAAGCTGAGGGGAGATATGATAAAGGTCTATAAAATAATGAGTGGAATGGAACGAGTAAACAATCTGTGGTTTACTCTGTCAAAAAGTACAAAGAACAGAGGAGTTACTAGGTAATACATTTAAAACTAAGAAGAAAAAATATCTTTTTTTATTCAACATATAATTAAGCTCTGGAATTTGTTGCCAGAGGATATGGTGAAAATTATTAGTGTAGCTGCTTTTAAAAAAGATTTGGATAAGTTTTGGGAGGAAAAGTGCATTAACCATTAAGCTAGAATTGCATAAATCCCCTGCTTGTTCCTGGGATAAGCAGCTTGGAATCTACAGTATCTACCCCTTGGGATCCTGCCAGGTGCTTGTGACCTGGTTTGGCCTCTGTTGGAAACAGGATGCTGGGCTTGATGGACCCTTGGTCTGACCCAGTATGGCATGTTCTTATGTTCTTAGGATTTTTGTTTGTGAGGAAGTTTTTATCCACCCTTCCTGCCCACCAAGGGAAGAGAGAGGAATGTAAGTTCCTGGCAGCACTTATCCAAGTGGTTCCCTTACTCATCTAGCAACAAAGGAAGAAGAAAGTGTACCTTGGGAAGATCTCAAAGTTTGGACAGGATTATATGTCCGTAACAAAGCGTTAACAAAGCGTTAAACCAAAATGAAAACTCAGACAAATGTAGTTTGTAAACCATGCAACTAAAAACCCCAATACTCTTCACCTTGAACCAAAATATATAGACGCTGCACAGCTAACTATATCCGAAAATGACCATCATACTAGGCTTCCTCGTCAGGGCTTTCGCCTATTCAACTCGGCCTTATAAATAATCATAGGATCCTGGCAGCCAATGGAACTGATCACCCAACGATAACAATGCCTCAGTGTCCATAAGTGAAGCTCTAAGTTCCCTCCATGCTGATGCCTCAGATGTCCATGGTTTACAAACCCCCAAATCAATAGAGTAGGACTTAAGTTGTGAACGAAAAGTAATGGAAATAGACCAATGCAACTAAAAACCCCAATACTCTTCACCTTGAACCAAAATATATAGACGCTGCACAGCTAACTATATCCGAAAATGACCATCATACTAGGCTTCCTCGTCAGGGCTTTCGCCTATTCAACTCGGCCTTATAAATAATCATAGGTCATGTTGATGAAACTATTTTTTAAATATTTTTCTTATGCACTTAAAACTTGCCAAATCCAAGGCTGTGTTGAGCCCGAAATGATATCATACTTTATGCAAATCCAACAGTAAAAATTTCAACTTATCTTTGAGCAATTCAGTATGTAGTGAAATTGTCCATCTTGAACCAAACCAATAATCACAGTGCTGATTATTGGTTTGGTTCAAGATGGACAATTTCACTACATACTGAATTGCTCAAAGATAAGTTGAAATTTTTACTGTTGGATTTGCATAAAGTATGATATCATTTCGGGCTCAACACAGCCTTGGATTTGGCAAGTTTTAAGTGCATAAGAAAAATATTTAAAAAATAGTTTCATCAACATGACCTATGATTATTTATAAGGCCGAGTTGAATAGGCGAAAGCCCTGACGAGGAAGCCTAGTATGATGGTCATTTTCGGATATAGTTAGCTGTGCAGCGTCTATATATTTTGGTTCAAGGTGAAGAGTATTGGGGTTTTTAGTTGCATTGGTCTATTTCCATTACTTTTCGTTCACAACTTAAGTCCTACTCTATTGATTTGGGGGTTTGTAAACCATGGACATCTGAGGCATCAGCATGGGAGGGAACTTAGAGCTTCACTTATGGACACTGAGGCATTGTTATCGTTGGGTGATCAGTTCCATTGGCTGCCAGGATCGCTGAAGATATGACATTGTCTGCCTCCTCCTCCTAGTCGAAGAAGTCGGGGTAATCGTCTTCGGCGTCTGTACCACGGAAGGACCTATCTAAGCATCGGGGGAACTGAAGAAGCATCGGTCTCTGTTGATGCACAGTGCTGGGCACGGGGATGCACCAGCTTCTGCTGTGATGCCCTCGAAGCGACCCATGGTGAGGAGCACCAGTCCTCCATCGATATCTGGGGATCACCACAGTCTCCACCAGTCCCGAAACCCACCACCAATCCTCCCCTCAGTTCTGAAGAGGCTCTGGTAACAGTTCCTGGGTCCCAATCGGTCTTGGCATTGCCGCTTTTTGAGTAGAAAATGGAAAAGTGCATGTAGATGGCATTGGAGAAGGCGGTGTAGGGCCCCTCTGTGTTGCGGCACCAATGCCACTGATGCTAGCATCGTCCCTCCTCGAACCGCTTCTAAAATCCCTGAATGTGCTCATTTGCATGTTATAGACACAGCCGGTGTCTGTATCAGTGGCGGCATCGACGGCACCCCTGACCGGTCCAGTGTTTGTCCATGGTTCCTCAGAGGAGGAAGCTCCCTAGTGAAAGGGGCGACAGTAGGGCCGAGCCCACATACCCAGTTGTCTGTTCCTATACCGATGGCCAGAGGTCGAGTGCCCAGGTCCCATTCCCTGCTTTTGACAATAAGGACAAAAATCCCTTATGACCCATGGGGGGATGACTTCTCCGATGTTTCCAGCAATGCATCAGATGGTCTCCACTCAGAGCCATCTCCTCCGGAAGACCTCTCCTTCATAGGGATTGTCAGAGTCATAGCAGAGGCCATCTCATTTCATTTGCAGACTGAGGATAAACCACACAAGGTGGTAGATATCCTCCAGTATGTGGAGATTCCCAAGGAGAAGGTAACAGTCCCAATTCATGAGATCACAAGGAACATCCTCTCTGTTTCTCCCGTTAACAGGAAGGCAAATGCGATTAATCTCATCCAAAAGGCTCTTGGATTCAATAAGCTTCAGCTTCCCCACCAATCTGTGATGGTCAAATCTGCTCTCTAGAAGGCCAAGTGCACTTGGACCCATTCCTTGACACCCCCAGGGGGAAAGATCAGAAGGCCATGGATACGCTGGGTAAGAAAGTATTTCAGGGTGCTAGCTCATCACCCACATAGTGGTCTACTGGCTCTACATGGGCCAATATATGCAGGACATCCTGGAGCAGGTACAGAAAGTGGCTGAGCAGCTGCTTCAACAGCAGCAGGACACCCTTCAGTCACTGTTGTATAAGGGCCTGGAGTGTGGAAGTCATGGGGGCCAGTTGACCTTCAATATTTTTGAAATGGCTTCGAGGATCTCTGCCGCAGGGATTGTCACCCTTAGACTCACATGGCTGTGGACTTTGTATCTCTTGTCAGGAAGTGCAGGAGCAATATGCTGATATGCTGTGCACTGTAGTGATTCTCTTCAGAGATAAAGTGAAGGACGCGGTGGCTCAATGTGAAACTCCAGCAGTTCTTTCCTGGCACCCAGGACCTGTCCTCCTCTGCTAAGTCCTCGAGGTCTGGTCAGAGGAAGTCTTTTTTTCTACCCAAGAAGATATCCTCTGCCTCCTTGGCCCCATCAGCAGCAGCAGGCTCCTCGTAGCCATCCCAGGCAACAGAGGGCCACAAAGCCCCAGCCAGAGTCTGTCAACTCCAGGGATGGGGTTTTGACTGGATTGTACGGAGCATGGCCATGTCTGCCTTACACAGGTTGATGGATCCTCCGGACAGGGGGAGGCTGTGGTTCTATGCCAACTAGTAGCTAAGTGTAGCCTCAGATCAGTGGGTTCTGGCCATCGTCCATGGAAAGTAGAAATTAAATTTGAGTATCTCACCGAATTGCCCCCTGAGTCCTTTTTGGGGACTGATAGCACATCAGGAGCTCTCCTACCTCTTAACAGCTAAAGCAGCCGAGCCTGTTTCACTGAGGCAAAAAAAAGCAGGGCTTCTACTCCCGGTACTTCCAGATTCCAAAGAAAATAGGAAGACTCCATCCCATCCTAGACCTGAGGGGTTTGAGTAGGTTTCTAAAAAAAAAAAAAAGTTCAAGATTTTTTTCCTTAGACACCTTGATCCCCTTCTTGCAGAAAGGAGACTGGTTATGCTCCCTCGATCTAAAGGATACGTGCACTTAAATCGAGATCTTCCCCAGTCTCTGGAAGTATCTCAGATTTGGGGTAGGAAAATAGCACGTCCAGTATCACATTCTGCTGTTTATGCTAGCATCAGCCCCATCTATCTACACGAAATGCTTAGCCATGATGGCAGCGCACATTTGCAGGCTGGGAGTCCATGTTTTCACCTGTCTAGATGATTGGCTGGTCAAGAGTATCTTTACAGGCAGGGGTTGTGGAGTCCATGCACTCGACCATCCAGGTGCTGGAGACACTAGGGTTCTCATTATCAACTATCACAAGTTACACCTCAGCTCATCACTGAAATTGGACTTCACTGGAGCCCTGCTAGACATATCTCAGGCCAAAGCTTTCCTTCCTCAGCAACGGACCATCAATCTGGTGGCCATCATAGCAGAGATTGAAGTGAACCGGCAGATTTCAGCATAGCACATGTTGAGACAGCTAGGCCACATGGCCGCATCAGTACATGTTACTCTCTTGGCACGTTTGCACATTCAAAGAGCCCAGTGGACCTTAAGGTCCCAGTGGACACAAGCCATGCAGGATCTACAGGATTGTATCCACATTATCCTCTCCCTCCAGGACTTCTTGTCCTGGTGGCAAGTAAACTCTAATCTGGAACGTAGGGTTATCTTTCAGACGTCCTCGTGTCCAAATTGTACTAACGAAGGATGCATTCATCCTGGGCTGGGGGGCTCATGTCAGTAGGCTGTACACCAGGGTCTATGGTCTGCCCAGGAACAACTGTGTCAAATCAATTTCCTGGAGCTCTGGGCGATCAGGTATGCTCTATGGGCTTTCAGAGATTAGAGCTGTCCAGCAAAATTGTGCTGATAAAGACCAGATACCAAGTGGCATTGTGGTATGTCAACAAGCAGGGAGGTATGGGATCAAACCCCCTGTGTCAGGAAGCGGTCTAGATATGGTCTTGGGTCTTCTTCTACCAGATGTTGCTCAGGATCATGTATCTGACCGGTACAGAGAATGCAATTGCAGATGGACTGTCACTCCTTTTGACCCCACAAATGGTCTCTGGACCAAGGGATGGTGAATCGATTCTTAACATAGAAACAGAAATGATGGCAGAAAAAGACCAATCGGCTCATCCAGTCTGCCCAGCAAGCTCCCACACTTATTTTCCCATACTTACCTGTTTCATCAATAAGGGCCCTAAACTTGGTATATGTGGCTGCGGCTGAAGCCAGGCAAGGACAAAGCTGATGGCTTGAAATAAGGCTGAGGCTGAAGTGGAGATGAAGACTGCAGCGGAACCACAGGCAAAAACTGAGGCAAAGCTGAAGGCTAAGAAGACGGAACCAGGCTGAAGGGCTTGAACAAGACAGAAGACTGGAACCAGAAGCAGCAAAAACCAGGAGACCACCTTGCTGAGGCAACAAATCCAAGTCCAGGTAGGCTAAGTAGTCTTGAGTATATGACATCATCATTGGGGCGAGTACCCAATTCTCCCACCAACATGCGCAAAATCATGCACACCAATGTGCATAAATGCTCTAAGCATCTCTTTGCCGGGTCCTAGTATCGCAGGCATCAGCCCGTCCAATGGCAGCTACCTGCTGCACCGTGAGCGTCTGCGGCCAAGGAGTCTGGGAAGGCGGCTCCTCAAGCCTCTTCTCTTTGGCTTCTGAGGAGATGAAGGTACTATTTTACCAACTAGGGCATTGGGGATCCAGACCCAGGATCTGGAGATTATTTGTTTTTGAGACTAGACTGAAAAACCATTCAAAGCAGAAAACTTAACTGATGAAAAGGTTGCAAGCTTAGACAAGAATTGTTCCTGATTGATGAACAAAGTTCTTTGGCAGGAGGACAATATAGTTCAGAATTCACATAGGAACAGGATGCACATTGAAGCAGCAAAACTGGCACTTCAGACGAGGTAGTTCAAAGTGAAGAGGCCAGAGACAAAAATGAAACAATAAAATGTTCTCGGCAGTATGGATCCCATTGGTCAATCTGTAAGGAATTTTAGTCAATAGATGGTTGATGAAGACTCAGCCAGGACAGTCCAAGTACAAGAGAGCTGGATGCTTTAGATAGTACATAGAAATGAATGTTCTCTTGGTGAGACCCAATCTACATCGTGAAGGATGAGGAAGCTGTAGTCACACGACCAGGTAGGAGGTTCTCCATCAACAAACGAAATGACACAGGGGATGGTTAAGCTGGCAGTAGGACAACCACATTGATGTAGCAGTGATTCTTGAATAAAGTTGCCCCTGGCTCTGGAATCTAGTAAAGCTTCGATCTGAACTGAGTGTTTTCCGTAGGTAAGACACACCAGAACCATTAGTAGCGGAGAGGAAGCAGGATGGTGCAAGGCTGCCTTCCTGACGAGACTTCTCTTTATAGAGAATGATCTTGTGCGGCACAGAAGAGACAAAGATTTTGAGTTCTTTGCCTTTGTTTCTCATCAAACGAAAGTTGGGTATTACCCAATTGCATGAGTTCTTCAAAGGCAGCCACCTTTGGTGGTTCTAGGGTGGATTGCAAGAGATTCAGAGATCTGGGAACCACAGATGAGATAAAAACATAAGAACATCTCATACTGGATCAGACCAAGCGTCCATCAAGCCCAGCATCCTGTTTCCAACAGTGGCTAATCCAGGCCATAAGAACCTGTCAAGTACCCAAAAACTAAGTCTATTCCATGTTACTGTTGCTAGTAATAGCAGTGGCTATTTTCTAAGTCAACTTAATTAATAGCAGGTAATGGACTTCTCCTTCAAGAACTTATCCAATCCTTTCTTAAACACAGCTATACTAACTGCACTAACCACATCATCTGGCAACAAATTCCAGAGTTTAATTGTGTGTTGAGTGAAAAAGAACTTTCTCCGATTAATTTTAAATGTGCCACATGCTAACTTCATGGAGTGCCCCCTAGTCTTTCTATTATCTGAAAGAGTAAATAACCTATTCACATCTACCCATTCTCGACCTCTCATGATTTTAAATACCTCTATCATATTCCCCTCAGCCGTCTCTTCTCCAAGCTGAAAAGTCCTATCCTCTAGTCTTTCCTCATAGGGGAGTTGTTCCATTCCCCTTATCATTTTGGGCGCCCTTCTCTGTACCTTCTCCATCGCAATTATATCTTTTTTGAGATGCGGCGACCAGAATTGTATACAGTATTCAAGGTGCGGTCTCACCATGGAGCGATACAGAGGCATTATGACATTTTCTGTTTTATTCACCATTCCCTTTCTAATAATTCCCAACATTCTGTTTGCTTTTTTGACTGCGGCAGCACACTGAACAGATGATTTCAATGTGTTATCCACTATGATGCCTAGATCTTTCTTGGGTGGTAGCACCTAATAGGGAACCTAAAATTGTGTAACTATAGCATGGGTTATTTTTCCCTATATGCATCACCTTGCACTTATCCAATTAAATTTCATTTCAATGCCCAATTTTCCAGTCTCACAGGTCTTTCTGCAATTTATCACAATCTGCTAGTGATTTAACTACTCTGAACAATTTTGTATCATCTGTAAATTTGATTACCTCACTCGTCGTACTTATTTCCAGATCATTTATAAATATATTGAAAAGTAAGGGTCCCAATACAGATCCCTGAGGCACTCCACTGCCCACTCCCTTCCACTAAGAAAATTGTCCATTTAATCTTACTCTGTTTCCTGTCTTATAGCCAGTTTGTAATCCATGAAAGGACATTACTACCTGTCACATTACTTTTTATTTTTCCTAGAAGCCTCTCATGAGGAACTTTGTCAAACGCCTTCTGAAAATCCAAGTACACTACATTACCGGTTCACCTTTATCCACATGTTTATTAACTCCTTCAAAAAAGTGAAGCAGATTTGTGAGGTAAGACCTGCCTTGGGTAAAACCATGCTGACTTTGTTCCATTAAACCATGTCTTTCTATATGTTCTGTGATGTTGATGTTTAGAACACTTTCCACTATTTTTCCTGGCACTGAAATCAGGCTAACCAGTCTGTAGTTTCCCAGATCGCCCCTGGAGCCCTTTTTAAATATTGGGGTTACATTAGCTATCCTCCAGTCTTCAGGTACAATGGACGATTTTAATGATAGGTTCCAAATTTTTACTAATAGGTCTGAAATTTCATTTTTTAGTTCCTTCAAAACTCTGGGGTGTATACCATCCGGTCCAGGTGATTTACTACTCTTCAGTTTGTCAGTCAGGCCTGAGAGTTCTTCTTTTCACAAGCCTGTTCCTGGAATCTCAGGTCAATGCGAATAGCCAAGGCAATGAGTGCTTCTAGAGATGGAGGAAAGTCCCCGGGCTGTAAGTTCATCTTTTTTTCTCTCAGATAATCCCTGCCAAAAAATGGTGGTTTGACTGTCTTCGCCCCAATCGAGTTTGGAAGCTAAGATACAGAGTTCTACCGCATATTCACCAACAGAATGATTGCCCTGATGAATACAAAGGAGTTCTGTGGCAATGGACATGACATACCCAGGTTGATCAAAGACCCATGCCGGCATCAGGTGAGCGAATCTTGGCCTGGTCCAAAACAGGCTGTGGCTGAAGCCAGGCAAGGATGAGGTTGATGGCTTGCGATAAGGCTGAGGCCAAATTGGAGCTGAAGACTGCAGCGGAGCCACAAGTGAAGACTGAAGGTTGAGAAGAAGGAACCAGGCAGAAGCTGAAGGCAGGAATCAGACTGAAGGGCTTGAGCAGGAACCAAGAGACCACCTTGCTGAGACAACTGAATAGTGCGCGCTTATGCACATGCACCCCCTTAGCATCTTTTCACTGGTTTTTAGTATCACACATGTCAGAGTGTCCAATGGCGGCTTCCTGCTGCATGGTAAACATCTGCCGCCGAGAAGTCTGGGAAGGCGGTTGGGTTCTAATATATAGCAGGCTAACTTGAGGACAGCTCTTTGTCCCTACCAGCTGGCTAAGTCATATGGTTAACTCTGAATATTGGAGTTAGCCAATTAACTTAGGCAACTAATTCAATTCCCCTGGAACGTCCCTAAGTTAATCTGCTATAGCCTTGCCTCCTAACTTATTAGAGGGCTAGAATTTAGCTGGATATATGCCCACATATTTAGCTGGCTAACTTCCGAGTTAGCTGTGTAAATGCATTTGAACATGGACCTCTAAGAAGAATATGAGGCATGGAGTAGAATCTATCCCAGCATACTATGGGATTGTTTGCATTCTCTGAAAGATAAATCTATAGAACTTGGGAAAGATATCCTGGCGACCTTTTTTTTTTTTTTTTTACCTCCAGCCGTTTGTAAAAAAAAATCTACCATAAAAAAAACTGTTAAAATTGAAGCTTCTATAAATGTTTTGAGATTCTTTACCCCTTTTATTTTACACTAGGAAACTGGACTTCCCCCTCCCCCACCCTCTTAGTGTGATTTTAAAAAATGCTTTAAGTAGTTCTCCCACAGTTCTGCCCATCCATTAATTCAATCATGTTTGTCCCAATTGACATCACAAACTAAACTGTGATGTCATTGTGGCATCACTGCCAGTTTTGGCTAATTGTATTCAATGAGCAAGATAGATGTGTGGAATTGCAGAGAAACTACTTAAACAATAACATAAACACAGAATTGAAAATATTACTTTCAGGTCCCAACTAGCAGCATAATGGTTAAAGAACAGAGCCTGAATGTGGTGACTTCTGTTTGATTTCCTTATACTCAAAGTCATACAGCAAGATGTGTATATCTCAGACTTAGATTTCAAGCTCGTTTCTCATAGAAATGATCACTCCAAAACTCAGTAGAGGAATAATCAAGGCAAAGAAGATTACACTGCTTTTTCTCATGCTGTACCTATTTGGGAATAATCTGAAGATTATAGCTCTCAGTGCTGTCAGTCCTTCACAAAAGTACAACAAGGCCCTGGGGCCAGACATCCAGCAACAAACACTTAGCAATTAGCAACTTTCTGGGAACACCAAGACATCATAACATTTAAGCTTCAATTCTCCACCCCAGGTGGCGCCGGGTAGTTCTGTGGGCAGCATGTGTCCTCTTAGTGTATGTAATGCTTCCTCCTGCCAAAATTTTAGTAAAAGAATATCCGAGGAAAGGGATTTTCCACTGATGCTTACATCTGAGACTAGTTGATACTTGCATATTACGTGTTACAATTAGTTCATTAGCAGCGAATCTCACCAAAGCTATAACTATCAAATCTGTCTTCACCTACTCTGTGAACCTTGCAGTAAAGAGAAGAAAAATAATCTCTACAGCACACCAAGATAATTATTTGTGTAGCTGCTAACGCCAAACAAATCCTTGAAGAGCTCCAGTGATCATCTGTTTCATCATACAGATCATTCATTTAATGTTATAGTAACTGGCAGCGGAGAAAGAAAACTAGCCTAGGCAGTAATCTGTGTTGAACACACTGGATTTCAGCAGAATTGTACTATGATAGAGTAGGCATGATGTTGGCCTCCATGCCAAGCAGAAATTTGAAATAAGAGGCAAGAAAAGAGGAAATGAGGCCATGAAAGTTTGACTCACCCAGTCAACTGAGCAGTTTAGTGTCCTTTATATTCTTGAAATTTGTACAATGCACATCAGTTTACAGAAATGAAATTTCTTCTTTCTGCTTGACTGAATTTTATAATTAGAGGGTAAAAGAAACCAAAGAGTTTTAGATATGCTGGTTAAAGAAAACATATGGGATGGGGAGGGCAAACAAATAATGCCTATTAGACTTGTGTGTTTTTGTTACATACATACCCTCTAAATATCCATTTTTTTCATCCCCTGATTTCTTTGTTGAGGGCTTCCTCAACATGGATTGTCTACCAATATTTCATGCAGCTCCAAGGACTTCAAGTCAAGTTTTTGACTCCATCTGCAAGGAAGACTGCTAGTCTAATCTTTCCAGGCCCGAACTGCTCTGAGTGACGTCTTGGCATAGATGTCATAGCCAGATTCATTGTGGCCTTTTCCCACAGCCATGTGTGTAGCAGTCCTTGTAATTCTGGTAATGGACATCTTCACCTGCCTGCTCTTCAGACATGGTGAAGAAAATTAACAAGGTGATTTCAAATGAAGACATTTTCCTTTTCAGAAATACAGTCTGAAGACATGAAAAAGTAAGAATATCACGGGCCAGCTCAGCAGGATAACCAAATCAAAATCAAACATAGTGTACCATAATTTAGTAAGCCATAAAACTGAATGTTGTCTCCTTGAAGATATACTTCAAGTTATACATAGACATTATACGGTTGTTCTTTCCATTATATTCTACTTGAGTCCTCACTATTCAGTTTGTCTCTCTATGTCTTTTGACTATCGGAAGTTGGCTTCACCACAACAGGTTATCCTTAAACATACCAAACATTGAGATTATTGTTCTCTCTCATTTTCCTAATAATAATATTCGTACCTCACTTACTTTACTATTCAACATTAAAGCAGGCATCATTTACTAAACTTTACATGCTAGGCCACCTATGCATGCTACTTAACCCAGAAGATTTTCATACCATTTTATAATCCCTCATATTAACTGGACTCCCTCAGATCACTCTTCAACCTCTATAGATGTTTCAGAATGTTGCAGTCTTTACACTGGTTTCCTATAAAAATATGCATTCTCTAAACTAGCAACCACAATTCACAACCTATTCAATAATATCAGTAGCCTATGGATTGGCACCACTCTTACACTCCTTCACAAACATTCCAATCGTCAAACCAAAATCCCATAAACATACCCTCACCTCGACTTGCACATTTGGCCCGAGACACATAAAAAAGCGTTTTCTACTGCAGGCCCCTTCTTCTGGAATTCCCTTCCATGTGAATTGCACAGCATCTCAGATCAACTGATGTTTAAAAAAGCCCTTAAAACATTCCTTTCCCAAAAAGCATTTGAACACTAATTTTCTTCAGCTATTGGCCAACTTTTCTCTCCACATTATGCGCATCATCAAAATTACAACTGCGGAGTGATTTTGTTTATCATTGTTTGTGATTTTAACCAGTGGTGTTTTGTGTGCCCTTATTGTGCGTTTAATATTTGTTCCCTGCTCCGAACTATTGGAAGGTGTGAGCTATAGATCATTTAAAATAAATAAAAGTCAGGAGAGGGTTGAAGAAAATGTCAGAAGATGTATCTGCCGATTTTTGGCAAACAGGAACCTAGGGGGAGGCAGGGGCCTGCTGTAGCATGGGAACTATCGCGCATGAGCAGTGAAAGGCATTCGGCTTTCCAGAGAGCTCTCAAAGATTCCGTCCCTTCGGTGATGAACATGCTCGCGGTATCCATATGTGACTAAACGTAAACTGCTTGTCTTCAGAGAAATAGACATCTGGAGTACAGATTTAGAATGGAATAGGTGGACACGCTAAATATGTGAGTCTCTAGCCAAATCAACTAATCTCCATCAGCATTCCTGAAATCTCTGATGTATCTTGGAACGGCAAAGTATGATGTAGTGCTTTGGTGTACAGTACACAAATTAAGTGGGTTGAGTAAGTAAAGTTAATGCTAGAAGAGAGAGTAATATTTTACTCCTTTGCATTAAAAATTATTAATCTGCTTCATCGAAAAAGCTTTAAAAGGCTCCGCAAAGACTATTTGCACTCATCTAGTTATACAAGTAACTCCACTTCTCCAAGGCTGTAGATAAATCCCAGCAAGTACTGTACTTAATTTTTAGCAGACCTGCTCTGAAATTAATCTTCTTGACAGCATGAACAATGTCTTGAAAGTTTAAAATTGCCAAGTATTCCTTCATTTTCTCACAGGAGAGGGAACTTTGGTATTGCTGGCATTTCCTTCCCAGAAACATTGACTGAGAAATGCTCAGGCACTGTTCTCGTCATGCTCCATATGGAATACACCTTTCCATTCTGCACCCCGCAGACATAAAACTCAGTATGTACCCGAGTCTTACCAATACATCTCTAGAGGAGAAAAGAACATGGCACAGGATGTTCAGATTAACTATATGTCTTGCCCCAAATGTCATTAAATAGGAGGCTGTGTCCTGCTCCTCCTTGGGAGTTAAGAAAATAGCTCAAGAGGTAAGAGGTAGCAGTCAGGGTGATTGGGTTACAGAGAGCAGAATTAAACTGAATAGAGAATGGCAGCAAGTTGTGCTAAGTGGAGGAAGAGATGCAGTGGATTATAGAATAAATAAGAGAGAAAATAGCAATTAGGATGGGGGTATGAAAGGGATATCAGAATAGTTGGCGAATGTAAGCTGGTAGAAAAAAAAAAAAAGAGTACATTTGGGAAGATGAGTTGGTGAGATAAATAGGAGGAAGGTTTGGGATGATGGAAGGCAAGTGGTAGAAGAAGGAAGAGTTAGCGTGCTTATTTGGCCATTTCTTACAACCAGGTGGTGGTGATCCTGATGCCAGGACTCTCCCTATAAAACTATCAGTTCCAACCACATTTTGGACCTTCAGTGACCATTCCTTCCTGATATGCCCATTAGATCTACATCAAAAGCAGAGTATCAAAAAGCTGAGTCCCTCTCTCATCACCCCCACCACCTTCCAGAAACATTAGTATTGAAGAATAATGATCCCTTGGGATTTCAAAGCTTGCAACTTGGAAATATTTTACTCACTTGTCATGATCAACCTCTTTGCAGACACCTGATGGCCAAATTACCTTCTCCATCACCCGTTGCAGTTCTTCAAGGAGAAACCAATGTTCAAGTGCACTATGAAACAGCATTTGAACCATGTTTAAAAAAACAAACTATGTTATAAATGAGGTCTATATTCAAACGCAGGCCAGCTAGCAAAGTGAGCTGGATAACTTGTTGGGACATTCAGCAGCCAGGGCCGGTGCAAGGGTATTAGGTGCCCTAGGCGAACCTTCTGCCTTGCGCCCGCTCCGGTCCAGGCCTCTGTTCCGGCCCCAACTTCATTCACTCAGGCAGGCCCCTTTCTCTTACACACACTTCCTTGTCTTATTCACACACGCACCCTAACACAGGCTCCCTCCCTAACACCATTGCTCTCTCATGCACACAATCCCTCTCGCTCACACACACACACACAATCCCTCTCGTGCACATACACACACACACACACACACAAAGAGGCGCTGCTCGTGACCCGCCAAGTCTCTGCTTCTCTCGGCTCTGAGTGTGATGGGCTCCGCTCACGGCCCCACATGGCTGCTCTTTGTCTCCCCCTAATGGCTGGCACCCTAGGCAACTGCCTAATTCACCTATTGGGATGCACTGGCCCTGTCAGCAGCCTGCCCATGCCTTCGAGTATGCTTGGCATTCCTGAGGTTTTTCAGCTATGTTAGCCAGATCACTTCTGAAAATCAGTTTATCCAGCTAACTCCGCCACATACCTGGATCTGTCTTGGAATGCCCCTGTTCCGCCAAGCTAATCAGATACCCTTTTAGCTGGATAAACATTTATCTGGCTGTCTCAGGGCCAGTCAACACAGTGGTATTTTTAAATCCCTCCATTTGTCCAGCTAAATTTGAACTTAGCTAATTATGAATCCCATCCATGTATTTGTATATATGCATGTATATTTGTGACTCTTGGGCTAGTGAGTCAGTGGTTCCAGAGGCCATATCTCAAAACGCCGTTTCTGCTGTTCAAAGTTCCCATACTGTTAGTTTTAAGTTAATGCCCAGGATTCCCTGAGTGGGTGGAAAAGAGAACTTCCAAGGCCTTATGCATTGCATACACAGCAGTGATAACAGCACTAATGAGTTAATCAGTCTGCGTGCAGTAAGAAGCAGACTGGAAGCTGACTTGGTTTCCAGCATTACTTTTACAGGGATGTTGTGAATGATGAGAATAGTCTTTACAGCTGTTTGGTTCACTCATCAGTGTTACAAGTGCTTCTCATTAAATTTGGGGTTTCTTACAGTTTTATTTAAAGTTTAAAATAGTAAAGGCAATTTTGTCTTCTTTCCTTGCCCCTGGTTTTGGCAAATGTTTTAGCTTCCCTCCCATGTGGTTGCCAAAGAAAATGTTTAATCCAATTTAGATTTCTGTCTACATACAACTCTCGTATTTCCTACCTCTTCCATGATGAATTCTCCTCTGAGCTTGCATTCTGTTGAAAGTATCAGATTGATACTGTTGTTACTCCTCTTCTCCCAAAATCACCAGTAAATTTTCATGGGCCCTATTGGAGGTCCATCCCAACACCTTTCTCCCTTCTCCGTAAATCATCCTTCCTCTGGATACGGATGATTCTCAAGTGAAGCATTGATGGTCGAACAGGAAAACAGAAAGCAACTGGGTCCCTAGTTAATGGGTACTCCGAACTCAAGTAAATCAGCATAAAAATGTAAAAGGGATAGGGAGGGCGAAAAGAAATACCCAGATCCAAAATAAGAGGCTCCATCTGAAAAATCAGGGGACAGCCATGGCATGCTCGCCCTGGGAAGGGAGCAGAAAATCCACAACATAAGATGGTGGTCAGAGTATTTATATCAAAGGAGCACCCCATGTGCATTCTCCCACATGGGAGCTACCTATCCATGTTGTTACTGTTTACTCCCCATACAAATGGAATATTCTTTGTGGTTCCTGAGGGGATCCAAGAGGATCTCTGCATATCTACAGATATAGATATATAGATGAAGTGAAGATAATCAGATGCAGCACATGCTGTGATGCTTTGTATTTTTGTGGCACCATTTTTCTTGAAGTAGGTAGCTGCTTAATATAGAAAGCACAGCGTGGTCTGTGGACCCCTAGCCTGAGTTGGGGTTGACACTACCTGAGAGGGTAAACCCCCCACAGTTCCCCAACGTCAGGAGGCAAGGCCGGAGGAAGACAGGGGCCAGCTGGAGCTATACCAATACCAGTCCACGTTCCCCCGTGGGTTGAGCCCTTGGGTGCCGGGACCGGCTGGACTTAGTTAGGCCCCTGTGGCGTGGTATAGGTGCCGGGTTCGGAACTGGAGCAGAGTGTGGTTGGAGTCAGAAGGCTGGCAGGCAAGGAAAGACATGCAGAGTTCAGCAGCCAGCAGACAGGAGGTGGGCGCCTGCCTAGAGTTGGAAGGCAGGCTGGTCAGGGATGGCCAAGAGCCCTGATCCCACCACAGGGTAGACGAGCAAAATGAGGTCCAGTCCGAAGTTCAGAGTAGGCAGCAAACCAGAGTGAAGTTCAGTCTGAGGTTCAGAGGCAGGTGGCAGTCGAGCAGAGTGAGGTCCAATCCAAGGTTCAGAGCCAAGAGATCCGTTAGAAGAGACTCCAGGAAGAAGGGCACAAAGCCTAGTCCTGGAGCAGGAGTCAGGCACTGGAACAGAAGTCCTTCAAGGTGAAGCGCGGGATCCCGAGAGAAGCAACGCAGGAGGCTCGTTGCCAAGCCGCCTGGATTCGGCTCGAGGGGGCCTTATAGAGTCCAGCACTGATGACGTCATCCTCCAGAGCGGCCCCAGGTTTCCAGCCGAAGGCCCTTTAAATAGTTGCTGGTATCGCGCGCGCCTAGGGGGAACCCCCGGCGGGGCTGGAAGCTGGCTGCGTCTCATGCTCTGGCGAAGCCGCAGAGGCGTCGGTGGGTGCGAGCGGAGAGGAGTCGGAGAGGCAGGCCGTGGCAGCCGACGTCCCAGGCAAGGCCCGGAGGCGTAGCCGAGTGGAGGGAGCTGCCATGGGGGTTCCGCGGGCGGTGAGTGCAACACTTGGCACCATTTTTAAGTGGAAAATCTTGCTAGGGCACACTACCCTTGAATGGTTTTTATATTAACCTTCCTACAGCTGTGGAGATCACATGCTGATAATTTCAGCCCTTACAGCTATGCAGGAAGGTCTCTCCATAATTCCTGTGCAGAAGTTCCCAAATTGTATTCTTTGGAGATGAACAGGAAACATTTAACAAAGTTTCAGTTACATTTAGGCTCTATTTTATTATCTAATTTTATTATGCTTTGTAGCGCTTGTACAGGCTCAGAACACAAAAGTATTTATTGCTGTTCCCTAAATGCCCATACATTCTAGTGCTGCCCTTTCAATTTAATAATTTATTTACTTTTTCCTATTTGTACTTTTAGGTTGTAAATTAATTAGCAAATTATTTAAGAATGTGCCGTCATTCTTAATTTATGAATGCAGTTTATCCATTGCCCTCGACTGCTCAGATCTGAGGTTAGCTTTCCAACTGAATTAAAACCAGACTAGGCTCAGCCAGATAGAGGAGGAGGGACCCATACTTGTTGGTCACAGTTTATATATATATATATATATATATATATATTCAAACAAGATCCAGCCTGCTTTAAGGTCGAATCCCTCTTTGAAATCCGCATGCAGTCAGCAGTTCTTGTGTTGTGACCTGAGGTCTGTAGGAGAGTCCCATTAGTCTGTGAGAATACAGGCTTTGCCTCTTGTATGATGTTACCCTAGAGGGTGCATTCCTGGAGCAGAGGACCACGTGCTGACCGAGAGCTGAGAAGGGAGAAGCAAGAGTGTTTATAATTTACCACTATTAACCAAGGAAGCAATCTCTCTTGGGGGGAGGATGACTTAAGTATTAACACACAGAGCCAAAGGCTAACCAAAGCTCTCTCCTGTGAAATTCCACGTTAGATAAACTCGTCCAGCTGAAGCCGGTCAACCTCTGACCTGCATTGAAAATGAGTGACTTAAAGCCACAACTTTCTACTGGTTTTTTTTTTTTAATGTTAAAGAATGCCTAAAACTGTTTTTTGAGTAGCTAGCGCTTCCCACCATCGCTACTGGAGTGGACAAGCTGCGGGCTAAGAACCAGGGAAACCAGGGTTCGAATCCCCACTGCTACTCCTTGTGACCTTGGGCAAGTCACTTTATCCTCCTTTGCTTCGGTTACAAACTTAGACTGGGCACTCGCCGAGGACGGGGAAATACTCCCAGTACCTGAATGTAATCCACTTTGAGGTGCTGACGTGGAATATAACCCCTAAATAAATAAACCCATGACATACTACTTGGGCAGAGCCTAGCCAATCGGGCAACAGCTGATACATTCCAGTCCAGAGCAGGGCTGGTATTTATCCCTTACTGGAAAAGTATGTTTTCTCTCTTCCTAAATTCTTCAAAACTAGTTGACCGCTGAACATTTTTAAACATGTTTTATAAACATTGGAGTCCTTTCAGAGGCTCTTCCTGACTTCTGATAAAAAAAATATATATATTAATTTGACTGATCCACCCTGCCAATTGCATCTTGCTTCATGTTCCTCTTATGCAATAATATGAGTACGGGAAATTATAAAATGAACATAGCACCTTTATTCAGGCTAACATAGCATATTCCAGCATTTAAAATGGCCTATACAGTATGCCCAGCCAGGTATTGAGGGTTGCAACTGCCCCTTCTTTTTAGTGTTGTAACTGCCGCTCCATGCAGGTTACTCTCTCATCTTCTTTTTAGTGTTGTAACTGCCGCTCCATGCAGGTTACTCTCTCATCTTCTTTTTAGTGTTGTAACTGCCGCTCCATGCAGGTTACTCTCTCATCTTCTTTTTAGTGTTGTAACTGCCGCTCCATGCAGGTTACTCTCTCATCTTCTTTTTAGTGTTGTAACTGCCGCTCCATGCAGGTTACTCCCTCACCTGCTTTTTAGTGTTGTAACTGCCGCTCCATGCAGGTTACTCTCTCACCTTTTTAGTGTTGTAACTTCCACTCCATGCAGGTTATTCTCTCACCTTCTTTTTAGTATTGTAACTTCCACTCCATGCAGGTTATTCTCTCACCTTCTTTTTAGTATTGTAACTGCCGCTCCATGCAGGTTACTCTCTCACCTTCGTTTTAGTATTGTAACTGCCGCTCCATGCAGGTTACTCTCTCACCTTCTTTTTAGTGTTGTAACTGCCGCTCCATGCAGGTTACTCTCTCACCTTCTTTTTAGTATTGTAACTGTTGCTCCATGCAGGTTACTCTCGCACCTTCTTTTTAGTGTTGTAACTGCCGCTCCATGCAGGTTACTCTCTCACCTTCTTTTTAGTGTTGTAACTGCCGCTCCATGCAGGTTACTCTCTCACCTTCTTTTTAGTGTTGTAACTGCCGCTCCATGCAGTTACCCCCTTTGCCTTCTGTTTAGGGTTATAACTGCCACTCCATGCAGGTTACTCCCTCTGCCTTCTTTTTAGGATTGAAATTACTGCTCCATGCAGGTTAGTTCCTCACCTTTTTAGGACTGTAACTGCCGCTCCATTCAAATTGCCTCTGTATGGTAAAGTTTCCATGGTTTTCCCAGTGTTTTACTTCCATCATTCGGTTACAATGAATCCTCTGTTTATTCCACACCCTTTGAATTCCGTCACTTATTTGCCTTCACCTTCTCTGGGAGAGCATTCCAGGCATCCACCACCCTTTCCAATTTGAGGAATGTGTTGTTTCCGTTTCTCACCAGGTATGTAACTTAGGCATACTACTTGAACTTAATTTGTCAGTTCAGCTCTAAATAAAGGTTAGTAAAGCTGCTTTTTTACAAACTGTCTGCTGCGGAGATATCTTTTGAGGAATTCTGTTCAGTGCTGCCAGCCTTAATGCTGTCCAGATAGACTATTGCAATTCACTTTTCATCTGTTTACCTGCATCAGTCTTGAAAAGCCTGCAGGCTGTGCACATTGCAGCCACTATATTAAGTACAGGAATCTGAAGATTTGATCATATTACTCCCGTATTCCTCTCATTCCACTGGTTATGTATATTTTGGAGAAGCACTAAGGTTACAAACAGGATTGTGACCTTAGTGCAGGGGCAAGCAGCTCTGGTCCTGGAGTGCCACAAACAGGTCTGGTTTTCAGGATATCCGCAATGAATATGCAGAGAGATATTTTCAGTTTGCATATTCATTGTGGATATCCTGAAACCCAGACCTGTCTAACCCTCCAGGACCAGAGCTGCCTTATCGCATCACGCTTTGAGCCAAGATACCTCTTTATGCCTTAGCTTTCTACTAAAAATGTATAAACCTAAGATCTGTCAGCATAATGGTTTGGAGGTACTATCTGTCCATCAGGTTCCACTGGATGAAACATGTTAAACAACATTTTTTGTGGCATGCCCTCAATGCTGGAATGAGCTTCCAGATAAGATAAGAGCAATCAAATGCTTCTTGTCGTTCAGGAAACAGGTGAGAACCCATGTCTTTAAACAAGCATCGAATAGCGGGCTGGCATAAAATCTATGCTCTGACTGTATGACAGGCTAGAACAGATAATGTGAATGGTGTGACAGATGAATTTAGAGAATGCAGCTAGTATGATGGAGTTTCCGCTTTGCTGTTTTAGTATATGTATCAAAGTAAATGGCAGATTAAAGACCAAACGGTCCATCCAGTCTGCCCAGCAAATTCTGCCGCTCCATGCAGGTTACCTCCATGCAGAAATATTACACCTAAAGTTAACATTTTTCGTTTCCAACCTCCGTAGTGTTTATCCCATGCCCTTTTGAATTCCATTGTCGATCTCATAGTCACCACCTCTATCCAGGAGGGCATTCCATGCATCCACCACCACCTCTGTGAAAAAATATTTCCTGATGTTGGTTCAAGAGTTGTCCCTCCTGGAGTTTCATATTATAATCCCTAGTTCTGCAGGTTCTTTCCAGCAGAAAAGGTTTGAGGTTTGGGCATCACTAATATCTGTCAGGTATTTGAAGGTTTGTATGATATCTCCCCTGCAAATTCGGGTTTTTCAGGATCATCTCTTAATGCTTATGATGCACCTTTCTCTGGACCTTTCTTTGTGAGTGGGTTGATTTATTTCTTGTATATTGATTGATTTTTAGCATGTATATTTTACTATATATGTATTCTTATTACCTGTCAAGTTCACTGGATTGAGCGGGATAAAAATCTTTTAAAATAAAAAATATTTCCTGACATTTTTCCCGAGTCCACCCCGCCTCCTTGTTTCTGTATCATATCCCCATCTCTCTTCTCCTCCTCTCCTCTAGGGTATACATAGTTAGCTCCTTCAGTTTCATCTCATATGGCTTTCTGTGCAGGCACTGCATCATTTTACTTGCTCTTCTCTGGACCGTTTCTGTCCTACCCCTATCTTTTTTGAGATACAGCCTTCAGAGCTGAACGTAGTATTTCAGCTGAAGCCTCATCATTGACCTGCACGGGAACATCATCGCTTCCTTTTCCCTACTGGTAATGCCTCTCTACATGCAGCCTAGCATCCCTCTATACCAGCGACTCTCAATCAGTGCGTTGCCAAGCACCGGCAGGTGTGTCATGGCTCCTGGTGTCCCACTACCCCAGTTGTGTTTCCCTCTTCCCTTCTTCCTACCCCCATGGGCCAATGGGAAGCCTCCTCCCTTCTTCCTGCCCCAGCTGGCCAACAGGAAGCCGCCTCCTTTCTGCCCCCATGGACCAATCGGAAGCCTTCTCCCTTCTTCCTGCCAGTGGGAGTAGGAAGAAGGGAGGAAAACTATGGCTGGTGGGGCAGGAAGAAAGGGGCATCCTATAGCCCACAGTAGAAGTAGAAGACGAAGAGGGCATGGCCTGAAGAAGATGGAGGAGGGGGTTTCTTGGCTGCTGGGGTGCCCAAAGGGGGAGCTTGCTGCTGCTGGCAGGGAGAGGGAGTGTATGTGTGGGAGAATGCGAGGAATGTGAGCAAGCAGGTCTGTGAAAATGAGCATGAAAGTGAACACGTGAGTCTGTTAAGAGTGAATGTGTATGAGAGGAGAAAGCTTGTGTGCATACCTCAGAGCTTGTCCCCATCCCAACTAATGGATGAAATCTCAGGGTGACTGTAAATCACAAGTTCCCAAATATGTGCATAAAGTCCTGGCAGCAGCGCGGGCCCAGACCAAAATGAAGCGCATTCAGCGATGAGAGAGAGAACAGAGTTAGCCCCCACAGCTGATGGAATTCTTCGTACTCAGGCTGCAGGGGCTGGAGAAGGAGGCTACTGCAGCTGCCATTTGTGCTGGGGAGGAGGGGGGGGGTGGTGAGTGAGAGCGAACCAGAGGGGGAGAGAGCATGTGTGTGATTGAGAGAGACTGGTCTGGGAGGTGACTGGTGTGTGTATGAGAGAGAGACTGGTCATGGGATGCAATTGGTATATGTGTGTGAGAGAAAGAGAGACTGGTTAGGGAGGTTACTGGTGTGAGTGAGAGAGTCTATGAGTGAGTGATTGGTTGTGGGCCCTAAGGAAGAGGACTGTGAGGACAGAGCTTCAACAGCCACTGCTGCTTCTGGTGAGTGCTTTTGGCCTGCAAGGGAAAGGAGTAGGAGAATTGCTGGAGAGGGTAAGTAAAGGTGGCTTTTTAAGTTTATCTTTCTTGATTGACTGCCATTTTAATTATTGAGTATTATGTGATGTCTGCTGTTTTGAAATATTTTCTTGGTATTTGGACAATTTTTAATAATTTTTATGAGTTTAATTGGATATTATTCTGTTCAGCAGCTGTTTTGTAACATTTTTAGTATATGTTACAATTATTTCTGTGTGGGGCTCTATAGCAGCTTGGCTTATTCTGTTTTCCTGTTGTGTGTCTATGACCGAGGTGAGGTATTTTATTAGCATGTAGGCATTTGTATCAGTCTTATTTGTTGTGTTTTTCTCACTAGGACGTGCATTAGTGGTAAATTGCTGTATTTTCATAAAAAGGCCTGTTGTGCCTGGTAGTAAAATGAGTTTGTTTTGCTTTTACTGAGATGTCACCAGAGCCAGAAAATCTTTTCTGTATGGTGATTTATATGGGTAATGCCCTGGTTGTGCTCTGTACCCATTGTTGGGGGTCGAGGGGGTTTCCTGTGGATACAGAGTATATGTTTACATTTAACCTCATGACGGTCACATGTTCAGTTTGTCACGCATATGAGAACCATCTGTCAAGTGTGTCCTGGCTGATTGAGAACCACTGCTCTAGACTTAGTCACCACCTTGTCACACTGCTTTGCGACCTTCAGATAATCAGACACTATCACCTCAAGGTCTCTCTCCCAGTCTGTGCACATCAGTCTCTCAATACTACTCGACTTTACTGCTGCACCTCAGATGTATGATGCTGCGCTTTTTGAAATTAAATCTTAACTTCCAAACATTCTACCAAGCATTCAACCATTCCTAAAGCTTTCTGACCTCATTTCTCATTCTGTCTGCTCCTTTAGGGTTGTCTTCTTTGTTATAGATCTTAGTGTCAGCCACAAAAAAAGCAAACTTCTTTCTATCTCCTTTGCAATATCACTGACAAAGATATTGAACGGAACCAGCCCAAAACCAATCTTTGAGGCACTCCACTAATCGTTTTTCTCTCCTCTCCGAGAATTCTATTTATACTACTTGCTGTTGTCTATCAGTTAACCAGTTTCTAATCCAGTCGACCTCCTTGGGATCCAGGCTACTCATTTTATTAATGAGCCTCCCATGTGGGATAGCATCATTTCATTTAATTCATTATTTATGTGCCTTCTTCCAGGTATAATTAAAACCAACAGCAATAAAATAAATTTTAAAAAAAACATCCCACACCACCTCCATCAGCCTCCCCTTGACCCCAAACCCTCTAGCAACCAGCACATCCATCATTCACTGCTGTAATCACCCTACTCCACCTCAAATCTTGATGCACCTGACTTTCCCTCATCAGCTGCCTGCATACCACCCTACCCTCTTTCATACTAGCTAGCAGGAAACAACCACACTTTCAGTTTCATCCTAAATGACATGAAGCTCCCCACCAACCTAATATCCAAAGGGTCAGAATTCCATAACTCCAGACTAGAAACTGAGAAAACCCTCTAACAGTAGGAAACCTTCCTTCTGACCTTGAGGGTAACTCTGGGATGAATTCAAAGTGCATTTCAGATGGTACCATTCCAACAACTTGTGCAAATACTCAGGGCTTTCATCTTTTATCACTCAAAATACCATGGTCATGATCTTAAATTTCACACACACTCTCACTAGTAGCCAATGAATGTAATAAGGGGGCAGCACCATGTAAATATCCAAAAATCATCCAAGCCACCACCTTCAAAAGCACTGCTAAAATTCAGATAAATCACAGCTAGCACACACCCTTGATTTAATTCTCTAAGGCACTCAATCAAAAAAATTGATTGGATTTGTTTGGCGTGGTAAAGCCATGCTGCCTCGGATCCTGTAATGCACTGAATGTAAGTAGTTGACTATGCTTTCCTTCAGCAGTGTCTCCATTAATTTCCTACCACCAAAGTAAGGCTAACCGGCCTGTAGTTTCCAATATTCTCTCTTTTACCACTTTTATAGAGACCACAACCACCCTTCTCCAGTCTTGCAGTACCACTCCCATGTCCAAGGATCTATTGAACAGACCTATCAGATCTTCTAGGATGCACCTCTACCAGCCCCATGTCTTTGTCCACTTTCAGTTTTGCCAGTTCCACACAAACACTCTTCCGTAAATGGTGTGGCACGGTCATATGATGGCAGCCTAGAGGTAGAATGCATGTTAGGAGAGCTCCCCAGATCCAGTATTTATAATCCGTCATAATCCTTTTCCTGCGCCCAGAAATTTTGGCCTCTTGACACACAATAATGCCCAGTAAGTCAATTCCTGTTCTTTGGGCTAGCAAAAATGCGAAACCACAATGACAGCAGACAGTTGATGAGATGCAGAGAGGTCAGAAGGAAAACTCAGACAAAGAATGGCCAGCGCTACAGACACCATTGAACACCACAAAATCCCTACAGGATATGTTTGAACAGTTTTTTGACAAGTTGGCTGCAAGTAGTGGTGGTAGAAAAGGTGGCACAATTAGTTTCTTCTGTGCAAGAGAATACCACCCAGATTACGGAAATAGAACAGGTGGAGGAATTGGAGATGTCACTAACCGATGCACGTTTAAAATTTGATGTGCTAGAAAGAAAACAATGCTGTGACTGAGAAATTAGAAAATCTGGAGAAACGCGACAGGAGGAAAAACATTCATATAGTGGGGTTCCTAGAAGCGACCGAGTGAAAAGATCTTGCAGCTTTTGTAGTAAAATGGCTGCTGGAGAAGCTAGGCTTGCAGACTAAGCATGGCCTGGTTAAGATCAAGCGGGTGCATCATGCGCTGGCGCCTCCCCCGGCAGCAGGAACCTGACCATGAGCAGTCATTATCAAATGTCATTATTTTTACAATAAACAGAGTTTTTGAGCAAGCAAGGCAAAAGAAAGAGATCTACTACAATAACCAAAAGATTTTTTTTCTTCCCTGACTATTCTCGGTGCAAAAATAGAGCGGAGTTTGCAGAGGTGAACAAAGTCTTCCCTTCTCATACGCTCTCCTATATCCTTCATGCCTGGAAGTTATAGTGAGTCAGAGGCTGAGGTTCTGAGATTTCTCGACTCCTCTGAGTAATTACAATCCTAATCAAATAAGACTATCAGGAATCGCTACTCAGAAGACAGCGGATGCCGGAGTAGCTGGGCCGGGGAGCAGAATCAAGATGCAAAGCCATGACCCCCAGACATCTTTTGGTTGTGTTGGACTTCAGTTGAATTTTCTTTTTTTTCAGAGAGTGTTGGGGGGCAATTTTTACCGTCTCTGTTAGAAGCGCAAGTACATAGAGGAGAGACCACATGGTGACAGGCTAAATTAGTGACAGCATGCAAAGCGGGTATTGAAAATGACTTAGCTGTGGAGGAGGAGATTATGCTACTTCATTTCTGCTAGCTGATTGGATATAGATGATAAGAGGGTAGAAAACAGTGTAGATAAATCTCATAACTTTGGAAGTCTCGATAATATGCAGAAGACATGGTGCAAGCGAAAGCAAAGTACATACTGGAAAGTCCCTCTGATATTTGTGTTTTGCCAATGTGTGTGCGCAATTTGAAAAATGCATTTCCAGTGGAGACCTGCCATTTTTCTTTTCTTTTTTGGTTTTGAGTTGGTGTGCTCTGGTATGAGGTAGGGACCTCCAGATACTATTATGGCCTTTGGTGGTAGACCCCGCTCGGTTTTCTTTGTGGACAAGAACTGGATGTTTTTATATATGAGCTTCTCACTGTTACGTTTACCAGTCACAGCAGGCTACACTCACCCCCCACACCATCACAGGCCCAGGAACATCGTGGTAGAATGCTGCCATCGTCGCATGCTCAAGCCACCGCCTTCTCTTAGGACAACACTTGCGTGATTTGTAGAGTCCCCGCAGCGGGAAAAGCTGAGTGTTGTCCTCCAATGATGTCAGGTCGACCAGCCTATTTAAGCAAGGGCCTTGCAGCATTACCTTGCCTCAGCAATGGGTTTCCTGCATCTGCAGAGGGCGTTGCTTCTGCATCTTGGTTCCTGATTCCAGTCTGTGTTTCTGGTTCATATCCAGCCCTGCCTTGTGCAGCCTTCCTTGCTCCAGCCTTGCCTTGTCCTGTCCGTCTTGTCCTGTTTCTTCTGTGCGATTTTGTCCACTCTTGGCCTGACTTCCGATCTTGCTTGGACCTGACCATGATTGCCTGCCGTCTGGACCTGATTTCTTGCTTGGACCTGACCTTCTGCCTGCCCCTTCCTTGGCCTGTCTTCGACTCCTCAAGTCTGCTGCCTTCCCTACTCTTGCTTACCTGACTGCCCTAGGAACCCACCTAAGCCCTGCCGGCCACCAGAGCCCAAAGGCTCAACATTCAGGGGAGTCGGCTGGTATAGATGAAGCTCCAGCCTGTCCTGCTTCATGGCACGTTCGCCAGCTGTCAGCATAGGCCTTGTATATTCACCTACAAGGCTGCATCAAAACTATGCCACAGCAACAAGGGCTCACACCCACGCCACCCATCAACTCATTTAGCCATGAAGGAAATGGGGATTGTAGAGGAGAGCAACCAGAGTGGGGAAATTGCTTCTAAAATTGAGGGATTGGGGATGGGGGTAGATTAAATTTGGGCAGTTACAGGGGTCTCTGGTTAAGAAGAGAGGTTGGAAGGAACAAGGGAAGAAGCAAGTACATCAGGATTAAGGCGGGTTGGACAAAGCTAAGGTTAGGGGAGGGGGTTATTGTTGAAGTTAAAGATAAAAAAAAAAACTGAAACAAAGCACAATGCTATCAATTTTTACAATATGTAGATGGTTCACTTAAGTTATGCTTCCAGAGGATGCAAATATGTTATAGCTATGTTCAAAATATACCTCTTCTCTTGGGCTGTAATTTTTGTGTAGTGTGTAAGGATACATAATGACTTAAAGATAATCTGAGTATCCGGATGAATCTCCTCCCCAGTAAAAAGATCTAGAATTTTGCAATACATTAAAAATCAACATGACTCCATGGAGTTTCTATAGGAAACGCACCTTGTGGCTAAAGAACATGAGAAATTAAAAAGGTCCTGGGTAGGTCAAGTTTATGAAGCCTCCTACTCCTCCCTATAGTGGAGGAGTGTGCATTTTAATAAACAAAGATCTCCAATGACAAGTACATCGCCTAAGTTAAGATCATGAGGGTCTCTGTTATTTTAGAGGGAAGCCTTTTTTGGCCAGGCAGTGACATTCAGTGTATGGTTGTGTGTGGTCCTAATAGTGGAGAGTCTGAATTTTATAACCAGTTGTGAAAGGTATTGCTGGGATTTGGTACTACAAGGCTATGTGTTGGGGGAGATAGGAATTTGTGTGTAAATCCACTAGTAGACAGATCTCGAACTGAGAAATCTATCTACGAAGCACATGCAGTCTCTTGACTTTAATGTTTAGTTTGGTGGATATTTGGAGAAAATGGAACACAAGTAGCAGAGATTATACTTTCTTTTCCTCTAGACATCAAAACATAAAGCCGCATAGACTACTTCTTCTGTAAAGGAACACTGGCGAATACAGTCTTAGATTCTGATATTTTATCCTGTACAATATCCGATCATCATGCAATGTCCATCACATTTGGATTGTACCAGCACCAGGGATCCTTCAGGCCATGGAGGCTAAAAATCTCCATGTTGGGAGGAAAGAGTTTTCTGGAAAAAAAAAAATTAGAGCAGTTATACAAGATTATGAGATACATAAGCTTCCTGTGGAATATAGCCCTACTTTGAGATGGGAGGCTCTTAAGGCTGTGATAATAGGAGCTATAATATCTTATACAAGCCACCTCAATCGTCAAAGACAAGACCAAAAGGAGTTGGAAACTCAAATGAAATCCTTGGAACAGGCACATAAGTTAAAGGGCTGTGCTAAAACCCTTAAAAAATACGGTAACATTGGCTAGAGATAAACTAAAGCAGTTGCATGTTAAGGAATAGAGAAGGCAAATACACTATTACTTTTTTTTTTTTTTTTAAGAACATAAGGACATGCCATACTGGGTCAGACCAAGGGTCCATCAAGCCCAGCATCCTGTCTTCAACACTGGCCAATCCAGGCCATAAGAACCTGGCAAGTTCCCAAAACTAAGTCTAACCCATGTTACTGTTGCTAGTAATAGCAGTGGCTATTTTCTAAGTCAACTTAATAGCAGATAATGGACGTCTCCTCCTAGAACTTATCCAATCCTTTTTTAAACCCAGCTATGCTAACTGCACTAACCAAATCCCCTGCCAACAAATTCCAGTTTAATTGTGCATTGAGAGAAAAAGAACTTTCTCCGATTAGTTTTAAATGTGCCACATGCTAACTTCAAGGAGTGCCCCCTAGTCCTTCTATTATCCAGAAGTGTAAATAACTGATTCACATTTACCCGTTCTAGACCTCTCATGATTTTAAACACCTCTGTCATTATCCCCCCTCAGCTGTCTCTTCTCCAAGCTGAAAAGTCCTAACCTCTTCAGCCTTTCCTCATAGGGGAGCTGTTCCATCCCCTTTATCATTTTGGTTGCCCTTCTCTGTACCTTCTCCATCACGACTACTGTATATTTTTTTTTTAGATGCAGCGACCAGAATTGTACACAGTATTCAAGGTGTGGTCTCACCATGGAGCGGTACAGAGGCATTATGACATTTTCCATTTTATTCACCATTCCCTTTCTAATAATTCCCAACATTCTGTTTGCTTTTTTTGACTGCCGCAGCACACTAAACCGACAATTTCAATGTGTTATCCACTATGATGCCTAGATCTCTTTCTTGGGTGGTAGCTCCTAATATGGAACCTAACATTGTGTAACTATAGCATGGGTTATTTTTCCCTATATGCATCACCTTGCACTTATCCACATTAAATGTCATCTGCCATTTGGATGCCCAGTCTACCAGTCTCACAAGGTCTTCCTGCAATTTATCACAATCTGCTTGAGATTTAACTACTCTGAATAATTTTGTATCATCTGCAAATTTGATTACCTCACTCATCGTATTTCTTTCCAGATCATTTATAAATATATTGAAAAGTACGGGTCCCAATACAGATCCCTGAGGCACTCCACTGCCCACTCCTTTCCACTGAGAAAATTATCCAATTAATCCTACTCTCTGTTTCCTGTCTTTTAACCAGTTTGTAATCCACAAAAGGACATCACCTCCTTTCCCATGACTTTTTACTTTTCCTAAAAGCCTCTCATTTATATTTTATTGAATTCTTAAGTTTCATAAACAATGAAAAAAAAGAAAAGCAAACAAATTGGAGTACCAAGAAAAGCCTAAATAGTCCATTTTACAAGCAAATATGTACCTAATACAATTAATTGTATTCCAATAATTCCAGTCCACATTTAAAGATGAGAAGTTAATAAGGAAACTATTATATGAGAGGAAAAATATTTTGTACCAGTATTAAATCTTCTATACCAGGCTATAACCAAGTTCCCAATCTACCACCTTTATCCACAAGAAAAAACTTCCAGATAAGTAGGGTCACAAAATAGAAACTTTTTTTCTTCTGAAATATTATCTACTTTTACAGGCCAATTTGAGAAAAAAAGATGATGTCAAGGTCCACAACCTTACGTCTCAACTGCAAAAACTGCTTCCTCCTAAGTTTTGCTTGTCATATTCGGGCAATCTCAGCCTGACATGCCCTCTAACTTGTGTCAGCACTGATGGAGGCTTAGGGAGAATGACCTTCATCAGATTTTGCTAGGCCTGGTGCAGAAATGGAAAAAGAGTTGCCAGAGGTATCGCCCGATTTTGGGACTCCCTAACTGGTTCGTTGGCAGGGGAGGGTAGTTCATTGGGCGCAGGTCCAATGCCCCCTGGTTTTAGTCTGGATCCCTCTGCCTTTTCTTGGGTAAAATGTTTTCAAGGACTGCAGTCTTCTTTAGGCGCAATCCCCGGCCCCAGCCAATCTTGACAGGTCAGGATCGCAGGCTGCAGATTCACACACGCCTGGTGCTGCAGGTAAGCATCAGAGTAAGCCTAGATCTGCTGCAGGTTTCCCCGATAGAGACCCAGATGGGCACGGATGATGAAACCGATCCTTCCTCCCTGGATGATGGGGAAATTCCTCTGAGATTGGAGCCATATAGAACTATGTTGCATTTCTTTCATAGAGATGAGTTACTGGCTCTGATTTCCCAGGCATTGAAGATGCTGGGAGTTCCAAGGCGGAATCCATGTCTGAGCCAAAGAAAGATCCCATTTTGATTTCTTTGCATAAAGCCTCGTTTCTTCCCTATTATGGAGGTCATTCAAGAATTATTTGATCTTGAATGGGGCACCCCAGAAGCTAATTTTAAAGGGGGATGAGTCTTGGAAGGACTATAGCCTCTGGATCCAGCTACAAGAGAGAAGCAATTGCGCTTCTGAAGGTGGATGCGCTTGTGTATGCTGTTACCAAACAGACGACTATCCCCATGGAAGGGGGATCGGCTTTGAAGAATGCACAAGATAAGGAGAATTGAGGCTATCATTAAGCAGGCTTTTGAAGCAATGGCAATGAATTTACAAATAGCTTCCTGATGTTCCCTGGTGGCTCGCTCTAGTTTACTTCTCTCTCATTTCTTCAGTCACAGGAAAGACCAAAAGTCCTTGGGCATCAATGCCCTCATGCAGGAGTGGCTGGAGGACAAGCTACTGTATGCCTTTCCCCTGTAGCCCATGTTGGGCAGAATGATTTGGAGGATCGAGAGTCACATGGGGCTGGTGCTTCTGGTGGCACCAGATTGGCCAGGAAGACCATGGCACGCAGATTTGCTAAGGCTCCTGGTGGACTCTCCTCTCCGGTTTCTGGCTCATAGGAATCTGCTTCAGCAGGGGCCAGTTTTTCACAAATATCTGACTCAATTTTGTCTTATGGTATGGCCCTTGAGAGGACTTGGTTGGTGAAGCATGGATATTCTGATTGCCACCTTGCTCCGAGCGAGATAGTTGTCCACTTTCTTAGCCTATGTGCAATTTGGCAAATGTTTGAGGCTTGGTGTGAAGATGAGTTCTGCCTCATTAAGTTCCTGCTCATTTTGGAATTTTTGCAGGATGGATTGAGTAAAGGGGTGGTCCTTTAATTCCTTAAAGATACAGGTGGCGACTTCTGCCTGTTTTCGAGGTCAAGTGAATGGTGGACCCTTGTCTGCTCATCCAGATGTGGCCATTTCTTAAAAGGAGTGAAGTATCTTTGTACCCTCTTATTGGATTTTTTGGCGGGCCCTACTTTTCGACCGATGCATAGCCTTTCCTTTTGGATATTGTCCTTGAAAATGGTGTTTAATGAGGCAATTTATTTGGCACTTATGGTTTCCAAACTGTAGGCCTTGTCTTGCTGGGAGCCCTTTCTAAGGGTGACTCTGGGGGCGATACAGTTGCATACTGTTCCTTCGTTTTTGCCGAAAGTGGTCTCGGATTTTCACTTGAATCAAGTCAACTTCCCTGCCGTCTCTGGATGGGGAAAGAGATGCACCTGTTATAGCCCTTGGATGTTAAGAGACATATCTTGAAGTATTGGGAGGTTTCTAAACCTCTCACAAAAACGTATCACCTGTATGGGGGAAGTAAACAGAGCGAGCCAGCATCACGGTCTACAGTAGTCCGCTGGATTAAGGAGGTAGTCACAGCTGTATATGTGGATGCTGAGCAGCTGTTGCCTAGTCGGGGTAGAGCTCAGGCAGTGTCATGGGCGGAGGTTAGATCATCTCCTGTCAAAATTTGACGAATTGTGATGTAGTCTTCCTCACAGGCCGAGGAGGACGCAACCTTTGCACGTGCGGTTTTGACTGGACCGTCGACAGCCTGCCGTCCTTTTCGGGAGTAGCTTTGGTACTTCCCACTGGTTCTGGATTCACCTGTCCGTATGCTAAGAAAGGAGAAATTACTACATACCTGATAATTTCCTTTTCTTTAATAAGGACAGGTATGCTATTGTCCTCCTGCGGGGCTGTGTGTTTCAGGGATTACTGATAGGTGTCAATCCAGTCCCTAGACAAGGATTATTACATTTTTTTGTCTGAGTTCAGTGTTTTCCTGTTGTCTGAGTGCTGGAATGAGTACCTGTTAATAAGCAAATTTTGTTTGTCCACAGTTGGCTTTCACAGAAAATACTGGTGGGCTGATGTCACTGCAGTGGTATATATACTGTGTTGTCAGCTTTGGTCTGTCTCCATCTGCTGGTAAAGGTGCATAACCCACTGGTTCTGGATCCACCTGTCCTTATTAAAGAAAAGGAAACTATTAAGTAAGTAATAATTTATCCTTTGGCTTCACTTCATAATGTGTACTGTGAATGTCATCCTAATTACTTCAGAAGTGTTTTTGATAGAATACATCAACATTCATTAGCAGTTTAAAAAAATAAAATAAATAAATACAAAATGCAGGCACAATAATGATGATTTATTTTCAAATCCCTCCAAGCTATTTTTCTCCCTTTTGCATGTGGGTATATGCAAGTCAAAGAGGGAGTGCTGGGAACAGTGAAACATAAAACCAAATTTCAAAACAAGAAAAACAGTAGAACTTGTTCTAATCACTCCAGTGCAACTGAACTCAAGGGAAGAACTAATTATAGGAACAAAGAACAAGTGAAAAAAAATGACAAAGAATGACACTTTCTCAAGATGACTTGCAATTTCGTGTTTGGGCCTCTGGCCTGTTGAATTATATTCAACATGCAATAAATGTTTAATAAAGATTTTGAAACAAGCACAAAAGAAAATATATTTTGATTATAAAACAAGATGAGTTGAATATTTGTAATCAGTAGGAATTTGAATTAGTTTGAAAATGCATATGGGTTGGTTTTTTTTGGAACAATTTTATTTTCATAATAAGCTGAAAATAGACTTTACCAAAAATATCCCATAATTCTGTCACTGTCACTTCCTCAGCTCCCAGGGTCTCCTGGGGTCTCCCTGCAAATAAGCCAGGGTCTGGTCCTACCAAAAAAAAACCCATCTAAGGGGAGAAGAGCACTAATGGTAAATGTGTATAAAAACTTTTTTGAAAAAACTTTACTTTTTGAATTAATTAAAAACAACAGGCTTCAAACAGTACATACCAAAATTATTTTTGTCTTGTACATGTATGTACATTAAATAATTTTAGATGCCAGATGTCTTGTAAATTCCTTTATTGAAGTGGAGACAAGATATGCCCGACTCAGGCCGAGTTTCGCCGTTTGAAAACGGCTGCCTCAGGGGCTTATATTCTCTCTGATTCACAATTAAAGTAATCTCTATGTCGAAGGTCACATAGGTAACTATGGGACCAACAGCATTATTGGATCTCATGAGCGTCTGCACGATGAAATCTCCACTTTAACAGTCAAATGGCGAAACTCGGCCTGAGTCGGGCATATCTTGTCTCCACTTCAATAAAGGAATTTACAAGACATCTGGCATCTATCTTCTTTGTTCATCCTGACGGCTTTTATAGATCGCCTTCCTTTTTGTTTCTTGGGTCCATTAAATAATTTTGGCATGTACTGTTTGAAACCTGTTGTTTTTAATTAATTCAAAAAGTAAAGTTTTTTCAAAAAAGTTTTTATACATATTTATCATTAGTGCTCTTCTCCCCTTAGTTGGGGTTTGTTTTGGTGTGCTTTTCGAGCACTTTATCTTGTATCTATCCTGTGTTTGTTCTTAATTTTTATATATATATATATATATATATATATATATATATACACACACACACACATATGCCCTCCCTCCCTCCCATACGCACACACATGCATACATACCCCCCACTACCTTTCCTCACCTCAAACTCTGCAATAGCGGCAACCTCCTGCTGGGGTTGATGGGAGTGACTCCTCATTCCAGTCAATAGCAGCAGTATCTTCCTGTACTAATAAGCCAATTGAAAGCCTCCTTCCTGCCAGCACAGTCAGTAAAAGGGAGGAGGCATAGCATTGGTCCACAGGTGCAGAAAGAAGAAAGGCCTCCGATTGGTCACAGGGCAGGGGAAAAGGAAGGAGGCATTCAGCTGGCCCGTGTAGGCCAATCAGATGCCTTCAGCAACAGGGCACATGGAGATTATAGGTGTTGGCCCAGAGACCTGGCAATTTCATTAGAATTCAGGAGAGTTCACAGTTAAGAATAATGAGAGAGTGTGATTTTTCTTTTTTTATATTTGGTAGTTACGAGGTATGTTTGAAAGAAGACCAGATGCCATCAAGTTTACTTTCTTCAGCTGTCCGATTAGAAAGTTGTTTTTAATTAGGGAATGGAAAAAGCATGTATGAAACTTCAGCCGGCTATCACTCTTCCCGAGCCCATGAAAGCAATTGGCAAGTGTCTCTAGATCAGCACCTATCTCCCCACGTCTGAGTGCTTTGTCATAGCATTATCCTCTAGGATCCCATCCAATTTAATTTTACAAATGTTCTCTGATGTGGCTGGAACAGTCTGAGTCGGCAACATGTCCCCATTACTTGATGGCTTCATCATGATTTAGTGTGTAATGTGATTATAAATCTGTTTTATTTAATTTGCAATTAAACTTAAGGAAGAAAAAACATAAACAGCTGTCATGTAAAGTATTGGTACAATAATATTGAAATCATTAGCTGCCACAGCAAATAAACTTAAGACATTCCTCTATTCTGATTGGGTCACCGGGTACATTTAGTAAGTGTATACTTTTTTTTCGGATAAATTAGTGAATGCCTGGCATCCTCTATCAGCAGAGGTCACAGCAACCAAAAAGCAGTGACAGAATACAAGACTGCCTGGGACAGCCAAAAGTTGCATTTGTGTCTGCCATGACTCTGGTAGGGACAGCTGGGTGGAGTTAATGGGCAAAATCTGTGAAATTCTGAATCGAATATCGGTATAGAAAAATAAATAAATAAATAAACAAAAGGTTCCTATGTGCTATTAGAATAGGTAAGCAGTTCGTGGCCAATACTGGCGCTAGCCAATCTAAAAACAGTTTTAAATTCCTAAAGGGCGTCTCATATAACCTGTGTTTCATTCTGAATCGAATTAAGTGAATCAGTTGAAGCTGCAGTAGCAAGTAGGATTTATGATGTTTTTATGACTTCTTTGTATTCCTCAACTCTTTTTATACCTCCAGTAAAGATACTTAGGAGCCTCATTGGGCTCAGCCATGAGGCCATAATGTGGCCGCATGGCAAGAAGGGGGAAGGGGTCTCGATTGCATCTGCTGACGCATTGGCTGACGCACTGGGAGGGAAGCGGGACGGCCTTGCTGCGTCTTAGGAGGATGCCACTTTCACAGCGACTTCCTTTTCTCCACGGCAGGCAGAAAGAAGTAGAAGAAGTAACCACTTCCAAAAGAAGCGCAGGAATTGCCGTCAAGATCACTGGGGTAGAACTCTACTCACAGCTTCTAAAAAGAAGCAGCTAGACTGTGCAGCCTGAGGAGCTAGCAATCCGAGTTGAGACCCAAGCAGTTGAGCCCCGAACATGAAGGAAAGAAGCTAGTCAGAGTGCAGAGGGAGTGAGCATGTGAAGGGGAGAGCAAGCAGAAATATCAGCTTCCATCGAAGAGTCAAGGGGAAGGCACCTCAGCATGTGAGGATGAGCAGTGGCAGCAGTTGTAAGGCAGCATCTTCTCTTGGCAGCTCGGGAGGCGCTCTGCAAGATGGAATGAGAAGTATGCCTGAAAAGAAGACCAAAATGGAGAAGGAAATCCCCAGAACCCTCTGCGTGTCTTTGGCCTGCCTGGGCTGAATGGACTCTGAGTGACTTACAAGAATGTCCCTGGATATCTGTGGAGGCAAGCTGGCACCAGACAGGTGATGTCTATTCATAGAGTCACCACAGGGAAGCTTCAGGCACTATTCTCAGGAGTTTGTAATCCACACAGTTACAGACGTGTTTATTGTCTTGACCAGTAAGAGTTTACCAGAACAAAGAAAGTCATGGGAAATGGGCTACACATCCTGGGAAGCCAGTCAGGATAGTTAGCGATGATTTAATCATGCAGTTGCAGTGGAGAACGGCTCCCTTGTAGGGACTAGGAAGCACCTGCCCCCAGGGGGCGGAGCACTGGAGGAGACAGAGGCTAGGATGAGCTTCACCACTGGAAGCCCGCAGTCCCACCGGGTGGAGCCCATAGGGACCCAGGCCACTTGGACTTAGGTGGGCCTCGCAGGGTCTCCTGGTGAGGTAGTAGACAGGCGGTACGGGAGTGTGGTCGGACTCGAGGCTGTAGGTCTGATGGAGCAAAGAAGACCAGAACAGTGTTTTCATGGGTAATGATTCAGATGGACTGAACCAAATCACGGTGAACCTAGAAGATGTGGTAGACCTGATTGACAAACTAAGGAGTAGTAAATTACCTGGACCGAATGGTATACACCCCAGAGTTCTGAAGGAACTCAAAGATGAAATTTCAGACCTATTAGTAACAATTTGTAACCTATCATTAAAATCATCCATTGAACCTGAAGACTGGAGGATAGCTAATATAACCCCAATATTTAAAAAAAAATGGCTCCACAGGCGATCTGGGAAACTACAGACCAGTTAGCCTGATTTCAGTGCCAGGAAAAATAGTAGAAAGTGTCCTAAACATCAAAATCACAGAACATATAGAAAGACATGGTTTAATGGAACAAAGTCAGCATGGCTTTACCCAAGGCAAGTCTTGCCTCACAAATCTGCTTCACTTTTTTGAAGGAGTTAATAAACATGTGGATAAAGGTGAACCTGTAGATGTAGTGTACTTGGATTTTCAGAAGGTGTTTGACAAAGTTCCTCATGAGAGGCTTCTAGGAAAAGTAAAAAGTCATGCGATGGCGATGTCCTTTCGTGGATTGCAAACTGGTTAAAAGACAGGAAACAGAGTGTAGGATTTAATGGACAATTTTCTCAGTTGAAGGGAGTGGGCAGTAGAGTGCCTCAGGGATCTGTATTGGGACCCTTACTTTTCAATATATTTATAAATGAACTGGAAAGAAATACAAGTGAGATAATCAAATTTGCAGACGATACAAAATTGTTCAGAAATCACAAGCAGATTGTGGTAAATTGCAGGAAGACCTTGTGAGACTGGAAAATTGGGCATCAAAATGGCAGATGAAATTTAATGTGGATAAGTGCAAGGTGATGCATATAGGGAAAAATAACCCATGCTATAGTTACACAATGTTAGGTTCCATATTAAGTGCTACCACCCAAGAAAGAGATCTAGGCGTCATAGTGGATAACACATTGAAATCGTCTGTTCAGTGTGCTGCGGCAGTCAAAAAAGCAAACAGAATGTTGGAAATTATTAGAAAGGGAATGGTGAATAAAACGGAAAATGTCATAATGCCTCTGTATCATTCCATGGTAAGACCGCATCTTGAATACTGTGTACAATTCTGGTCACCACATCACAAAAAAAGATATAATTGCAATGGAGAAGGGCAACCAAAATAAGGGGAATGGAACAGCTCCCCTATGAGGAAAGACTAAAGAGGTTAGGACTTTTCAGCTTGGAGAAGAGATGGCTGAGGGGGGGATATGATAGAGGTGTTTAAAATCATGAGAGGTCTAGAATGGGTAGATGTGAATCGGTTATTTAGTCTTTCAGATAATAGAAGGACTAGGAGGCACTCCATGAAGTTAGCATGTGGCACATTTAAAACTAATCGGAGAAAGTTCTTTTTCACTCAAAGCACAATTAAACTCTGGAATTTGTTGCCAGAGGATGTGGTTAGTGCAGTTAGTATAGCTGTGTTTAAAAAAGGATTGGAGAAGTCCATTACCTGCTATTAATTAAGTTGATTTAGAAAATAGCCACTGCTATTACTAGCAACGGTAACATGGAATAGACTTAGTTTTTGGGTACTTGCCAGGTTCTTATGGCCTGGATTGGCCACTGTTGGAAACAGGATGCTGGGCTTGATGGACCCTTGGCCTGACCCAGTATGGCATGTTCTTATGTTCTTAAGTACTTAATAATAGAGCCTATCATACATGAAGCCCATACATTTTCTTACTCTTGGCTCCTTAATCTAATCATAGATCTCTATTAAATATCTTTTTAATTATCTTGATGAATACAAAAACTCAAGTCCAACTTATCTTAAATCTTATTTTTCATGCTCCCAAGTCTGACACCATCAGTGTTTTGTAAGTTATAACATCCTGCATAGGGGGAAGACTTGTTTCATTTATTGTTGGGTAGAGGACTGTCATGTCAATAGGAACCTGAAGGGGGGCAGTAAAGGACCCAAAACTTTCTGTCGGGGCAGTTATCAGTCAGGAATGCCTTATGGTACACCAGTCCGAAAAGGTGGGATTCCTCTTCTTAGTCTCTGTATTCGATACTAAAATAGGAAAAACTGTAGAGAAGATGTCCCAACCTATCCTACCTGCTTCAGAGGGTTAGCAGCTGTGAAAGAACGTCTTCTGGTCAACTGTATTCCTACAACGTTATTCCTAGGATGCTGATTGCAGCAACAAGATAATTTTCCCCACCATAGATGGTCAACGTCTTGCAGCGTTGTAGGGTGGTTTTCATCACAGCCCCTCCTTGTAATGCAGGATGATAAATGTCACTATTGAATGTGTGTTAATACTGCAGTACAAATAGGTATTACAAATAATGAGTGTCTCTACTGTGTAATTTAGTTTTGAACCCTTAAAGTACTTATTTTGTTTGTATGTGTTCCTTGTCTAATTACAACAAGCGATTCAAGAGAATAAAAATAGAAGTGCTGAGATGTCATACCAATAATTATATGTCTAAATACAGAGCACTTTCTTTCAATGTTTTGTTTTTTAATGTAGTGGAAAATCTATATTGGTTTTCTATGTGCACATCACAGTTTCCTCCGTTAGCAACATTTCATTTTGTCCCCATTAGGATCAGAATGTCTGAGACGCATCTCCATAGCAACCACATTCAGTTTTGTAAGGTGGCTATTATGGTGTTGCGGCTCTGTTATTAAAAGTTGTATACATCTGGATAAATAATGATTTCAGCACCGCGGAAGTCTCCACACGCATTGGGAAAGCTGAACAGATAGACAGGAAAGGTTCTCACTGAAGGGATTAGTGGAGGGGGAAAGACCGGAAGGCTGCAGCAGCCAGTAAGGTGTTTGCAGAAGAGTCGACATGTTAGCAAGTAAGATCACTGTGCAGTCTCAACATAATGTGGATTTGTGTCTGAGCAAGTATTGTGATTTGTAATATGAGAGCAATGTTCGGTAAGCTGACTGGCTTACAGGTTCCACACGTCCTCCTGTACTTGTGTACATCCTTGCTCAGTTTTAAAGAGAAAACTACCCTGGGATCTTCATCCGAAGCCAATGCTGGTGCCACAGCGACGCATGAAAGTAGCATGGACAGCTTAAGAGCTGATCTTCACCAGAGCCCCATGCAGCCCTCAGACTGATGCGTGTTAAGCGTGAATCAACACAGACGGCTGAAGAATGGATCTTCGTCCAGGGCCCCACGCAGGCATCACCCTGATGCAGGTAAAGCATGAATACAGCACGGACAACTGAAGAATGGATCTTCACCAGAACCCTATGAAGGTATCACACTGATACAGGTAGACGTGCCTCATCCCTGCTCTTTAGCTAATAGGAGTTCCTATTTTAACATGTAGAGCAGAGTTCCAGGAGCTATAGAAGTCCTGAAGAAAACTGGATTCTTTGTACACATATAGGCTCCCTCTTCAGGTATATTTGTAATTCAGAAAGAAAAGTATAGCTTCAAACAGGAAAAATGTGATGTACATTGATAGCCAGATTTAAGGTGGATTGTTGGAGTTTTCTTAAAAGTATTGTTCTGAGCCAGCCTGGTAGGTCAGATGGCAAGTGGTGTGCACTACTCTGCAGTAGGTCCCCAATTTGATCCTTGGTTCAGTTGAGGATGTTGTGGAGGTGGTGTTTACAGCTCCCGAGGGCAAGGGAGCCATGGTCATTGCTGAAGGGTAACACCTAGTGGCAAAATTCAGAGCAATGTAATCATGAGCTCTAAGCCCCTGGCCAGGTCTGTTACTGTAACAACCAGACTAAGTGTGTTGGGGGAAGATATGAAATAGGGGAAAAAAAATCCCTGGGTAGTTGTGAATAAAGTCCCATGGTACCCTGGTTCAGATTGAACTGGAAGCACAAAAGAGCAGGCGGAAACTGCCAGGTATAATTCTAATAATTCTGCGAAACCTGGTCTCTTCTTACCGCTTTCACTGACATCTTTCTCCTGAAATCCAGTCTCCGATCTTTGCTGGTTCATCTGACACAGCTGCTTGGATATCCTGCCACCATTTTAAAGTTAACATAGCCAAAGCTGAACTTCTTAGTTTTTCCTCCCAAACTCGCTTCCACCCCAGTGTTTTTTTATGTCTATGGATAAACACCATCATTCTCCCTGTCCCCTCAGCACACAACTTTGGAGTCATCTTTCCTTTTTTTCACACATTCAAAACATTGCTAAAGCATAGTAATTTCTGTTTGCATATCACTAAAATCCTCCATTTCCTTTGTGTACACACACTAACAAAACCCTTATCCACTCTGGTCACTTCCCACTTGGACTACTACAAGTGGGAAGTGACCAGAATGGATAAGTGGGATCTAGGCGTCATAGTGGATAATACATTGAAATCTTCTGCCCAGTGTGCTGTGGTGATCAAAAAAGCAAACAGAATGTTAGGAAGGGAATGGAAAATAAAACAGAAGTTGTCATAATGCCTCTGTATTTCTCCATGGTGAGACCGCACCTTGAATACTGTGTGCAATTCTGGTCACCGCATCTCAAAAAAGATATAGCTGCACTGGAGAAAGTGCAGAGAAGGGAGACCAAAATGATATGGGGCATGGAACGGCTGTCCTTTGAGGAAAGGCTAAAGAAGTTATGGCTGTTCAGTTTGGAGAAGAGACGACTGAGGGGCGATATGACAGAAGTTTACAAAATCATGAAGGGACTTGAACAAGTTAATGTAAATCGGTTATTTACTCTCTCAGATAATAGAAGGACCAGAGGACGCTCCATGAAGTTAGCAAGTAGCTCATTTAAAACAAATCAGAGAAAATTCTTTTTCACTCAGCGCATAGTTAAACTCTGGAATTCATTGCCAGGGGATGTGTTTTCAGCAGTTAGTGTTACTGGGTTTAAAAAAGGTTTGGATAAGTTCCTAGAGATTAAATCCATAAACTGTTATTATGGTAATTAATAAGCAATAGTAGATTGTGATCTATCTAATGTTTGGGTACTTGCCAGGTACATGTGACTTGGATTGGCCACTATTGGAAACAGGATACTGGGCTTGATGGGACTCTTGGTCTGAACCAGGAAGACATTTCTTATGTTCTTATGTTATGTACAACCTCCTCCTCACAGATCTGATGCTATCTTTCTCCACTACATTCTATCCGAAATTCAGTTGTGCAACTTGTCTTCCTCCAGCATCACTATATATTACCTCTTCTTTTTTTGGCTCTATATTGGCTCCCCAGCTGCTTCCACATTCAATTCAAATTACTACTTCTCACTGACAAGTGCATTTATTCTGCAACTCCATGCTGACTCTAATCTCTTATTTCCAACTATGTCCCTCCTATGTGACCTCCATTATTTGGGCAAACTGCTCTTATTTGTGCCCTTCTTCAGTGCTAACTCTAGATTCCATATTTTCTATCTTGCGGCACTATGTGCCTTGGAACAGCCTTCCTAGGTTGGTGCACCTTAATCCATCTCTGGCCACGCTGGTGTCCCGCTTAACAATCCACCTTTTTGGAGGCATTGCAAACAAGGGGATTTCAAGATGGCCACACACTGAGCTGTTAGCTCTGAAAGACTCTCCTTTCTCTTAAAGAAATTACCTTCTATGCTGTTATTTCTTAGTATTTTTCATGGGTAAGAGGAAGGGTAAGGCCCACGTCTGTCAGGACATCTCAGCAATGTCAACACCAACAGGCCCCCTTGGATAAACATCTCCTCCTGTGCATGGACCCTCTTGTGAGCTCCATTGAGCAGTTGTTGAATGGTATACCAAGCAAAGGTTTGCCGGTGATGGTTCCAGATTCCGATACATTCTTAACTTTGGAGTTGTGCTGTGTTCCTCTTTGTCCTGGATTCCAAGCGACTGTAAAAACTGAGTCATGTGGAGAAGACCAGTAGAAAAGTGAATGTATAGAACAGTAATAGTTTAGGTACTTTTTTTGGCTTTATTTACCCTGTAAATGTATTGTAAAATTTAAAGGGATAAAATGTTTGTTTTTTTATCCTTCCCAACTGCCTTCCTCAATGAGAAACAGTCCCAGATGATTGCTCCCACAGTTGTCGAAGGCATTGTTTAGAATATAAATGGTCCCTCTTAACTGTTGGACATAGTCTTATATATTGATATTAAGTTTCTTTCAGTGTTGGAACTGGTCTCCACTTATGATTGTTGACTAGCTATGGCAGATGCTGTAGTTGACCAGGATCAGGGTATTCCCAAGTGAATTTCTTTGCTGGACAGGGAAACTTTTCCCTTTGAGGGTGAATAGATGACCCCTAAGTGCATGGTTTCTTCAGACAAGTGGTAGTCCATATGTAGGGACCTTTGTTTTCAGTTTTTATTTTATATTTCCCAGGAATTTATCAGAGTTTAGTATAACAAGAACAAAAACAGGAGAAATCAATGGAAAAAAAGACTTGTCATTTTTCCCGGTAAATATTCTAAATCATTTTTTAACAGTGATTTCTCCTATTTGTTCTTGTTGTAATAAACACTGATACATTCCTGTGAAAAATAAAAACTGAAAATGAAGGTCCCTATCCATATGGCAATTTCCACCTCAGGTGAACCCAAATCCTGGAAATGAGTTCAGTCCAGACCTAACTTTTGGTGGTTGCAAAACTGCTAAATTGTATTCAGTTTGAGAAACCCACAGGCTTCCTCATTCGATTTTAAACAGACAGAAGCAAAAGTAGTTTTAGCAGCACAACAAACTCCTCAACATAGAAAATTAATCTCTAGCAAAATTCCAGTACAGTCCATTAGAAAATGTTATTAGAAAGTTGAGATAAATGATGAGATTTCCGTGAGCCAGGCTGTTCTTTTTTTGCTATCCCCATAATTCTTCCCAGAGGCTCTTGAGTAGAGTTCTGTCTTCACTGCTTCCATTGGGGAAAAAACCCTAATCTACTGACTTCTACACCAGTAGGTCCAAACCCAAAAAATAAAGCAAAGAGCTCCTTTTCCAATAGCCAGACAAAACACAAAAAGAGAGCGCACACTCACTGCAAGTCTTACCCTTTAGACCAAATGACTTCATAGCTTAAAGACGATGGGGCAAGGAAGAGGGATTCAGTTTGGTAAGGAACTGGGGAACATTTGGGGGAAGGGGGAGTCTTTTCCGAAGGGATGGACTCCACCTTAACCAGGGTGGAACCAGGCTGCTGGCGCTAACCTTTATAAAGGAGATAGAACACCTTTTAAACTAAATCAAAGGGGAAAGCCAGCAGTCGCTCAGCAGCACATGATTCGGAAAGAGGTAACTGTGAAGGATACTAATGAAGCATTAGAGTTAGGGCATCCCAACAGAGAGGTTCCAATAATAAGAAAATTAGTCCAAGTAGCTATAATTAAAGACTTGCCTGAGGTAAAAGATTCCAATTATCAACTGAAAAGCAGAATGTTAATACAAACAAAAAACACACTTTGAAATGTCTGTATGTTAAATGCCAGAAGTCTAAGAAGTAAGATGGGAGAGTATATAGCAATGAATGGTGACACAGACGTAATTGGCATCTCAGAGACTTGGTAGGAGGAGGATAACCAATGGGACAGTGCTATACCAGTGTGCAAATTATATCGCAATGACAGAGAGGAGCATCTTGATGGCGGGGTGGCACTTTATGTCTGGGATGGCATAGAGTCCAACAGGATAAAGATCCTGCAAAAGACTAAATGCACAATCAAATCTTTATGGGTAGAAATCCCTTGTGTGTTGGGAAAGTGTATAGTGTTAGGAGTATACTATCGTTGACCTGGCCAAAATGATGAGATGGATGGTGAAATGCTAAGAGAAATTAGGGAAGCCTACCAAATTGGTAGTGCAGTAATAATGGGAGATTTCGGTTATCCCAATATTGACTAAATAAGTGAAACATCAGGACATGCTAGAGAGATAAAGTTCCTAGATGGAATAAAAACCAGTTTTATGGAGAAATTGGTTCAGGAACTGACGAGAGAGGGAACAATTTTAGATCTAATTCTCAGTGGAGCACGGGATTTGGTGAGAGAGATAACGGTGGTGAGGCCTCTTGGCAATAGTGATCATAATATGATCAAATTTGACTTGACTGGAAGGGAGACAGTAAGTAAAGCCATGGATCTAGCACTAAACTTTCAAAAGGGAAACTTTGATAAAATGAGAAAAATAGTTTAAAAAAAAACAAAAATCCTGAAAGGTACAGCTACAAAGGTTAAGAGTGTGCAATAGCTATGCACATTGTTAAAACATGCCATCTTAGAAGTGCAGTTCAGATGTATTCCACGCATTAAGAAAGGTGAAAGGAAGGTCAAACGATTACTGGTATTGCTATAAAGTGAGGTGAAAGATGCTATTTTAGCCAAAAGATCTGCATTCAAAAAATTGGAAGAAGGATCCATCAGAAGAAAATAGGATAAAGCATAATAAGCCTATGCAAGTTAAAAGTAAGACATTGATAAGAGAGAATAGTGAACTATCTACAGTCCGGAGAATTGCTGGACCACAGGCAGCATGGATTCACCAGGGGAAGATCCTGTCAGACAAATCTGATTGACTTTTTTGACTGGGTAACCAAGGAATTGGATCAAGGAAGTGCGCTCAATGTCATCTACTTCGATTTCAGCAAAGCTTTTGATATGGTTCCGCACAGGAGACTGGTGAATAAAATAAGAAGCTTAGGAGTGAGTGCCGAGGTGGTGGCCTGGATTGCAAACTGGTTGACGGACAGAAGACAATGTGTGATGGTAAATGGAACTCTCTCTGAAGAGAAAGCGGTTTTAAGCGGTGTACTGCAAGGATCGGTGTTGGGACCGGTCCTGTTCAATATCTTTGTGAGCGACATTGTGGATGGGATAGAAGGTAAGGTTTGTCTATTTGCGGACGACACTAAGATCTGCAAGAGTGGACATGCCGGAAGGAGTGGAGAGAATGAGACGGGATTTAAGGAAGCTGGAAGAGTGGTCGAAGATATGGCAGCTAAGATTCAATGCCAAGAAGTGCAAAGTCATGCATATGGGGAGAGGAAATCTGAATGAACTGTATTCGATGGGGGGGGAAAGGCTGATGTGCACGGAGCAGGAGAGAGACCGTGGGGTGATAGTGTCTAATGATCTGAAGTCAGCAAAACAATGTGACAAGGCGAAAGCAAAAGCCAGAAGAATGCTGGGCTGCATAGAGAGAGGAATATCTAGTAAGAAAAGGGAAGTGATTATCCCCTTGTACAGGTCCTTGGTGAGGCCTCACCTGGAGTACTGTGTTCAGTTCTGGAGACCGTATCTACAAAGAGACAGAGACAAGATGGAAGCGGTACAGAGAAGGGCGTCCAGAAAGGTGGAGGGTCTTCACCGAATGACTTATGAGGAGAGATTGAAGAATTTAAATATGTACACCCTGGAAGAAAGGAGGAGCAGGGGTGATATGATTCAAACTTTCAGATACTTGAAAGGTTTTAACGATCCAAAGACAACGACAAACCTTTTCCGTCAGAAAAAAATCAGCAGAACCAGGGGTCACGAGCTGAAGCTCCAGGGAGGAAGACTCAGAACCAATGTCAGGAAGTATTTCTTCACGGAGAGGGTGGTGGATGCTTGGAATGCCCTTCCGGAGGAAGTGGTGAAGACCAGAACTGTGAAGGACTTCAAAGGGGCGTGGGATAAACACTGTGGATCCATCAAGTCTAGAGGACGTGAATGAAGAGGGGGTGGCTCGTGGGAATGAAGGCTACTACCTGGAGATAATACCCTTATTCAATATACATACACACGGTTAATGCGACTCCAACATTGCTCTAAGCTTCAACGGTAAGAGGAAATATGGAAAAAAAAAAGGATTTGCATTCACAAAAAAGCGGAGTGTAGCTTGCTTGTTACGGCAGTTACTACCCCCAAACCAAATAAGCCTGATACTTTACTTTCAATGCATATCTAGCATAGCTCTCTGCTTCAACGGCAGGGGAGAAAGTCTGATACTTCACTTCCAACTCATAGCCAGCATAGCTCTCTGCTTCAACGGCAGGGGAGAAAGTCTGATACTTCACTTTCAACGCATATCCAGCATAGCTCTCTGCTTCAACGGCAGGGGAGAAAGTCTGATACTTCACTTTCAACGCATATCCAGCATAACTCTCTGCTTCAACGGCAGGGGCAATGTAGAAAAGAGGATCTATATATAGACAACAACCAACAAGGACTGAATTACATAGTCGAGTAAACAAAAGCATGGGTGTAGCTTGCTTATTGAGGCGGTTACTACCCCTAACTAAGCTACATATTCAATTAGTTGCAGTTCCAACACTGCTCTCTACATTAATGGTGGGGTGGAAGGGAAATAGACCTAAAAGGTACTAAGAGCCAAGCGTACCAAGTAAGAGGAAAAAAAAAAGTGCATAGCTTGCTGGGCAGACTGGATGGGCTGTTTGGTCTTCTTCTGCTGTCATTTCTATGTTTCTATGTAAGACAGGCTGAGAGAATTTGAAAAGGCTGTAGAGGCAAAAACTAATAATAATAAAAACTTTTTAAAATATATCCAAAGCAGAAAGTTTATGAGGGAATCGGTTGGACTGTTAGTTGATCGAGGGGTTAAAGGGGCACCGAGGGAAGGCCATGGCAGAAAGGCTAAACAAATTCTTTGCTTTGGTGTTTACTGAAGAGGATGTTGGGGAGATACCCATTCCGGAGGCAGTTTTCAAGGGTGACGTTCAGATGGACTGAACCAAATCACAGTGAACCTGGAAGATGTGGTAGGCCTGATTGACAAACTGAAGAGTTGTAAATCACCTGAACTGGATGGTATACCCCCAGGGCTCTGAAAGAACTAAAAAATGAAATTTCAGTCCTATTTCAATTAATTTGTAACCTATCATTAAAATCATCCATTATACCTTAAGACTGGAAGATGGCAATATAACCCCAATATTTAAAAAGGGCTCCAGGGGCAATTTGGGAAACTATAGACCGATGAACCTGACTTCAGTACTGGGAAAAGTCATTGAAACTGTTATAAAGAATAAAATCACAAAACATTTAGATAGACATGGTGACATGGTTTAATGGGACACAGCCAGCATTGATTTACACAAGGGAAGTCTTGCCTCACAAATCTCCTACATTTTTTTGAAGGGGTTAATAAACATGTGGATAAAGGTGAACAGGTAGATGTAGTGTATTTGGATTTGCAGAAGGTGTTTGACAAAGTCCCTCATGAGAGGCTTCTAAGAAAAGTAAAAAGTCACGGGATAGGAGGTGATGTCCTTTTGTGGATTGAAAGCTCGTTAAAAGACAGGAAACAGAGAGTAGGATTGAATGGTCAGTTTTCTCAGAGGAAAAGGGTGTAAACAATGGAGTGCCTCAGGGATCTGTACTTGGACCAGTGCTTTTTAATATATTTATATATGATCTGGAAAGGGGTACAACGAGTGAAGTGACAAAATTATGCAGAGTAGTTACATCTCAAGAGGATTGTGATGAATTGCAGGAGGACCTTGTGAGACTGGAAGATTGGGCTTCCAAATGGCAGATGAAATTTAATGTGGACAAGTGCAAGGTGATGAATATAGGGAAAAAAAAAACCTTGCTGTAGTTACACAATGTTAGGGTGTATTTTAGGAGTTACCACCCAGGAAAGACATCTAGGCATCACATGGAGAATAATACAATGAAATAGTCGGCTCAGTGTGCTGCAGCAGTCAAAAAAGCAAACAGAATGTTAGGAATTATTAGGAAGGGAATGGTGAATAAAACCGTGGAAGTCATAATGCCTCTGTATCGCTCAATGGTGAGACCGTATCTTGAATAATGTGTACAATTCTGGTCACCATATCTCAAAAAAGATATAGTTGCACTGGAGAAAGTGCAGAGAAGGACAACCAAAATGATAAGAGACATGGAAAGGCTGCCGTATGAGGAAAGGCTAAAGAAGTTAGAGCTGTTCCGTTTGGAAAAGAGACGACTGAGGCAGGATATGATAAAGGCCTATAAAATCATGAAAGGATTTGAACAAGTTAATGTATATTGGTTATTTACTTTCTCAGATAATAGAAGGACCAGGGGGCACTCCATGAAGTTAGCAAGTAGCTCATTTAAAACAAATAGAAGAAAATTCTTTTTCACTTGGCACGTAGTTAAGCTCTGGAATTCATTGCCAGAGGATGTGGTTACAGCAGTTAGTTTAAATGGGTTTAAAAAAAAGGTTTGGATAAGTTTCTAGAGGAAAAATCCATAAACTGCTGTTAATTAATAAGCAATAGTAGCTTGAGATCTATTTAATGTTTGGGATCTTGCCAGGTTCTTGTAGCCTGGATTGGCCACTGTTGGAAACAGGATGCTGGGCTTGATGGACCTTGGTCTGACCCAGTATGGCATTTCTTTGGTTCTTTTATGTATCCTCCCATTTTATTCTGTATGCCCGTACACAAAGCAGAAAGAAAGTGTTGGTGTAAGTAGAGGTTAAATGATTTTAAGGTAGATGTTAGTGATAGACAATTTGGGACCAGTGTCACACTCAGAGCATGGTGTTCCTATAATTGTTTCATTATATCTGCAGGAAACAGCAGGACATATTTTGGGCCTCATGTTTTCGGTCAGTGTAGTCTTATCATATATGCTGCAGTGGAAACTGTCATTCGGTGCAGTATACCCTGTTCTGCCACTTCGGAAATGTTAATTTAGGACTCATTGACAGAACTCGTCGGTGGTATTGAAACAAACCCTGCCGAAAGTGTGGCCCTGAAGGATACTGCACCAGTCTTGCTGAAATTTCTTTTAGTCCTTCTTAGTGACGTATGGTTTTGCCTTTAGCCTTCTGTTTGTCAAATGCTATGTGAAAGCCCTCTAAATTTGGAAATTAGAATTGGCAAAGCAGCTACTGTGCATTAACTCTGGATGAAGTCTTCCATTGCAGTGTGTCCTCAAGGGTGTGAGACTTGACCAGGGTAGGAAATGAAACCGAGCAGGGCATACTCGTTGATAATCTTTAACATTTTATTTTATGTTGATCGCATTGATCTGATACAGGCCCATCTGCAGTACCATCAGTCCAAGGACCACTGTTCATCTTCATCAAAGGTTTAATGTTGATCTGTCGTTCCCGGGCCACTCGATGAAGAGATTGAATCACTGCTTTAATGCTTTTAGCTCTGGTCAAAAAGCACTGAAAGAAAAAAGAAAAAGCCATTTTCTCGTATGCCTGGCTCTGGCCTTTTGTTCTTCCTTTGAGCCATTTTCTCTCTTCAAGTCGGGAGGCCTCCCAGGCACTATCCAACCTCTTCCAGAAGTGTAACAGATGGATCTCCCTTCAGACCTCTAAACATTTCAAGTGTCACTGCCACTGGAATTCGCTTCCAAACCTCCATAAAATAAACTGACCGGAGGATGGATCCTCATTTATCACTTTTCCCATCTCTGGGGGATTAGCTTCAGTTCACTGCTCTGGTTTTCACATATACTGTCATGTGCTGTGGTCAGAAAATGAATGTGTTGCAGCTTAACATACTTAACTCTCACAATATACTGATGTGCAGCCGTCTTTTCTGTTTGGTTGCTTATTATGTAGTTACTTATTATCTCTCCTTGGAACCTGCATTCAAAAAAATACTAATACAAATGTGGCTAACCACTGAAAAATGTGCTTTAATTCTATTATTCCTTCTACTAGTTATCTTTTCTATAGCGCTACTAGACACATGCACTGCTGTACAGGCACACACAAGTGTCACAGCCCACTCCGCTGGGCACAGCGTCTAGGCAGGGGCGTACCTCGGAGAAGCCGGGTGTCTTCTGCCTGCAGCAGCTGCTGCTCTTCCCTGGTTGTTGAATCCTTGGGTGCAGGTGCCTGCCAGGACTTCCAAAGTGCAAGCAGGAACCAGGAAGGACCTGAAGACCAGTCAGCAGGATGATATGGAGCGAATTCTGTGTGGACTGTTGGACCAGCAAGGGTGTGTCAAATTGGAAATATGCCCACCTCTGTTTGGGCCACACCAGAGGTGGCTCTCCCTAATTATGCTTCTGCAGAGTTGTTACTGATTCACAGTACCTGTGGCTCCCCCTGACAATAAGAGACAGCCCCTGTTCTCTGGAGTTTACAATCTAATCAAACCATACAGACAATGACAAATAACAAGAAAAGTATTAAATTAATTAGCTGTGTTGAGAACTGATTTAGGGTTGCTTCCATGGTATATTTATTTATTTAGTGCTTTTATATACCGTTAATCTGTAATTCATTCTTAACGGTGTGCAGAAAAATTAAAGCATGGTCATAAAACAGTAAATTACAAAACAAATTCTTCATAAAATGAACATGAAGAAATGATTCAATACAATAGTGCAATAAAAATAAAAGTAAAAAAGATAAAAACAATAAAATAAAACTTTAAAAAGCTAAAATATAAGGCTATCTATCTTAGACAGATACATCTTAGACATATAAAAATAGACAAGAAAGTTGATATGCCCTGATTGTAGAGATCCTAACTTCAAAAGGTCATATTAAAGAATGGAGCTCATATGGAAACTCAGTTCTGAGTTACAATCTATGTGATTTTATAATTGTCCAGTTGGAAACTACTTGACTGCAGGCAGTAGAGGGTTGATTTGGCATCCGGAAGAGAGGGTGTCAACAGCAAGCAGGAACAGTGTTTAAAAGTGTGAACTCTCCTCTGCCACTCTCCAGTATATTTTTGTCTGTGGATTTTACATCTAATTTCAAAGAGATAGTACACAAGGGTTTTTTCCTTTGAAAATTGACCAAGAAAAAAGGACCCACTGAGATATGCATCTTTTTTTATTTCATGTGGATATTTTCTAAAATGAAATATGTAGTTTTGAAAATCCAAAATGGTATGCACTTCTACCTCCCCACTCCAGGGAAGCCTGCACTACAGTGCAAGTAAAGGTGCACACGTTGTGGCGTAACGTGCAGAATGTTACGTGCATACCCGGGTAAAAGGCTTTGGAAAATTGCTCTCTTTATAATTCCAGCATCTAGGACACAGCATGAGCTGCACGATTCTGGATTTTCTAATGTGTATATTTTTGGGACTGTAGCAGCTTCATATTTGTACGTCAGACATACTGTATTCCCCCACTAATCAATCTATCTCTAGGAAGGAACTATCCTTCCAATTAGAAAGGATGAGTTTTGAGGCCAAGGATAGTAAAATATATATCAATTTTTATTACAGGCAGAAATACCTTCCATTACTGCAATCAGTTTCCATGTAATTTACACAAAAGGTGGAATTAACATGTTTGAAACCTGTGAGCAGTAGCACCAATTGTCAAGGCTTCAACCCTTTACAATGAAAGCTCATGCTGGATGTTCAGTATATCCTTAAATCCTTTCCCATACCCCCATTCAAAATGTCCTTATTTTGCAGAAATAATAACATATATGAGAATGTTGCTATCACTGTGCGGCAAAATCACATTTATTTTCCTATTGACTTTGGAGGTTGCTACGGGAGGCCACATTGCTCTATTGGCGATGAAATCCGGTGTCTGAGTGAGGGATGAGTTCATTGAAATCCACAATGATTGCACAGATTCCATATAGGCTCTGAATCCTTTTCCTGCACTTTTTCTACTCCTCATTTCAGAGCATTTTGCAAACTTTGATAGCTCCAAACCACTCTAAAATATGCTAGTTCCTGATCACCTCTGGGACATCTTGCAGTGAATGGATATCTGTTTTCCCAGCTAATAGTGGAAGCTATTTAAATCGTTGAGATCATCCTTCTCTCTTGGAAAAACATAAGCGCTCTTCTTTTTAGAGAGCAATTTTCAAAAGCCATTTACCCAGGCAGATAAGTGGTCTGAAAACTGCCCACCCTGAATGGGGGTAAAAGTACGGGCAGGGATCAACACTTTTAGCTGCAGGAGGCCCGGTAAGGTTGAGGAAGACGGCAACAGCTATACGAGTTGTTTTTGCAGTGAAAAAATATCCACACATAGGTGCAAATCTCGGTGGGTGTTTTCCTGAGGCAATTTTCAAAGGGATGTTACGCGCATGTTTTCCCTTTGAGAATTAATGCAAAGTCCATAGGTAAAATTACCCACGATTTCTCAGCTGCCTGCGTAATACCTCCTCCAAGGTCCATATGCTTGTCTTTGTCACCCAGACCAATTAATGCAAGAATAGCTAGAATTGTAAAGATGGGTTGTACTGTATAAATATTGGTAGTGACTTTTCATTGAATTTGGAATGACTCCTCTAATTTCCAAAGTGCTGTACAGGCTGATATTCTTACTAAATTTTACTTACCAATTTTTTAGGAACTCTCTCTGGAACATGGCTCAAGGGAGTTCTGTTTCCATGTCGAGTCACTGACGATTACTCTCTTCCTTCCAATGTTGTAGTCACAATTCATCTTGTCACACGATGTATGCATGGTGGTACAGCAGCACCCTGCCTCTCTCTGTGCTCGTTTCAGGTTTCCAGTGGGCTAGATGTGGAGGTTTCTTTTTCCAGAGAAATTCGGAAAGCGAATGGTCCACATTTGGTTTTTATAAAAGTGCGGGCAGCATAAGGGGTGAATTTCCAAATGTACTCGTAAGTGGCATCTATGCGCACGCATGCTGTTTTATAAACCTCAAACGTGTGCGCGAGTTTTTTGCTTTCACACGCAGGGCCAACTTATACAGATGTAGCAGGTAAGCACTGGATTTGGCTATGCCTGTATTACCTGCCTGATTTTATGTGTGTTTGCATATTTACTCCCTCCTCAAACCTATTACGATGAGTGCGGATAATACATTTTAATAATTTCAAAATTAAAATTCACAAGTTGCTATTTAAAAGACATGCGCAGCTTACTTGCATAATTTTACCCCTACTTACTATTTTGCGTAAGTGATATTAAATGGGAGGTCTTGGTGAACTGGGGGGAGGTAAGGCTGAAGAGCCAGGACTGGGTGAACTGGTGGAGTAGTAAATCCTGATTAATACGAGTAAGGCCCACTTTATTTTTGCACGTAAACCATATGCGCATATATTTTTAAAACAGGAACAGTACTCGTGGTCAGTGCATTGCATATATTTGCGCGTATGTTGGAGAGTAAAGATTCGCATGCTTTATAATGTGTGATACGTACAGGTTATAAAATACTGTGATAAAATTACACGTGGCCATGTATGTATGAATATGCCAGCACACGCAGCTGTTTGAAAGTGATCCTCCCTGTGTATTTATTTATTTATTTTTAGTTTTTTTATACCGATTTTCCTGCATAGAATGCATATCAAACCGGTTTACAATGAAACAGAATAAGCAGGAAGTAAAATTCCTTAGTCTAATACATTTAAACGTCAATAATGAAATAATTTTAAACAAAGCAAAAAGCTAAATAACATTAATAAAAGTTAAATTATTAACATAAACATAAATATAATTATATTAGAAGGAGCACAAAGGGGAAAAACTGGTGGAATCGCGCCGTTAATCGGGTCGCCGCTGGCTGTTCGTCATGACGTCGGGGGGGGACGGGTCTTCACATCGCTGATTTTCTCTTTTAACATCTCAGTTCATTTTTACTATTTTTTTGTCTTTTTCTCACAAGATGTAGTATTTATTTAGTATTTATTTATTTAGTATATTTATAGTATTTGTGTATGATTTATCTGCAGTATAATAAATACTTTTTAATGTCTTTCCCCTGTGATAAGTATAATAGTCCACTTTAAAGTAACTTTGTAAAGTAACCCTTCATTTCTTCTCAGATTATTCAGTCTTGCCTTTTCTGATATATCCAGTATATCCTTAGCTTACGTTTCATGCTTACACTGTACTATTCTTTAAACAGCCCAGAGTCCTGAGAGCAGTAAAAAGGGGGGGATATCTATGAGTGATTACAGATGCACTAGCACCAGGCCTGGTCTTGTGCCTGGGGTGGCAGAAATCGGAGTGGGGGGCTGGCTTCCAGATGTGATGAACAGCTCTCTGCTTCCTGATCCCGCCCCTCCCCTCCCAGACTGTATGCAGGGAACAGGAGGGGAGGGGATGAGCCTGGAGCCCAGAGAGCAAAGGAGTTCATTTTGGGAAGGTGAGGAGAAACCGGGCGATCTGTAGATACAGGAACCCCTCTGATCCTTCCTCCCTCTCCATCCTCCTCCCATCCCAGATTCCTGTTCTATTCCCCTCTTTCCCCATCTCTGGTCCTCTCTTTCTCCTCTCTCCTTCTCCTCATTCCATTCCTGGACCTCTCCCCCCATATCTAATCCTCACACCCTCTCCTCCTCCTCCTCTCCTCATCCCTGAGATCTCCTAGTATTGATACTTGATATCCCTTTACCACACTCGATACAAGGAAATTATACAGACAGAAGCAAGGTTTATAATGCAATAGAAAAGATGGCAATGTTTGTCCGTGTGCTTAAGAATTTTCACATTTTTGCCAGAGAGAGAGAGAGACTACCCCTGAGCTGCTGCAGGAAAGTGAGAGGAACCTCTCCTAATGGAAGAAGGGGGGAGGGCAGGGTCCTAGCACCAAGACTGCCCGGGACTGCTTCGGTACACGTGGATAAGGCTCACAAAGTGTCAATGTTTTTTTGCTTTCAGCACACACTGGAGCAGTGCAACGTCTGTGCCAAGCCTATCATGGAGCGGATCCTTCGGGCCACCGGCAAGGCCTACCACCCTCACTGCTTCACCTGTGTGGTGTGCCACCGCAGCCTGGACGGCATTCCCTTCACCGTGGACGCGGCCGGACACATTCACTGCATCGAGGACTTCCATAAGTATGACTCCTCATTACATGTGCTTTCCAGTTGTGGGGGTTTTTTTTTAGGAATCTGAGAAGGCCCTTTGTCGGAAGTAGTGTTGCCGAAGGTACTGTTTTGGCATCCCCGTGAGCTGGCTCGTTGAGGAGCATTGTTGCATCTCCCTGTCCGCCAGCATCCAGCAGGTGACGATGTTGACATATCTTGCCCTTTTACAGGAATACCTAGAGAAACGCTGTGTGTCTAGGTATCCCGATGGTGGGAAGGGCCACTCTTCCTTTTGCAGCTTGCTGTTTGATTCAGCCGACCTTGCTTTCTATAATTCCTTTGTGAAGCACAGGGGGAGAGCTGGCACACCATAGTTTGCTGGCCTGCGCATTGGATGGCATCCGATGACAATGGCTGCCTCTCACAGCACGTAGTCTGGCCAGCGTGTGTCTCTTCCCCTGCTCCCAGCTGCGCACTGGGAAGGAAGGCGGAAGCAGTGGATGAGTGACAGGCTCACACGTGTGTGGCTGCTGTCCTTCCCGCTTTGCACTAAAGACATTGGCCTGCCATGCCAGCCTTCTGAAACTGCCTGTAACCTGCAGTCGCCAGAAAAAGCTGCGAATAATCCCAGTTTTTGTCATTCACGGACATGGCAAAGTTTTCCACTTTCCCCGCAAGTGGCTCCCCTTAGGTGTATAGTGCTGTGTTATCCCACTATAATCCTTTAGGAGGTGAAGCTAACAATGTGCGGAAAGTTATTCAGAGTATAGTACGTTGCAGGAAATGAAAGGTCTCTCTCGATTCCCGTTACATTAGAGTCCCATGCTGAGCCCATGCCAGGGGTATATCTGTTCCTACAGCGGCTCCGCGTGAGCCTGCATTGCTCGATGGGACGGAGGCAGAGAGCATCAGATATAGGAATAGCTCTACACGCTGTTTTCTTTTGTCATTAATAGGTTCTGTTTGGTTCCTTTGCATCATTTGGCAAGTTATGTTTAATCCACACCTTATTTTTCTGCATTTTTTGGTCAGAAACGTCATCCTACTGTCAGCTTAATACGATATATAGTAACCCAGAACATGACAGCAGTTGAGAAGCGCAAGGCCCCTCTGGTTGGCCCATTTTCCTCTTGCATTACCACAGAGCGCACACGCCCTCCATCTTTACCCCCTACCTTCCCTGTGAGGCTGCAGAACTTTACCTGGCTAGAAAGAAAATATCTGATCAGCATTAACTGCTGGTTTAAGTGGAATATGTGGCTTTATTAATGGAAGAGGAGGGGGGTTTTTTTGCCTTCAGTTCAAAACAGGGGAAAGCCTTTGCTATTGTAGACATAACCCTGCCGTATGTAATTAAAGATAATTCGGATGATACTATTTTGCTGCAGTTTTGTGAGTGCTTTGATTCTAACAGTCAGGACAGCCCAAGGAAGGCGGAGGGCTGAAATCACTCGTGCTTCCCTTGCCGTGCAGAGACAATTCCACCCCTTAATTAAAAGCGGAAATCAATACTGACATCTGAAGGTTTACCTCTCTCTGCTGCTTTATCTCATAATTCAGAGGAGCATCTTAATTAGAGGCCCTGTGATTGAAACACTAGGAATCCAGTGCTCTGGAGAGTCCCTCAGAGCTCTCACCCTGACAGCCTCCCCTGACAAGCCCGACGCACCAGAGTTAGGAACTAGCTGCTGACAGCCTTGTTGTGAACATATCCTCTCGCCAGGCTCTTCGAAACATCAGCATTCCTGTTTGACGGCGCCTTTTGCCATCTTTTGGGGATTTATGGCAGGGTTTCATTTTTTATGTCTTGGTATATTTAATTATATATATATAGCTACAATAAAGCGCCAAGCATGCTGGGAGCTCCCCACAAAAAGTGAGATCTTAAAAAAACTTGTTTCTTTTACTTGCCAGTTGAATTGTATGAAATGATTTGCGATTACTGTTCTTTTTAAGAATGACGTTTGCACTAAAAACAATTAGAGTGCAGTGGAATAAGGGCACTTTTGTAGAAGTGAGCATGTGGAAAAGGACAGGATGTGGAGTCTTTCACATCAGGGACAGTTTGATCCTGGTGCTTTAGAGAGTCAGGGCATTGACATTAGATTGGGGTGAGAGGAGTGAATGCTCTGGACTTAGAAGGGTGCTGCGGTGCACACCAGGGCTGAGGAATTACTGGTAGGCAGCAGAGGGCGGTGGTAAATGGAGTTAACGCAGAAGAGAGGGGACCAGTGGTGTGCCACAGGGATCAGTCTTGAAGTTGGCACTACTCGGTGCCTTCATAAGCGACATTGCAGAGGCCGGACCTCAAAGGGATGAATTTTGCAAGTGGACACTAAAATCTGGTACAAGGTTGAAAGTGCGGGAAGAAACATTCCATTTCATTTATGTGTGTCTTGTCCTTTTGGTGGCAGATTGCTGTGGCCTGCCACAGAAGTCCTTATCATCAGGACCTGAAAGATCTGCAGCTCGCTGTGTCATACGAGCAGAACTATAAACTTTCATTTCAATAAATCCTTTTGTTCCCTGACTTTAAATAGAGAGCCTAGAGGAGGGGGAAGACAGTGTTTGATGAAAACTTGGACCCTTTTTTTTTTCTTTCAGGAAGTTTGCCCCTCGATGCTCAGTATGTAAGGAGGCCATCATGCCAGCTCCAGGGCAGGAGGAGACTGTCCGCATTGTTGCCTTAGATCGAGACTTTCATGTGCAGTGCTACCGCTGTGAGGTGAGTGTAAGGGCACAGTGGCTGGGCTATCCCAGCGTGCATCCCAATACGGAGAGAACATGGCGCTCCATGGGAAACACCATGGTTGTAAGACTCATCATATTTAGATTAAATCCAGTCCATGTCTCATATCCCAGGACCCTTGTTGAAAGAGAAGCCTATGCAGTTTAGTACATTGGTCTGACTCTTGTCACTGGGCATATGGGATCCTGTTCTGAAAGATGATAGAAGAATATATGGTCCGCAAATGCCACAAACAGGCCTGGCTTTGCATAAGGAATATTCAAGAAATATATTTGTATATGTTTGAGCCAAGAGCTTGGCTAACTTGGAAATTTGGCTATTCTGGAAAGCAGGCTTGCCTCTGGTTTTCAAGGATCTGTGATCCCCATCGCTGGTTTATGCAGTGCACCGTGACAGCATCTTCAGCTCTCTCACTGCAGATCTGTGAGAGTCTTCTAATGAAAGAGAGGTGTATATGCCTTGTACTGTAACACATTTCTGGGTTTCCTCCTCTAGGACTGTGGTGGTCTTCTGTCTGAAGGGGATAATCAGGGCTGCTACCCCCTGGATGGGCACATCCTCTGCAAAACCTGCAACTCTGCCCGGATCCAGGCCCTGACAGCCAAGGCCAGCACCGACCTCTGAAGCGCCAGCTCTCCCCGGTTTGCCTGTTACGAGCAGCATGTTCCATGAGTTCTCCTGGGCTTGGAACCTCTCTCTTTACTAAGGGCTGGAGAAGAAGGGCCGAACGCTATGGACACCCTCCTATTTATTCGTCTCCCCTAAAGGCACATTGGAAGTAGGTTATTATTGCTAGCTATCACCAGACTGACCACACAGCACAAAAGATACCAGTCCTTTCCATGCATGTTTTTCTACAGCGGCATATAAAGCATATTAAGCCTTATGTTTATAAGAAGTGATGAGGACTCTTCTGGATTGCCCATGTTGGCTGGCTGTCGCAAGAGTGTACTTGCTAGCACGAGAAGTAACGTTCTCCCATGCAAGGAATGCTAAGGACTTAACCCAGGTTACCTGTGCGCTTTTCAGCCACTCCTGGTTTTCTAACTCCCATTGCATTGCACTCTGGGAATTGTAGTTCTGCTTTAGTTCTCAGGAATACTTGGGGGTTTTTTTTCCCCAGACTTTGTCAGTGGGTGATAGGAAAACAGAAATGGATCCAAATGATGCCAGAGACCTTGGTTCCGTTGGCAGGACTCTTAAATATCTGTTTACATACATGCTATGCAAAGCCAAGCGACACAGAAAGGATGTGCGTCTTTCTAAACTTTCTATACACACTTTCTATGTCTCTAGAGCAAATAGATGCAATTTCTGCATAAAATATGTGAATTTGTCCTAAGGTTCCAACTATATGTCAAACAGAAACAAATACAACACACACAGTAAAGCAGATGGATCCCTGGGTTATAGCATCCTATTAGTGTCACCAAAAAATCAGGAAGCATTGAAATGAAAGGTAGAAGGGTTCCGCTGCAATTTCACTACAATATCCACAGCGTCACAGCTAATAACACTAACCCTGGCTAACACGCACTACAATTCTTCAGCCCATTGTGGGCTTTCAACGTTCCCTTCAAAGTGCTGGGTAGAAAATGCTAATGGGTGCCTTTGATGGGCCCAGCATAGTGATAGCTAAACAATATTGCAGAATATGAACTTTCAGGCCCACCAAAGTGCCTGCTTCAGAGGAGGATCTGATACCTGACATTTGATGTCTGAAGAAGGCACTTATGTGACCTAGAAAGCACCTGCACTGCAATATTTATTTACTATACTTATGTTGGGCCAAAGAAAGGAATCCCATCCTACAGAGAACTCAATGGGGCTAGCTAGACCCATTGAAAAGGGTTAATATCGTGTATCAAGCTCACAATGATTTTAGATGATCTGTGATGGCGTTTCCTGCTGCTGCCAAGTTCTAGTAAGCAGTGATAGTTGCTAACCGTACTGTAATAATTAGCAGGCGCTGCTTTCCAGATTTGCAGGAAGCAGAGTTTATGCGGAGAGCGTGGCTTCCCTGTAGAGGAAGGATCTCCTGTTGAGTGCCTTCATTCAGTAGGCCCTGCTGCCTGCATGTCTCATGGCAAACACAGAGCTTTGACTCTACCACAGTGGGAATAAAACAGGAGCCTATCTGAGGCAGTGCTCAGTGAGCCACAGGATAAGGTCACATTCTAGTCCTTCATTTGTTCTCCACTGATTTTCCCCTTTTTTCCATAATAGGGACAGATACATTACCTCCTATGCAAATGCATTTTCAGTTTTTATTGCCTTGTACTGAAAAGCTGCTGGGTTGATAGAAGTTAGCAGCTGGACTTTATTGGTTTTCATCTGGATTTTATACACATCGGCACCTGCAAGGCTCGCTCATCAGCCTGCCCTGCCAGTAGTACCAAGTCTAGAACATCTTTTTGTACTCATCTGTGTTACGCACCCTTCATAGACATTGTCTGTAGCTGGGACCATTGGACTGTCTCCTTTTTGACTTGTTGCACTTTTATTTCATTTTAGCCTATCAGTGAATTGTCAATAATTTGTAAGAATCCATATTTAATTTTGCTTATTATAAATTCTATTAATATCTCCTCCCCACCCCCCGGTAGATTTCTCCACCTCAGATGGTACAGCCGATTTAAACAACTTAATCAGCGCTGAGGTGGGGGGGGGGGAGTCTCTTCTGAGACTTACCCTCAGGTCTGCCATTTAGGCTTCCAGAGATCACTCCCATAGCGGTGGACTGTTTTCTCTCTTGCCCTGGGCTTCAGCATATTATATCTGCGGCAGGCACTAACCCTGCCATTCCCTTTGGACGGAAAACCATGGGGCTGTCCCATTTATTACAGTGTTCCAGGTATTGTCTATCTGAATGTTCACCTTGATTTGAAATGAATAATGTCATTACCAGGCTAGTATGTAAACTTAAAAAAAAACAACCCTGAATGTGAAGAACCTTGACTATACTGAAATCAATGCAGTGACATCCCTGTGGCTGAGAAAAGAGGATACAGCTCAGGATAGAGCAGCTATTTGTGCTGTTCTTTGCTCAGCCTCTAGCAGTCACCATAAAAACAGCATTTTGCTTAGCCCCTCTACCCAGCTGCTGCGAAGGCTCTTCCTTACCAGCTCTCCTAGCTCTGGTTAGCTTGTTCATTGCGGCACTAAGTTGCAAATCGTGGACTTGGTGTTTTCAGAATCTGGCACAAGACAAGTCTACAGTTCTTGGTTAAGTCCCAGTCTCTTGACTGTACAGAGGAGTACCACTTACTTTTCTCAGCTCAGGCATTTCCTGCCACCTTAGTGAAATTCATAGAACTTGTTGCAAATGTAACATTTATTTATACTGAATCTTACTTGACACAACCCTAAGGAAAATTCGCCTACTAAGAATTCTGAACTAAGTATTTGGCAGTCTGTTGGATGTGGTTTGGGAATTAATTTATAGATTCGGAGTCTGTTGTGACGTCTCTCTTGCTCTCAGATGTTGAGTGGTGCGCTCCGAGTTACGAATGACAATCAGAGTGAGATTTAGTAGTCTTCCTTCCGCGTCTGTTTTAAAAAAATAATAATTTCCTAGCATGTAGCAGATGGACTCAAAACAAGTGGGTATAGTGTGCTCGTGCTAGCAGTTGGAGACGGATCTGATGTCAGCACGGGTACATATACCCCTGCAGGAAGTGCAGCAATTCAGTAATTTCCGTCTCCAAAGCAGTTTGGAGTTACCACACGCTCGCTGAGCGTCTTTCCAAATGCTAATGACTAAATTCTTACCAGAAACCTACCTGAAGACGAGCCCCGCACTCCTGCGGTGATACTGTAACCGTCTCTAATCTCAGAAAGGAGGCCCAGACAACTGATCCGTAATTGAGTTTCCCGAGGTGATTTCCGTGGTCCCTCGGAGGTGAGTGCCTCGGTCCGGTGGCCGGTACGCGGCAGGGACCTAGCCCCCGAGAAAGAAGGGCTCGGGCGCGGCTTGGCCCCCGAGCAAGACGAGTTCGGGCGCGGCCTAGAGGCAGCGGGTGCACCTCCTCGAGCGCGGCGGTGACGGTAATCACCCTCTCCCCCCGCAGCCAGAGACCGCCCGGGTCGCAGCCGGGAAGCGCCGAAGACAAGGTAAGGCGTACATCTTTACTTGTTGGTCTCCGAGGAACCGAGGAGTAGCAGAGTCTGCCTATGTGGCAGCCCGCCACAGAGGTCGCCATTTGCCTGTTTTGGTTTGCGATAAGCACACGTTGATAGGCGCATACTATTAGTCGCCAGTTGCTAAGCGCATACTGTTAGGCGCCCGCTGCTATGCGCATAGGCGCCAGTGGCTAAACGCCCATTGATACGTACAAGTTGCTAAGCGCACGTTGATAGGCGCCCGCTGATACGCACCAATTGCTAAGCGCACGTTGATAAGCGCCCGCTGATACGCACAAGTGGCTAAGCGCACGTTGATAGGCGCCCGTTGATACGCACAAGTTGCTAGGCGCACGTTGATAGGCACCCATTGATAGGCGCATGTTGATAGGCGCCCGCTGATACAAGTTGCTACGCGCACGTTGATAGGCGCACGTTGCTACGCGCACGTTGATACGCGCCCGTTCATAGGCGCCAGTGGATAAGCGCACGTTGATACGCGCACATTAAGTGCCCATTCATAATAAGCGCCCGTTCATAGGCGCCAGTGGATAAGCGCACGTTGTTCGGCGCACATCTTTCGCGCATATTACAAAGCGCAGACTCTAGCTGGGTTAATTGACGAGAGAGAGCATAAGAGAACCCATGTGTCAGCGGAGCCGGCACCTCCAGTATCAGGCATAAACCTCTGCTCTGCATGCAACCTCAGAGCCACACAGAGCCAGGAAGCAGACTCCCTATGTGCCCAATGTGAAGAGGCCCTGGGAGCTCCAGGCCAGCACCGGTCGCAACCCAGCGTACTTGCCAGTTCCTCAGGGAACACCCTGGACCTAGCAGGCAGCAGGGAGCTGCCAGGGAACCCAAGAGACCTGGTGCCCATATGGCCAGATTCAGCCTCACTTTCCTGGGTGGAATTATTTAAGGGGATTCATGCCTTTGTCACAATGCAGGCTGCGCCCCGAACGGGTCCATATGTACCGGATGACCCGGCCCCTGGACCCTCAAGGCCTAGGCACGGCCGTTCGCCACCCGGAAGCCCCACTTCTGGGGATTCAGATTGCCCTGAGGAAGACGAAGAGCCCCCCGAGGAGGGAGGATTTCCCTCGGGGATTGAACCATACCGAACCATGAGGCGCTTCTTTCTGAAAGAGGATCTTCCAGGCCTGATTTCTCAATGCCTGTCGGAACTGGCCCTTCCGGGCCATGACACCCCGGGGGAACCGAGAATGAACCCCCTGTTAGAGGGCCTGCGTCAAATGACTCACCATTTTCCCCTCCTACACGCAGCACAGCAGCTAATCGATCTGGAATGGAATGCGCCGGAGGCCTCATTCAAAGGGGGTCGGGCCTTGGCTGACATGTACCCCTTAGACCCGGCAGCTAAGGAAATGCTGGCGTGCCCTCAGGTAGACGCCATAGTAAGCGCAATTGTGAAGCGCACCACCATTCCGGTGGAAGGGGGGACAGCCCTAAAGGATACACATGACCGGCGCATGGACGCCATTTTGAAACAAGCCTTTGAGGTGGCAGCCATGTCCCTACGAATTGCGACCTGCTGCACCGTAGTGACGCATTCCTGTTTATCACAGGCCAGGAACAACACCCCGGGAGAAGAGATGGAATCAGCTCTCTCGTTCCTCACTGACGCAGCCTCCGATCTAGTCCGTACGGCAGCCAAGGGAGTATCATCCACAGTGGCAGCCAGGAGGCGACTCTGGCTACGTAATTGGTCGGCCGACTCCTCTTCCAAGACACGTCTCACGAAAATGCCCTTTAAGGGATCCCTCCTGTTCGGCAGCGACCTCGAGAAACTGGCCAATAAATGGGGCGCTTCTCCATTACCCCGTCTACCAGAAGACAGGCCAAGGAGGAGCCAGCGCCCGTTTCCTAGACCATCCAGAGGTAGAAACACTCAGCACTTGAACCCATACAGGACTCGCTACCAAGCACCTCGTCCACAGGCCAAGAATCAGTCCTTTCGGACTAAGCGCAACAAGAGGGGAACCGGCGCGGGTTCGGGTCCCGGCCGCACCCCACAATGACAATCAGCCGACCCATCCGGGGGTAGCAGCCATAGGGGGCAGGCTAACCCTCTACCACAGGTGGGTCGAGATTACCTCGGACCAGTGGGTCCTCGCCATCATCCGAGAAGGGTACTACCTGGACTTTCTTCGGCTCCCACCGGACAAGTTTGTGGAATCTCCTTGTTCACCTCTCAAGAGGACGGCACTAGCGGTTACCTTGCAGAGGCTCCTGTCCCTAAAAGCCATAATCCCAGTGCCTGCAGGGGAGATACATTCTGGGCATTATTCCATTTATTTCATAGTGCCCAAGAAGGAGGGCACTTTCAGGCCCGTCCTGGACCTCAAGTCGGTCAACCAACACCTACGAGTACCCAGTTTTCGCATGGAAACTCTGCGATCTGTCAAGAATTCAGTACAGCCAGGGGAGTTTCTCACATCCCTAGATCTGTCGGAAGCCTACTTGCATATCCCAATTCATCGGGATCACCAGCGCTATTTACGCTTCCAAGTCCTGAATCAACACTTCCAGTTCCGAGCTTTACCCTTCGGGTTAGCCACCGCGCCGTGAACCTTTACCAAGGTCATAGTAGTAGTGGCGGCGTCCCTCAGGAAGGAAGGAATTCTCGTCCATCCCTACCTGGACGATTGGCTGATCAGGGCAAAGTCCCCGGAGGAGACCAGCCAACCAACAGAGTTATATCTCTTCTGGAGAGCCTAGGATGGGTAATAAACCTGAACAAGAGTTCCCTACATCCTTCTCAGTCGCTGGACTACCTAGGAGTCCGATTCGACACCCAGTAAGACAAGGTCAGTTTGACCTCCAAGAGAAGATCAAAGCTCTGGAATCGTCTGCAAGCCCTGCTGAGCGCCACCCGGCCCACGGCTTGGGATTACTTACAGGTCCTCGGCCTTATGGCATCCACTCTGGAGGTGATAACATGGGCGCAGGCTCATATGAGACCGTTATAACGTGCCCTCCTATCTCGGTGGAGCCCACGATCACAGAACTACACCACACACCTACCTTTACCAGCCAGAGTGCGGAATCAGATACGGTGGTGGTTGCAGCCCGGCCACATGAGCCGGGGGTCGAGAATGTCCTCCCCAACCTGGATCCTGCTCACGACAGATGCCAGCCTGAACGGATGGGGAGCACACTGCAAAGAACTCACCGCCCAAGGGTGGTGGAACAGAGAAGAGTCAGGGTGGAACATCAACCGACTAGAGGCACGGGCAGTCAGGCTAGCGTGCCTGCATTTTGCCCACAGACTTTGCAACAGAGCGGTCAGAGTGATGTCAGACAACGCCACCACGGTGGCATACATCAACCGACAGGGCGGAACCAGAAGCCAACAGGTATCCCTAGAAATAGCCCCCCTAATGACTAGGGCGGAAGCAAATCTCCAGGACATCTCCGCCGTTCACATCGCCAGGAAGGACAACACCATGGCAGACTTCCTCAGCAGAGAAAGCCTAAATCCAGGGGAATGGCAGCTGTCGCCCACAGCTTTCCAGATGATTGTGGATCAGTGGGGGACGCCGGGCTTGGACCTACTAGCGGACAGGTCCAACGCTCAAGTACCCAGATATTTCAGCCGCAGGCGGGATCCGCTATCCCAGGGGATCGACGCCCTGGTACAGCCATGGCCTCAGGGGATCCTGCTATATGCCTTTCCTCCATGGCCCCTGCTGGGCGCCATTATTCACAAGATTCAGCGGCACAGAGGCCTAGTTCTTCTAGTGGCCCCGGACTGGCCAAGAAGACCCTGGTACGCAGACATGAGAAGACTACTGGCAGGGACTCCATTTCCCCTGCCCCCACACAGGGACCTGCTGCGGCAAGGTCCCATCCTCCACGAGGATCCAGCTCAATTCTCTCTTACGGTCTGGCCATTGAGAGGGCTAGACTGAAGAAAAGAGGATACTCGGGGCCGGTAATAGATACACTCCTCCGAGCACGCAAATTCTCCACATCACTAACATATATAAGGATCTGGAGAGTATTTGAAGCTTGGTGCGAAACTCACAGCACCAATCCACATGCCGCAAAGATCCCTATCATTTTGGATTTCCTACAAGATGGACTTCAGAAGGGTCTGTCCCTCAATTCCATCAAGGTCCAAGTAGCAGCGCTGTCCTGCTACGGTCCCCGGAGTGACGGCAACAGCATCGCCACACACCCAGATGTTTCACGTTTCCTGAAAGGAGTTAAACACATTCGCCCGCCACTGAAGTGGCCGGTGCCCCTGTGGAACCTCAACCTAGTGTTGGAATTTCTAGCGGGACACGCCTTCAGACCCCTTCGAGGCCTGTGCCTCCGTTTATTAACCTTGAAGATGGTATTCCTGCTGGCTGTATGCTCAGCACGCCGCATCTCAGAACTACAAGCACTGTCCTGCCGTGATCCGTTTCTCAGAATCACCCCAGAGGCTATCCATCTTCGCACGGTTCCTTCCTTCTTACCCAAAGTGGTCTCACACTTCCACCTCAACCAAACCATATCCTTGCCTACCACGGAAGGTTTGAAGAAGTCGGAAGAAGGTTGAATACTTCGCCATCTCGACATCGGCAGGCTACTGTCCAGATACCTGGAAATGTCAGAAGCAGTACGAAAGACGGACCACATGTTCGTCCTTCACAGCGGGAAGAAGCAAGGGGAAGCGGCCTCACGGGCAACCATCGCCCGCTGGATCAAAGAAGTTATCAAGGCAGCCTACGTAGAAGCAGGGAAACCACCGCCTCTACGGGTCAAGGCTCACTCTACCAGAGCGCAAGCAGCCTCTTGGGCAGAAACTAGGATGCTGTCGCCTGCAGAGATATGTAAAGCGGCGACGTGGTCCTCCCTCCATACCTTCTCCAGATTCTATCGTCTGGATGTCCAGGCCAGGGAGGACACAGCATTTGCGAGGGCAATCCTGAACGGACCTCGGGCAGCCTCCCGCCCAGTCCGGGAGTAGATTTTGTACATCCCACTTGTTTTGAGTCCATCTGCTACACGCTAGGAAATGTTGAGATTACTTACCTGATAATCTCCTTTTCCTTAGTGTATGCAGATGGACTCAGCATCCCGCCCGGCTGCCAGTATACATGGGGATTCACCGACTCACGGTAAGCCATGTTTTTCTTATAATAGGGCATCCACCCTGCTGGGTGTCTACGCCTTCCGGTTGAGAACACTGGCGGTCTCCAGCTACTATCAATCGGTCAGGGTAATCCTGTTCATTTAATCGATCGGTCAGCTACAGCTTTTGCAAGGAAGATTACTGAATTGCTGCACTTCCTGCGGGGGTATGTGTACCCGTGCTGACGTCAGATCCGTCTCCAACTGCTAGCACGAGCACACTATACCCACTTGTTTTGAGTCCATCTGCATACACTAAGGAAAAGGAGATTATCAGGTAAGTAATCTCAACATTTTGGATTATAACTGCATCATGACAATCACGTAGTATAAAGCAGTGGAAAGTTATTTATAAAGAGACAGATAAATCAACTTTCAGTTCAGACATGGAATGCTGGGAAGGAAGGGTCGGGGACGGGACTGACTATGACACTACCTGGCCTCAGCTTGGTTTTGTTTTATATTAAGTTACTTTTAGACAAGAATTTCCCCATAGAGCAAGAAGAACTGACACAGGTTCGTCACATTCTCCAAATCCTGAGACACACATGCGATGCAGGTGATATAAGGCCTAGGCACGGTGCCTCCCCTGCTGACGGTGCAGCTGGGGGTGGGGGGCAACCAAGAGACAACCTTCCCCCGCTGTTCTGCCATCGTCAAGACATTTAACGTTATTAAACCCCCCAATTTTCATATGCACGTCCCATTCGTTTTTTAGCACCCGCATCCCTCTGCTTGCCAAATGAAATAATTTTGTGATAAGGCTGCAGCCGTATCGTGCTGTTACTGCTGCAACGACTCGTGCGCGACACAGCAGTAATGGCTGTACTTCCTGAGCAGCTTCCCATTCAAATTATATAAACATGGAATGGAAAGGACCAGAAACTCCCAGCCTAGCCGTCACCATCATACTCTGAATGTTTGTACAAAGCGATGTGACACAATAAAAACTATAATGTTTAACACCGCTGGAGCGCTGATGATGTACAGTAATTGCCCCTAAGCAAGGAGATTGTGTAACAGATTTATATTCTAAATTAGCATTATCATTTATTTATTGTGATATTACTGAGTTGAATGCTACATGGAAGAAAAATTGATTTGCCCAGTGTTGCGTCCAGAAACTCAGTCAGTGAGTGGCAGAGACAGGGTTAGACCCCAGGAGAAGTTCGTCTTACCTCTCTTTCAGACCGATGCAGTACCATGTGGTTGGGCACACGTCCATAATCCCTGATGCAATAAGGGGATCAGCGCATCCAAAATTTGCGTCCAAACCAGGGCGTAGCTAATAACACTTATCACCTGTTGATGAGGGTATTAGCTAGTACCCCCTGAAGTAAAAAAAAAAATAACCATGCACCCCACATGCATATTTTAACCCTCAAAAATGAATGCCTGCCCCGGAGCTGGTATTAAGTTTTGAGGATCCCCTAAAGTTAACTGAAAAGCAGAAAATATTGCTTTTCTGTAGCTCCTCCGACTTAATATCGTGGCGACATTAAGTCACAGGAACCAAAAAAAGGATTAATGTTAATTTAAAAAAAAAAAAAAAAAAGCCTTGCCAGCAGTCAGATTAGGAAACAGACGCTCAATTATCGAGCATTTATTTTCCTAACCCGCACGCAGCCCCTTCCCCTGGGCGCCCGCTGCCGGGGAGATGCTAGGGACACACGGCTTCCCCTAACGCCTCCTTTTTTAACGCAGCGGCTCATTTGCCTACTGTACCGCGTGCCCGGGAGAGGTGGATGGGCGCACAGTAGGATGGTGGGTGCTCCATCATGAGCGCCCGTTTTTCCTGCACGGATATTGTATCGGCCTTATGTTTAGTTTAAAGACTTAGTAAGAACCATCTTCAGTAGGCGAGACAGTGTAAGGAACGTGTACGTGTTGATTACGCAAAGTAAATTTAGGGCCAGCCTGTACTAAGGGTTTTCTCCCATTTTATATGTCTGGGAAAAATGTTTTAGTCCATTTCTCCCTTAGTGCAATAACGGTAAAAAATTATTATACATTATGCTGAATTCCTGGTACATCTTATTGAAATTGGTGAAAGCGTCCTAGCACATTTACTATACTTGAGGTGTTATGAAAAGCAAACAGTCTGCATGATAAACTATCTGTAATGGTCAGATGTAAATATGGCCCAGTGAGCTTTACCTTGGTTATCATCTTGTAGACAATGTTTAAGAGCAATGCATGGGCCTCAAGTTGGCATTGGAAACCATGCCCATAACTATGCGGCTGCAGTTTATTGAATTACAGGGGCCAATTGCAATAATAAATACCTGTGCACTACTGGACCCATTTCCACCCTCTGGATGGGGTTGATGGACTGATTGAATTCATCAGAATCAAATGTTTTCTGGATCCCTTTCAGATCTCTTTGGAAACTCTCCCTGATACGCAGCTTGCTTTGAAGTCTGCAACTTATTTCTTTGCGACAGGGTGAAGTAGTAAAGAAAAAGAAATAAGTAACTAGGAATAGAGTTGATAGGGATCCCCTTCTGGCAGAGGAATTAATTCAGCTGTAGAATAGTTAAGGGCTCTGGGTCTGCCTTTACCTGCCAAGAAATGCCAAACACCAGACTCATCGGGGCAAATGCAGAGAAAGAATGAATATTGACTTTGAAAATGTACTTTAAGAGCATCCTTACTGGTTTGCAGTAAACATCCTGCCTGGAACAATCTGACTAAGTGTCATTTGTAATCCACAGAAGTCTGGCTTTTTAGGGGGTCGACTACTTTTGCAAGCCACTGTATTTGCCGTTTCCTGACGAAATCCGGCGCCTTTGTTAACAACTAACACATTTGTGGGTCAGTACTTTTGTATTCATATCCAGAAATCCCATCTGTTGTAAAGTGGCAGGTGACCCACCTCTGGGCATCACTCATGAAATTATAATGTACTCCCACCACAAGCTCCCGCCAGGGTCACAAAATGCCGCGTTCCCTTCTCTCTGCTTCAGAAACGTTGCTTCACATTGCTTCTGGCTTGAATCTATTTTTAACTCACTTTCACTTTTTGTAAAAAATTATTTGGCTTTTTGCATAGATGATTAAGTGTTATTCTTTTAGATTTAATGAGTACTAATTCACCACATACTGTTTTAATCACAGAACAATACCTGTTTGCATACCAAATTTTAATAACTGCACTATATACTGTTTCTTTTTAGTCTAAAGATTGTCTTCCATCATTTGAATATCTGTGCAAATAGTCATTTAAATAGTTCAGCTTAGTTTTGCCAGCAGGTGCACCATCTTTTGCTGAATATTTCTATTAGGTTTATTTTTATTTTGGGAATAGAACATGCTGGAAAACTGTGCATTTAACAGATTCAGACGTTTGGTAGGGGAAGGTAGGAATGAGGTATCTCTTAAGGTTTCGTACTTGAACTTCAGTGAGCCAGACCATGGGTTCGCGTAGCTTGCCCCATGGTTTTTTTGTCCTGTCTCTCTCAAGAGGCATAACTAAGCCCCGGGTCTCTTGGATGGGGGGCATGGAGGACAGAGGATGATATAGAGAAGTGGTAATTTTTCCGTATATGTAATGGCTGATTTTTCAAGTAGGGTTGTTAGTAATACCTTAGCACGTGGAGGACATATTTTCCCATTTGTTTGGGTACCGTATAATGCAATATATCCTACCAGAGCCTTTGCGTATACAGAGTCATTTGGAGTATCCTGAAACAGCTCCTTGCATGCAGTTATACTTATGGAAATTACTTTAAATTAGTTCTCCAGTGTCGGGGCAGCCAGCTTAGTAGTTTGGCATTTGGCCAGCATGTTCCAAGGTAAAACTTTCCAACAGACATAGGAGAAGGATAGGAGGTGATGTCAAATGTGCATATCCCCTGTGAAGAAGATGCAGGCCATATGTCCCATGTAGTTGAACCAACATCCAAATTATGAGGCAGTTTAATTCTGGACTTCTGCAGAAGGTCCATGCTATTCAGTCAAGCATAAGCCCATCATAGGAGCTCTGTGCTGTTCCACTAGTGCTAGACTCTTACTAAGAGGTGCATTTGGGTTGTACATTCCATTAGATTGAGTACCGTGAAAGAAAGCAAGAGATTATCGAGGAGGCAGTGTGCTTCCAATGATCCCCATGCTTCTGCAACACCCGAGGTCTGTTCTGCATGCATCCAGCCCTGAGAGGGAAAGCTTTCCTCATTCAGGGATTTCTCCCGTCTTGTACATAGTAACATAGTATTGACAAACAAAAAAGACCAAATGGTCCATGCAGTCTGCCCAGCAAGTTTCTTACCCCCAGGTTTCTGATAAGGATAGAAACTGCCACTCTGTGCAGGTCACCCCCAAGCCTTATATATTAACAAAGCAACATTTTGACTGACTGAGAAGCCTTCTTGAAAATTCAGACAATATTACTTGACATACTTTGCTTTTGGACATAGAAGCAGTCTTGTGCTTTTTCCCTTCTATCTGCGTATCAGCATCCCATACCATAAAAATCAGGGCCTGTGTTGGTTGTCCCCTGAATCCAGTTCCCTCCCCTCCCCCACCGTCAAAGTGGAGAGCGATGTTGCAGAAAAAATATCAAGGCTTATGTTTTAAGGGTAGTAATCCCTTTTCATACCGTCAAGGTTAGTAACCGCCACACCAGCAGGTTATCCCCTTGCACCCTTCATTTCCGTCCACCAGCCTTTAGGGATCCACAGTGTTTATCCCCTGCCCCTTTGAATTCCTTCAATGTTTTCATCTTCACCACCTCCTCTGGAAGGACATTCCAGGCATTCACCACCCTCTCCATGAAGAAATATTTCCTGACTTGGGTTCTGAGTCGTCCTCCCTGAAGTTTCATTTTGTAACCCCTAGTTCTACTGTTTGCTTTCCAATGGAAAAGGTTCAAAGTCCGTGCATCATTAACACCATTCAGGTATCTGAAGGTCTGCATCATTTCCCCCCTGCACCTCCTCTCTTGCAGGGTGTACATATTCAGATCCTTCAGCCTCTCCTCATAAATCTTCTGATACAGACTCCACGCCATTTTGGTCGCGCTTCTCTGGACCGCCTCCATCCTGACTTTGTCGCTCTTGAACAATGGCGTCCAGAACACCAAGGACCTGTACAAAGGGGATCATCACCTCCTTTTTCCTGCTGCACCTACTCCTCTCTCTCTCTCTCTCTATGCAGCTCAGTATTCTTCTGGGTTTAGCAATCGCCTTGTCACAAATCATCCTTCATGAAGTCTGGTAGACTAAGGGGTGCAGAGGTGGTGCTGTGCATGTTAGTTGTAAGCTTCTTATAATAACTTTGTGACAAGACTGCTGTGATTTACTGGCATGAGCAGTTGTTCTCTGTGGGAAGAAAAACTTTCACTTTATGCGACATGTCAGAATAACATGCAGTCGATTGCATGTGGCCCTGTTGAATGTAACGACCCATTCTGGAAGCTTTTTTCAGGTTTGTGCTTCTAAAATCCTTACCTCACAGAGCCCCAAGGATCCAATCCTTAGGATGATGGACTTTTTTTGTAGATATTTAGGCACTTTTTAGCAAAAATTTATGGTGGTTGTTTTATTTCTATTTAACATTTCCAGAAACATCTCTACATTTTCAAGTATGTAAACTGGTGGAAGTGTTTTCCTCTACAGCTAATCAAGTCATTAACCATTTATGTCAAAGAATTAGCTGAAAATAATCAGTGAAAATTGTTATTATGTTTTCTGCTAGAAAATACTATGTGTATGGTATTTTTCTCCTTTGTGGTAGTTTTGGAGTGACTGCATAATTTGGTAATGGGAACCGTCTTTACTCTGACGCACATTAATTAGAAGTTTATACTGCCCAGGAAAATTGCAGGTTCGTTTTTCTCGTTCGAGTTGATTGTTGTTCTGGATGAGGCACAGCCGGCGTGCCAAACAGGAAGGTGATGCATTAAGCATCGTGGCCTGGTTCCAGTACGGAGCACAGATCCTTTCGCCAGCCTTGCTATTTATTCTCTTAATGAAAAATCGCAGAATCTGAGTGTAGGGAAAGGAGAAGGCTGCAGTGATTTTTGGAGTGTTGACTTGAAAACTCTTCTGGTGAATTTGAGCCTTCTGCTTGCGGGAAGCCATCAGCTCTTTAAATCCAGCCCCTTGTTCAGCAAGGCGGTGGGATTGTAGAGCAGGGCTGTACAACAGTTTTGCCTTCGAGCCTTGGCTCTCATTTGCCACATATTTGCACCGTTTAACTGATCTCTTTCCTCTGAAGGGCAGATGTGAACGATATGACACAGTAAACTTTCTAAACAAAGCATTTCCTCCCTGCACCCAAGGCAGAAACGCAGCAAGTTCAGCGACTCTCTTTAAACAGGGTGCTTGCAAGGCAAAGGCCGCTGCTGCTCTCTATTTTTAAAGCTTCTTCTCAGCAAACATTAGCACCAGCAGTGCAGCTGGGGGGGAGACCCTTCCTCTGGAGGATGGCCTGGGTGTACTCCAGCCTTTCTCAACGCTCCTTCGCATTCTCTTCCAGTCCCCCTACAATCACTCATATCTCCATTCATCTTTCCTCTCCATTTTTCTCCTATTTCTCTCTTTTTCCCCTTACCACCTCGTTTGTCTTTCTCCCCTTCTAGCTTCCTCTCTTTTTCCCCCATCTACACCATCTTCCCACTGCCCAACCCACCTATCCCCGTGTGGCTCCTCTTCCTTTCCTCAAGTTCCTCTCTCCTTCTACTCTTTCCATCTTTTCCTCTCTCTCCTGTGCCTTATCCTCTTTGCACCACTGGTTTCTGTACCCCTCCACACCATCTCCTTCCCATCAGGCCATACAGGCAATACAGGCAGAGTGAGCTAGTGCAGCCGGCGGTCCTTGTGTCTCCCTCCTTCCTGTGTGGGGGAATGGAAAGAGCTGAGAGAACCAGGAGCACATATTCACTTGGTTCCTACACCGCCAGCTCCAAATGTTGAAACTGCAGTAGAGGGTTACAAGGCTTGAACTAAATCCAGAGCCCTTCCTTCTCCAGACGTTGAAGTAGGGCCCTGAATTAAGGATTTTAACTACCGCAAAGGCACATGGTATGCCTTAAGTACTAAAAGCACCACTGTCGGGCTGATATATGTTGAACCCGGGGATGTTAATTAGACAAAGATTCTTAGCCTTTGCTGCATTCCCTAAATTCTTCACTTTCTGACAGAAGTAGAGATTGTCCTTCCCAACTGGAGAATCAACCAGTTGAGGGAAGATGCATGATCCTGCAATGCCCAAAGCTTTGTGGCAGGTTGCTGCCAAGCTGAAGCCTTACTTAGAGATCTTAGATCCAATATCTGGTGTAAGAGTAGAGAGATTGTGACTTAGGAGCTTACCATTTGCTCAAGCCCGAGAATACCCTCCTTCAGATTTCTTCCAGCATTATTGTTACAGCCGCTCTGTTGTTTTTCATTCGTTTTCAGTTGTGTTTTCTTGGTGGTTTTGTTTTTATGATGTCCTATGTTTACAAAAGCAAAATCCCCATGCAGTGGGCACAGCCACATTTTCCCTTTTAAGTCCATGCATGGGGAACTGATTATAGGAGACAGGATTCATAACCACCGCTGTCAGAGGCAGTGAGGTTCCCAGACACCGCAATCACTTTAGCAGATTAGAACCAGCTATGGCACACCGATGCAGCATTTCCCCAAGGCGTTCCAGGCACTTCCACTGTTGGCAGATCGCATCCCGCACACGAGAGTGAAGTCAAGAGAGGTTTCCTACAACCTACTAACTTTGGCGAGTCACAAAATTCTCTGGCCTTGCTCTTGGATTGGTTTAGTAGCAAAGTCTAAATGACCCTAAACCTTACCTCATCACAGAGTGCACAGAGCACAATACATTTTATGACTGAGATTGTGAGATCTGTTTTTGGTCTTGTAATCAAATTGTACTTTTAAAATCTAAAGTTGTGATATGCACATTAGGGATGTGCTTCGGATGAACCTTTTGGTTCGGCCTTTGTTATCGGCCCGCCGGGGGAAATTTCGGTTTCCTGCGGTTTGGACCTTTAAAATTCAGGGAGACCCAAATTTCGGTTTAGTGTGCACTAATGGGGTTAGTGCGTATTAAACCCAAAACAAATTTTTCCAGAAATTTCGGGAAAAACTCCTTCGGATTTTGGGCTGCCCAATCCAGGAAGAATGCACATCCCTAATGCATATCCCATTAACCAGTCATCTGATGTAACTCCTCTGCTTAATTCCTCATTTTGTACACCTTAGAAAACAGTGCGGTGTCCAGATTGACTGCCCATTACAGGCCTTATAATATTGCACATAGGGTACCTCAAGTTAATAATGGAATTGTTCAGTTTGGGGGTTTGGAGGGGAAGCTAAACCTTTATGGCGAACTTGGGTGTATTAAAAAGGCTGTTTTCCAGTGTCCCATTCTAGGGGGCATGGAATTGATGGCCCTGTTTTACTTCTAGTTCTGAAAAACTAAAGTGTACAGAATAAGAGAGCAGGAGACACAAAAACCCCAAACCAAAATAAAAAAAAATGTGATCTGAAATAAAACTAACACCAAGGAAAAGAGTAAGATGTGAATCAACAAATAAGAGCCTTAACATTTGGAGGAAGAATGCTTTACTGCTTCCTTACAGGAAATAGCATCTTCCGCTCTATAAATAGTATACTGGGGTTTTTATAAGAGCAGGTCAGGCTCTGTTGTGCAAATATATTAGGTGCCGTCTTTATTGCCAGTTTTAATGTGAATTATCACAATGCTGCTAGCACATAACAATGACGCATACAGTAATTTCAACAGTTAACTGAAAATATTGAATTCAAATGCAAATATTTACATGATAGCGTATTACACTGCTAAATGTTATCTTGCTCAGCGATGCATTGCGATGACCGAGATTTCTGCTGCACAGTGCTGGGACTTTTATCATCATAGTCAGCACGATCAGCAGACTTTCTAGTAATCATTTAGTGAAGGAGAAATTGACACAGTATGCTCCATGTGTGTTAAGGAGGTTTCCTCATTCTCCTTCCAAAATTCTTAGTACATCTGGTGCTAAAAAAATGTTTTAAAAAAGTTGCACAGTAAGCAACTATATAAAAAAAAAAAAATACTTTGTGAAACAAAATTGCTGTATAAAGTACTATCCACAGTGAACAATACTTTAATTAGTTTAACTTCTTTGAAAAGAAAAGCAAAACTGGCCATCCTTCTCCCATCCTCATCTTCCCATTGGGTGTTAAAGGCAAGTGCATAGAATAGTTATAAGCTCTCGATGTTGCTTCAGTGAATCTCTGATTTCATCCTCCCATCTTTTATGTGGTCCTCCTCTGGCTTTCCATCTATTTTAGGGCAGCCTTTCCAGGTGGCCAAACCACATCGTTTTTTTGTTGTGTGATACACTATAGGACAGGTTGTAAAATCTTCTTTTCAAGCACTAAGGTTTTAGGGTTGGAAAGGAATAACCTTTACACCCCTAACCAGAAAAGAAGCTGGTGCAAGCATCTCTCACGGTTTATCTTGCTGAGATGGGTCGAGGGTGGTAGACAATTTGAGAAGTTCTTGCTTGGTAAAATCCCATTTCAAAAAAAAAAAAAAAAAAATTCTCTGTGTTCCTGGGCTGCTGTTAGAGATATATGGATTTGCTGTTAGCAGGGTGGTAATTATCCCTGTGTGAACTAGAGGATGAGTCTGTGCAAATCATAATGCCAGAACCTGTTTCTCATTGCCAACATCATTTTAATAAACAAAGAATAACAGCAGCAGTTACATTTAACTAAATGGTTTTCTCCTCCTCTTCTTAGGAACGGCAACCTTTATGACATGATACTAGCTACGTAATACACCAGCTCCGCATTCCCGCCATGTTTTCAAACTACCAGGCAGTACCCAAGTAGAAATCGAAATTACTTTGAAACAGACAAAGATAAAATGACACGCTATACCATTTGATTTTCTCTCTGTGTAAACAGAAGATTCAGGGTTAGCACTAGTATAGTGCTACTCAAATGCTGTGGGATCAGTGATCCAGATTTTATAACTCCTAAACAGCACAATTCAGCTTAGCAACAAAAAAAAAACCTGTTTTCTCTCTACTAGAACTCATTGGAGTATACACAATCCTTTAAACAAATACTCCCTAATAAGTAAAATATTATCTTGGATCTAATGCTGCACATCTGTGTTGCAGTTGTGCAAGCAATAATCAAAAAATTAAAAAAAAAAGGGAAAATCTTCACTGCAATACACATCCCATCTGGTTGTTTCATGGTCTGATTTTGTTTGTTTATACTGTGGCAATTTTGTCCTTAGAGATGCCTTAATGTCACATGGTCCACAGGCTTCAGCTGACTGGGTAAGTGGTTAACTTCCTGCAGCTATACTGTTGCATGCCTCAGTCTGGGTGTACAAAAGCTAGAAACTTTAAATGGGTTATGGAGATGGTCCTGCTTAAGGGAGTTTTCAGGTGATTGCAAACATCGTCCTTATTATAAACTTAGCATTTAAACTTTAACCTGGGCAGGTTGTGCATTGTCACGTTTTGGAGCCCATGGAATGAACGCTCGGTGTGTGCATGCTACAGACAACATCCTGTGCAGGAAGAACTTAATTATGCACATTAAAAGCTTCCAAAAAGACATTAGCATGCTTATGCTGTAATTTGCTTGTCTGCACATGCAAATGAAGGTCATCCCATGTAAAGGAGGGTTTAGCGTGTGCTTGGTAAATAACATGTTTACCCTTCTCACTAGTGGATCACGGTTTATAATACCTGCCTCAGACTGGTGTTGGTAGTGTGGTCGCTATTGAGAGGACCTGAAAAAGGCAGGCCATGGCCAGGAAATGGCCCTTTAAAGCTGTGCCCATAGGCCTTTTCGGATGAATATATTTGACCGCATCTCTTTGTCAAAAAATACAACCACTGCATCCTTTTTACGTGCACAGTTTCATACCACAGGTTTGTCTTCAACATCACAGTGACTTAGCACAGAGACCTCAGCCACTGCTCCACCCCTCACAATGTACAAGACACAGAGGTTTCAGAGTGGTGTGCAAGGTATTGGCCTGATTCTCAAGATCATTGGTATTTGGCCACTGCAGCGTTTGTGGGGAACCAAACCCCACTCCCTGGATAATCTGAAAAGCAAGCGTGCTTCTCCCAGGGACAACTGTCTGGCCATTGGGTCCCTCAGTCCTTCCCCCATCCCCCCCTCTCCAATGGGAAAGGAAAGCAGGCACGATATGGAGGAGAAGGAGAGAATGATGGCAATAAGGAGGTGCAGAGGACATTTTCAGACCATGAGCAGGCAAGCTACCTTTTTTTCTCAGAGGGGGGTTGCTGCTTTTCTAGTCAACCACCAGCTGCTTCTCGCATTTCTCTTGAACTTCACTGGTTCATGATCCTATGCGGAAGACCAGACCCTCAACAGCACAAACACTCTCCATATAACCTCGGTCCTGTTTGGTGCCACCCCGCGACCCAGCTCCGGAGCCCTAGCATTCCCAAGGGCTGGTGGCAGGAAGAGAACCCCATCCCTCCCAGTACATTGCGCGTGAAGACACTTCCCCGGTTTTGATGCTCCACTCTGCTGACAGAGATCTTTAGAGATTTGAAGGCTCTCCAGTAATCGGGGGACCTCCTTATACACATGAAAGTGCTCTCCCTTTGACCTTCTCACCTGATGTGTACAAGCTCTCTCCCACTGTCCTCGGCACTGACAAGCAAGCCCTATGAGCCAGGCTTACTTGTGTCTCCCCAGGTACATGCCCTATGTGTCTGCCAGAGAACTAGGCGTGCTGAGTAAGTAGCATGCTCGTGCATTTTTTACTTTCAGTGCATGTGAATAGCATGGGCGCATTATTGGGGACATTTAAGCATAGGCCTCCTTTTTGTGCCATTCTGCCAGTCTGTAATCTAATATGTAGTTGAAAGCATGGAGAAGCACATTATATGATGTATATCCATTTTTGCACATCCATCTCTTGTCTACATGATCCAATCTACCCAGCAAATGTTTTTTATTCTTAGGGTAATTGTTCCTCTGTATAGGTTACACTAAACAACAGTTACTCTTTTCTTCATCTATAGCCACCATGCATCCTCTTTTTTTTTACCCCATGCCTGTTTGAACTCAGTTAGTCCTTGACCTCTGGGAAGGCATTCCATGTATCCCCCCACACTTCCCGTGAAGAACTACTTCCTGACTCTACCTCCCCCACTCTCCTTCTTGGGGCTTTCTACTATGACCATCTGAAAAGATTTGATTTCTGTGCATTATTAAAACCTTTAAGTCTGTATCATATCACCCCTGTCTCACCTCTCCAGTGTATGCATATTTAAGAGCTTCAGTCTCATCTACTCTTTTGGTGCAGGCCGTACCCCATTTCGGTTGTGTTTCTCTGGATCACTTCCATTCTGTCTCTCTCCTTTTTCAGATTCCAGAACTGAGCACAGAACTCCAGGTGAGGCCTCACCAAGGACCTGTACAAGGGCATTGCATTGTCACCTCCTTTTTCTTACAGGTTATTCCTCTCTCTGTGTAGCCCACCGCCTTGTCACATTGCTTTGCTGCCTTCAGATTGTCACCTCTAGGGCCCTCTCCCTGTCCGTGGACATCAGACTCCCCCCTCCTCCATTATGCACATTTCCTTTGGATTTCTGCACCCCAAAGGCACGACTCTGCACGTCTTGGCATTGAACCCCAACTGCCAAACCTTCAACCACTCCAGGTTTTCTCAGATTGCTTTTCGTTCTCTCCACTCTTGCAGATTTTTGGGGTCATCCACAAAAAGACATTTTCCTTCTAACCTTTCCGCAGTATCATAACAATATTGAATAGAATGATAATCATTAAAAAAAAACCCACCCCTGATATCTAACAAGTAGAGAAACTGTGGTGGTGTTTACTAGAACAGGGTCCGCGGAAAGCTGTCAATATTTGCTTTCTGTTTCTGTCTCCCATCCGAGAGCTGTTCCAGAGAAGCTTTGGCACAGGACTTGCTGGTTGGCAGTGCCAATTGGCCGTGCCAGATGGTCACTGCGTTCTCACTTCAGTTCCTGAAAACATTGGCACGTGGAATTGTTTCCTCTGCCCTTGGCATCCTTGTGGGAATGAACAAGAGGACATGTCTGCTAGAGACAGGACAGTACCTGTCATCCCTGCATGCCGCCAGACGCTCTCCTGTAACTTGGCTATGCAATAGGGTAACAGTGAATTGAAAGCTGTGAGCTCATCTCTCTAGTGCTGTCTTCAGCCAGAGGTAGATTAAGCCAGTACACTGCAACATTACATTTTTTTTTTCCCCGATGTGCGTGCACCACTTGTGCGCAAACTTTTACAAAAGCCTCTCAAACGTCTGTACCCTTTCATAAGATCGTAACCAGCTGCTTCTCACTTGCCCTTTGCACTCAGATTTGGTTTAGAGATCATGATAGGCTGCATTAGTATGTGAAGCAGTCATGAGAGAGAGAGAGGCCATCGGTGATCATGATCCTACACCTACCCTTTAATGTGGTTATTCACTTGCAAGGGGAGATCACCAAAGTTTTTGAAACGTTGGGCACTTCGCTATTTTAACTCCTTTTTGCTGGCACCCAAAGATTAGAGTTGAGAGTGTAGGATTATGGTTATTTGTGCTTTTCTAATATTGCGCACAGTTTTCCACTGGATAGCTATGATAGAATATTGATTGAAAAGCAAATAAAACATCTACTGGTACAGGCCGGCTGGCACCCACGCAGTCAGTAAAACCTTAAGACTGTGAAATCTTTCAAGAGCTACACAGTCCTTGTTTATAGGAAACGGAACCAGAGCTCACAAGCTTGTTCGTTTTTAATAAGACTTGATGCTGCCCTAACAAAAAGTGAAAGAAATTACTTAGAAGGTCTGAACCTCAAAATGTTAAGAGCCCAGTGAATGCTGCTCCAAACGATCGGGGGGTGTTTGTGGATACGGGCTCCCATATTGTCATAAAAATTGTATCAAAAGTTTATCTGGCAAAGAAGAAATGCTTAGTAGATGGGGAAGCCTGAGAAGATGGGGGGGAAATGGCAGACTAGGCAGCCCTGCTTTCTGTCTGGGAGACTGGTGACTTGGCACCTCCATTTCAAACCAAAATGTATCCCAAGTGCCAAACAGCAGTGCCACATTCTCCATGGTCAACAGAGATACGTTTTTATTGCAAAAAAAAAAAAACAAAATTATGATCTCCCACCATTCCAGCCTTCCCCTATCACTGCTGTGTTTGTGTATTTTAAGTCAAGGCAAGTAAGACATTTTAAATAAATGAAATGTTGCACACAGATTCTGCTTTCTTTAGGACATGGGGACGATGGCATATAGCCCTCAGCAGGCCGAGATGTGTAGGCTTGGAGAACACAGTGTGTTGCAGAATTCCCTGCAGAACAGTCTGGAACAAGACGTTATGCAAATCTATGCAAATGTATGCCCTGCTGCTTGCTCCACTTTTAGTCATTTTAGCAGTTCAGCATGGATATTTTATTTTAATTTTTACAACCAGCTATGCAAGATACAAAAAGAGAGATTGCTTGTGCTCCTTCAATTATATTGTATGAGAAATTTAATGCACATCTTTTTAAATAGCTCTGAGAAAACGTTCTTGATGTGCCAGTGATGCTTCTCAGTGTCGAACAGCCCACGAGGTGTTACATTTTTCCAAAAAGTGGTGACCTTTATGCCGGTGTGACTCGGGCTTTGCAATCATGTTCAGTCTCATTTCCTCAGTTTCGGGACTGTAGTGCGACGTTGCCAAGTTTGCTTTGCCGGATAGTCTTCGGGATTAGATCTGGCACATTTTGCTTTTTCTCAGTAACACTAAGGAAATTAATTTTAGCCCGTAATACTACAAAGTATTTGTGTTTGTATTAATGTGAAACATTGCCCTGTTTGCATGAATCAGATTAGCTAGGTGCAGGACCCGAACAAGAACTTGAGCGATATTCTCTGACTGTTGCTAGATTACTGAGCCCCAGAGTGCAAAGCCTTAAGATAGGAGATGCTATTTTCCTCCCCTTCTCAAAATGTTTGCTTTTGGTGCCCCCTAGTGTTAGTGAAACTTCAGACAGGATATGAAGGGATACTTTCTAGATGCACCCCTCCGGCACTAGTGAGTACCCTCACACAAGTGACCCTACTAAATCCGGTCATTCTTTCTGGATGTGACACAAAGGGCACGTGCAGGAGCTGAGAGAGGTGATTGCAAGCCTTTTGAAATAAAAATAACAGTCAAACTGACAATTTTAAAGGAACAGCAGGAACCTCAGTGGCTGCTGGTTAGGCTTCAGAGGTTCTATACAGAACATGATAGTTTCTTCTTAGTAGGTTAAATCAAAATGTTATTAACATACAAGCATGAAATGTCTACTTTTTGTGGAAAAAAAAAATACTATTGACCCCACAACTTTCAGGTTTTCAGGGTATATGCATGAGATATATTTGCAGTCATTGGAGACAGTATATGCAGATATAGCTTATGCATATTCATTGCTG